>NC_047085.1:67844652-68145991 GCF_902459505.1 Geotrypetes seraphini
GACTGTTTCAGGAATTTCTTGAAGAGTATAGTTTTTATTTCTTTTCTGAAAATCTTGTAATCTGGAGTGGTTAACAGTAGGTTGGAGATTTGGTTGTCTAGTTTTGCGGCTTGAGTGGCTAGGAGGCCATCGCATTGTTTTGTCCTTTTCACTTCTTTGATCGGTGGTGGTGTGAATGGGGAGTGCGTTTTTCTATGTCTAGTTGAGGTTGCTTGGATGAGGCGGTTGTTTAGGTAGGATGGGATATTTCCATTTAGGGTTTTGAATATCATGCAGCAGAATTTAAATAGTATTCTTTCTTGGATTGGTAGCCAGTGTGAGTTTATGTAAGCCTCTGTGATATGATCATGTTTTCTCAATGAGTAGATGAGTCTCAGATCTGTATTTTGGATTGTTTGTAGTTGTTTGGTCATAGTGGCAGGGCAGGGGAGGTAGAGGATGTTGCAGTAATCTAGCAGTCCCAGGATAAGGGATTGCACTATAAGCTGGAATTGTGTTCTTTCAAAATTTTCCGGACTTGTCTCAGATTTCTCATTATTGCGAAGGATTTCTGTATTGTTTTATTTATTTGCAGTTGCATAGTACAGCATCTGTCTATTGTCATTCCTAGTAGTTTTATGGTGTTTTGGATTGGGTAGTTGATGAGTTGAGTTCAAAGTTGGTTATGGTTGGGACTTTGTCATTTTCGAGGAGAATGAATTTAGTTTTATCTGGGTTGAGTTTCAGTTTGTGTTCTTTCATCCAGGTCGTAACTGTTTCTAGTGTTCTATGTAGTAAATTTGTCATGGTGGCCTTTGGCTGATCGTATGGTATGAGGATGGTGATATCCGCATAACTATAGGTGGTTATGCCTAGATTGTCCAGGTAGACTCCGAGAGAGGCAGTGTATAGGTTGAAGAGAGTAGGGGATAGTGGGGATCCCTGTGGTACGCCACAAGGGTTTGACCAAGGCTCAGATTTTTCTTTGTTTGATTTTACTCTGTAGGTTCTGGATTTTAGGAAGCCTTCAAACCAAGAGTATACTTTATCTGAGATACCTATTGCATCCAAGATTTGAAGAAGGATGTTATGATCAACTAGATCAAATGCTGCAGTTAGATCCAGTTGTATGAGCAGCATTTTTTTTCCTGTGCTAAGATGTTGTCTGGCTGTGTCCATAAGGGATCCTAGTAGTGTCTCAGTGCTGAAGTTGATTCTGAATCCAGATTGCGTGGGGTAGAGTAAGTTATGGTCGTCTAGGTAGTTTGTGAGGAGTTTGGCTACTAGGCCTTCTGTAATTTTGACATATAGCGGTATTGAGGCAATGGGTCTGAAGTTGGAAGGTTGGTCCATTGGTCCTTTTGGGTCTTTATGAATTGGGGTAATGATGATTTTGCTGAAGTCAGTAGGGAAAATGCCATCTGTGAGTGTAGTTTGTATCCATTGCAGAAGTAGAGTACGGAATTTCACACTGGCGGTAGTAAGGAGATATGATGGGCAGCGGTTGAGGTCACAGGAGGCATGGCTGTATTTTTTGTAGAGTTTATTGAGTTCGGACCATTGCATGTTGGGGAATTGAGACTATGTTCTGTCTGCTGCTGTTGATTCTTTTTCTGTGGGGTGAATTATGTTTTCATTTGGGTGGAATGGGGTGAGATTGAGGGTGGCTCTGGCGTTAGTGATTTTGTTCTTGAAGTGGTCTGCTAAGAGGGTAGCTGAGGGAGGTGGGGTGTTTGTGGTAATGTAGGGTTTGGTGTCAGTTAGGTCTTTTAATATTTGGAAAAGATTTTTGGTATCTTGGGTATCTGTGCCTTTAAGGTTTGTGTAGTGAGTTTTCCTCTTGTCTTTTAGTAGGAGTTTATATTGTTTGTTAATTTTTTTCAGGCAGTTTTGGTTTGATCTAGGTTTGTTTTCCTCCATTTTCTTTCTAATCATCTGCATTGTCTTTTAAGTTGGAGCAGATCGTTGTCGAATCATTGGTCTGATCTTCTGCTGGTTCTAGTTTTGGTTTGTAATGGGGCTAGTTCATCCAGGATGTTGGTGGTCAGATTATTCCAGTGAGAGATGAAGTCTTTGGGGTCGCAGTCCTGGAGTGTTTCATCTATTTTTGTCCAGAATACGGTTGGCTCGATATGTTTGCGTGAGGTGTATGTTATTTTTTTGGATTTAGGTGTGGTTTTGTTCTTGGTCTAGTTGATGTTGAAATTGTAGGTGTAGTGGTCTGACCAGAGGGATGGGGACCAGGTTCCATTCAGTGTTTGAATTACTGGGGTGGTTAGTTGATGGATCATGAAGGCTGCAATGTCTAGTTGATGTCCTTTTTCATGAGTGGTTTGTGGGTTTAGGATTTGGAAGGATAAGGCATTGAGAAATGCTAGACAGTTTTTAGCTGGTGTGGATGTTAGGTCTTCAAGGTGAAGGTTTAGATCTCCTAGAATAAGGTTATATTCTGCTGTTAAAGAGTTTTGGTAAATGAAGTTTTCAAAATCAGGTCTCACTGTGGTCCAGTTACCTGGTGTTATGTAACAGAGCATGCAGTTTAGTGAGATTTTTAGTGTGGTGCTTGTGAGTTGATAGGCAAGGAAGTCCATTTATATGGTGGATGTTTTTTCTAGTATATTTAGGGTTAGGGAGTCCTTGAATATTATTGCTAGTCCTCCTCCTCTTTTTTTCTCTCTGCAGGTCACTGTTATTTTGTACCCCTGAGGGCATACCTCTGTTATTCTAGGGTCTGTGTCTGAAGTTAACCAGGTTTCTGTTAGGTAAAGGCAGTCTAGGTTTTCGTTTTTTATCCAATTTTTTATGTGTTCTGTTTTGGGTCCTAAGACTCTGATCTGTGCCTACGTAAACGTTAGGGTAGTGATATCTGTTTGATGAATGTGGGTCGTTTCAGGGTAGATGAGTGTTTTAGGAGGAGGTTGAGGTTTGGTCTTGGGAAGTGTTGGTCTTCTTCTCCAGGTTAGGGTGATGGGATGTTGAGTGCTGGTTTGGTGGTTCGAGTTTCTTGTTATAAGGGTTCTCCTGTTGTGGTGTTGGAAATTGGTTGCAATGGAGCTTGTGGGTGTGATGGATAAGTTGTTTGCTACTACTTTCCAACTGGTAATGAGGAGGATTATCAGTAGGGTGGCTTGAGTATGTGTTTGTGGTGGTAGCTTCATTTTTGGTGGCAGGGGGTAAGGGTCTGGAATGTTTCAGAAAGTGGCCTATCCTGTTGTTATCGGTGAGGGAGATAGATCTCGCTGTTTTGTGTGAGGTATGACCTGCTGTTGGACTGTTCAAATGAATGAGCTGCGGGGGCTTCGGTAGGCGGAGCTGGACTCCCACGCGGCCCAAAGTTATTTTCCTGCAGCGGGAGGGCTGGCTTGCGTTGGGGCAGCTCCCGGTGGCAATGGAGCTGCCCTGAAGAGAGAGAGCTGTTGCAGGGGGCTTCGGGAGGCGGAGCTGGTTTCCCACGCGGCCCGATGTCCTTTCCCTGCGGCTGGGGGTCTCTGGTTGGTACACATTCTAAATAATGTACTTCATACAGTATTGCAATTTTAGGAGGTGTGCTTGCATATATGCATTTTAATGTTCTTTTGCATCTACAGTACTTTCTCTTTTTTTTTGCATCCACATTTTTTGATTTACTAATTAATTAATTAATTAAGTGGCAGTTTATTATTTACTTAAAGTTAATTTTATCAATTTTATTTTGTTGTTTTAGTACATGATTTTTTAATGCTTCCCCCTCCCTTTTAACAAAACTGCGGAAGCAGTTTAGTGCAGTCTGGTACGCTGAATGCCCTGCACTGCTCCTAGAACTTATAGGAACTCTATGAGTGTCGAGAGCAGCGCAGAGTATTCAGTGGACTAGCCTGCGCTTAAAACTGTAAAAAAAAGGGGGGGAGTTATGCATTATAAATATTTATTATGTTTAATTTATTTAATTTTGCATTATGTTGCATACTTATTGGAATTCATGTTTTTATGCAAATGATTTCATATAGTTTATTGATGGTTTTTATGGTATGAACCCCCTGAAGCAGGTGTTTGCTGAAACACAGCCCATGTTGGGTTCATTTGAAGTGTGTTCCATGAGAGCTGCCTATTAAAGTTTTGCCAGCCTGAATACTCTGGTTATCTGTTCATTTGTGTACAGAAAGAAGTGATAAGTTTTGGCAGTCTGTTAGATATACAAAGAAAATAAGAAAAATGAGTCAAAGATGTCCTTGAGGTTGTGAGCTGATGAGAAAGGGGGATGAGAGCATTATCTACTGAAATAGAGAACGGATTAAGGGGAGAAGCAGGTGTAGGAGGAAAGATAAGGAGTTCAGTCTTGGTCATGTTTAATTTTAGATGGCAGCGAGACATCCAGATAATGTCATACAGACTGGCTGAGACTCAGGTCTGGATTCCCATAGAAAATTTGGGTGTAGAGAAGTAGATATGTGAGTCGTCAGCATAGAGATGGTAATCATTACTTAATGCATCCAGTTCATTCCCCCAGCCCCACCAGCATTTAGGGGTCCTTTTACTAAGGCGTGCTAGCTGATTTAGTGTGTGCTAAATATTAGCATGCACTAAATGCTAACGTGTCCATTATATTCTATGATTTAAATAACTTATGATAAGTTCAAAAAGGACACCTCAGCCCCACCACTTCACCGCATGTAATATTTTCTATAGCGGGAAGCAAATTGCGGTGCTTCATCATTGGCTGTCACTTTTTGTTTTTGCACTATTGTTTTTTGTTATTTTTTTATATATATATATATATGTATATTTTCTTTTAAATTTTTAATTTTTGTATCTCAATAATTTAAAGAAATAAATATTTCCTTAACACCAAACATTCTCAGTGTCATAGTGTATAGTTTAAAAGTAGGTAGTACTTATCTCAGCCAACACCTAGGGAGTCTGACCCGACATGTTTCACACAACCAAGTGTTTTATCAAGGGTCTCCCTGTGAAATATAAAGCAAAGGGTGTCATATATTCTTAAATGTCACCCCTCCCCTATCTAAAACATGTTAGAAAATTTTTTTATATTCGCATATATTTAACCTAACACTCACCAAAGCTGCCGCTGTCATCCGACTCCATATCTAAGTGAGAAAAGATGGCGGCGGCGGCCCTGATCCAGAGTTTAAATCCTCCCTCTCAAACAACTATAGTAAACGCCCCCTGCAGTTCATTGGTCCAAAAATAGGTTACATTAGGGATCCCCATTCTAATTCGCTGTTCAGGCCTTGAGGCTCAACTGTGTCAAGTGAAAAAATAAGCCTTTGCTCGTTTTCATTAAGTTTAACCTGGTCACATCCCCCATCCCACCCTGTCACTTTCTTTATGACACGCCATCTCAAGTCCGCAATAGTATGTCCCACCCTCAGCCAATGGTCTACTAAGGGGGCCTGCAACGTCCTATTAACTATGCGGGATTTATGTTCTGTTAACCGTATTTTGATTTTCCTACTCGTTCGACCCACATATATGAGGTCACATGGACAAAGAATAATGTAAATCACCCCCTGGGTGTTGCAATCAGTAACATGTTTAGATTTTAAAGTGACTGATCTACCCGGAACCTTCCAAAGGTCCCCCTGGATGGTGGAGGGGCACCACTGGCACCGTCCACATGCCCCATGGTGTCCCCCCACCACCCCCACGTCGGGGCGAATACCATACCTCTGGAAGTTGCATTTTTGCCCTAGCGTGCTCCCCCGGGTATATGCAATCCTAGGAAAAAGTTCTAAAGGTTTATGAGGTTGTACAATAAACCAATATTTTTTAAACATGTTTACCATCGCCTTAGTTGCTCTTGAAAAAGGCAAAACACATGTGAGTTGGTCATCCTCACTTTTAATATGGGATGGTTCCTGTAGGAGTAATTCCCTCTGTGCATATTTTCCCCTAATGTAAGCCTGTTTAATAGCTCTTTCTGGATAGCCTCTCGCCCGAAGGCGGTCCGTTAGTTTTTTTGCCTGTGTTCTATATTCCCCCAAAGAGGAACAGACTCTACGTATACGTAAAAATTGCCCTATGGGTAAGTTAAACCGTTTCCCATTTCTTAAGAAATCTGGATAGGTTACAACCGGATATGAAGGACAAATGGCTGGTGACTCTGGACGTGGTCTCTTTATACACACAAATTCCTCAGGATGACGCTCTTCAGGTCATAAGTGAGGCACTCCAGAGAAGAGATACCCACCAAATGTCCACTGAATTCTTGATGCAGCTAGCCTTTTGGGTAATTAAAAGGAACTATTTTCAACATCATCAACATTTTTTCCAACAAATACAGGGGGTGGCGATGGGTGCCACCTTGGCCCCCTCTGTAGCTGCCCTATATATGGCAAGATTTGAAGAGCCTTGGGTGTATACATCTCCATGGTATTCCTATATTGTATTTTGGGGCAGATTTTTAGATGATATCTTTTTTATTTGGGATAGAACCTAACGGATGTAGCGGTATATAAGAAATAAATTACATTACATTACATTACATAGTACAAAACAAGATCTAGATTCCTTTGTGGAATTTTTGAATTCAGTGGATCCAAACATAAAATTTACCATGACATGCCACCAGACAGATATTGATTTTCTAGATATTACTGTTCAAGTACGGAGGGGTAACATTAACACCACCCTCTATAGGAAGCCAGTTACCCGTAACACCATACTGCATTTCGATAGTTTTCATCCGTTTAAACTACGGTTTAACTTACCCATAGGGCAATTTTTACGTATACGTAGAGTCTGTTCCTCTTTGGGGGAATATAGAACACAGGCAAAAAAACTAACGGACCGCCTTCGGGCGAGAGGCTATCCAGAAAGAGCTATTAAACAGGCTTACATTAGGGGAAAATATGCACAGAGGGAATTACTCCTACAGGAACCATCCCATATTAAAAGTGAGGATGACCAACTCACATGTGTTTTGCCTTTTTCAAGAGCAACTAAGGCGATGGTAAACATGTTTAAAAAATATTGGTTTATTGTACAACCTCATAAACCTTTAGAACTTTTTCCTAGGATTGCATATACCCGGGGGAGCACGCTAGGGCAAAAATGCAACTTCCAGAGGTATGGTATTCGCCCCGACGTGGGGGTGGTGGGGGGACACCATGGGGCATGTGGACGGTGCCAGTGGTGCCCCTCCACCATCCAGGGGGACCTTTGGAAGGTTCCGGGTAGATCAGTCACTTTAAAATCTAAACATGTTACTGATTGCAACACCCAGGGGGTGATTTACATTATTCTTTGTCCATGTGACCTCATATATGTGGGTCGAACGAGTAGGAAAATCAAAATACGGTTAACAGAACATAAATCCCGCATAGTTAATAGGACGTTGCAGGCCCCCTTAGTAGACCATTGGCTGAGGGTGGGACATACTATTGCGGACTTGAGATGGCGTGTCATAAAGAAAGTGACAGGGTGGGATGGGGGATGTGACCAGGTTAAACTTAATGAAAACGAGCAAAGGCTTATTTTTTCACTTGACACAGTTGAGCCTAATGGCCTGAACAGCGAATTAGAATGGGGTTCCCTGATGTAACCTATTTTTGGACCAATGAACTGCAGGGGGCGTTTACTATAGTTGTTTGAGAGGGAGGATTTAAACTCTGGATCAGGGACGCCGCCGCCATCTTTTCTCACTTAGATATGGAGTCGGATGACAGCGGCAGCTTTGGTGAGTGTTAGGTTAAATATATGCGAATATAAAATTTTTCTAACATGTTTTAGATAGGAGAGGGGTGACATTTAAGTATATATGACACCCTTTGCTTTATATTTCACAGGGAGACCCTTGATAAAACACTTGGTTGTGTGAAACATGTCGGGTCAGACTCCCTAGGTGTTGGCTGAGATAAGTACTACCTACTTTTAAACTATACACTATGACACTGAGAATGTTTGGTGTTAAGGAAATATTTATTTCTTTAAATTATTGAGATACAAAAATTAAAAATTTAAAAGAAAATATACATATATATATATATATAAAAAAAAATAACAAAAAACAATAGTGCAAAAACAAAAAGTGACAGCCAATGATGAAGCACCACAATTTGCTTCCCGCTATAGAAAATATTACATGCGGTGGAGTGGTGGGGCTGAGGTGTCCTTTTTGAACTTATCATAAGTTATTTAAATCTTATATTGATCCAGTCACACTTTTTGAACATTTATTGGTAGTGCTTTTGGACTGGATAAAATATTTATTTAAACCATATTGCCATTGTTTAAGCGAGCATTATATTCTATGGACACATTAGTATTTAGTGTACACACTAGATCGGCTAGTGCACCTTAGTAAAAGAGGGGGTTACTTTGTAAACCCTCCCCCCAACACACACACACATACACACTTTATACTCAGTTTATACTCAGATAGATTTATATATGGTAGTTTTTAAAAGAGTGACTACCGTATTTCCCCATGTATAGGCTGCAGAAAATGCCAATTTAGGTTTTAAAACTCTTAGATAAGCTGCCCCAGCTTATCTAAGAGTTTTAAAACCACATGGGGGCGGTCTATACATCTGTATATATACAGCCTCATCTCCTCCCCAGTCGCGCACCCACATTACACAGCGCCTGTTCTCGCTACCTGCCTGGAGTCCACTCGGCTCACCTATACCATGCCTTTCAAGAGATTCTGCTCAGACAAATGGTGACAGAACCCACAAGGGAAAAGCGATATTGGATCTGGTCCTCACAAATGGAGAGAGTATCTCTAATGTTCGAGTGGGTGCTCACCTGGGAAGTAGCGATCATTAAACGGTTTGGTTTGATATAACGGCTAAAGTGGAGAGCGGCCGCACGATACTTAAAGTCCTAGATTTCAAACGTACGGACTTTAATGCAATGGGAGAGTACCTGAAGAAAGAGCTGTTAGGATGGGAGGACATAAGAGAAGTGGAAAGACAGTGGTCTAAGCTGAAAGGAGCGATAAAAATGGCTACGGACCTTTATGTGAAGAAAATCAATAAAAACAAGAGAAAAAGGAAGCCGATATGGTTCTCCAACCTTGTGGCTGAGAAAATAAAGGCGAAAGAGTTGCCGTTCGTGAAATATAAAAAAAACCAAGAAGAGGAGAACAGAAAGGACTACAGGGTGAAACTGAAAGAAGCCAAGAGAGAGATACATTTGGCGAAAGCACAGGCGGAAGAACAAATAGCTAAAAATGTAAAAAAGGGAGATAAAAATTTTTTCAGATATATTAGTGAAAGGAGGAAGATGAAAAATGGAATTGCTAGGCTAAAAGATGCTGGGAACCAATATGTGGAGAGTGATGAGGAGAAAGCAAATATGCTAAACAAATACTTCTGTTCTGTGTTCACAGAAGAAAATCCTGGAGAAGGAACGAGATTGTCTGGCAAAGTTACACGAGAAAATGGAGTAGATTCTGCGCCGTTCATGGAGGAGGGTGTTTATGAGCAACTTGAAAAACTGAAGGTGGACAAAGCGATGGGACCAGAAGGGATCCATCCCAGGATACTAAGGGAGCTCAGAAAAGTTCTGGCGAGTCCTATTAAAGACGTTCAACAAAGCTCTGGAGACGGGAGTGATTCCTGGGGATTGGAGGAGAGCGGATGTGGTCTCTATTATTAAAAGTGGTCACAGGGATGAAGCAGGAAACTACAGGCTGGTGAGCCTCACTTCAGCTGTTGGAAAAATAATGGAAGTGTTGCTGAAAGAAAGGTAAATCGTGCCAAACGCACCTGATTGGATTTTTTGATTGGGTGACCAGAGAGCTGGATCGAGGACATATGCTAGATGTAATTTACTTGGATTTCAGCAAAGCCTTTGATACAGTTCCTCATAGGAGGCTGTTGAGCAAACTTGAAGGGCTGAAGTTAGGACCCAAAAAGGTGAACTGGGTCAGAAACTGGCTGTCGGACAGATGCCAGAGGGTGGTGGTTAATGGAAGTCGCTCGAAGGAAGGATAGGTGAATAGTGGAGTCCCTCAGGGTTCGGTGCTGGGGCCAATCCTGTTCAATATGTTTGTGAGTGACATTGCTGAAGGGTTAGAAGGAAAAGTGTGCCTTTTTGCAGATGATACCAAGATTTGTAACAGAGTAGACACCGAAGAGGGAGTGGAAAATATGAAAAAGGATCTGCAAAAGTTAGAGGAATGGTCTAATGCCTGGCAACTAAAATTCAATGCAAAGAAATGCAGAATAATGCATTTGGGGATTAATAATAGGAAGGAACCGTATATGCTGGGAGGAGAGAAGCTGATATGCACGGACGGGGAGAAGGACCTTGGGGTGATAGTGTCTGAAGATCTAAAGGCGAAAAAACAGTGTGACAAGGCAGTGGCTGCTGCCAGATGGATGCTGGGCTGTATAAAGAGAGGCATAGTCAGTAGAAGGAAGAAAGTATTGATGCCCCTGTACAGGTCATTGGTAAGGCCCCACTTGAAGTATTATGTTCAGTTTTGGATACCGTATCTGGCGAAGGACGTAAGAAGACTTGAGGCGGTTCAGAGGAGGGCGAAGAAAATGATAGGAGGCTTGCGCCAGAAGATGTATGAGGAGAGACTGGAAGCCCTGAATATTGTGACCGGGCCCGTCCCTGAGTAGGTGGGAAGCCGGGCTCAGACCACAGGTAGATTTATTAATGTGCCTTTTATAGGGCTGGATGAACAAAAACCCGGAGGACGGATTTCTTAGGAACTGGAACCAGGTTTATTAAAGTTTTCAAAAGAAAAACAAAAAAAACACATTGGAACATATAGTACGTTCTTCACACTTTCCTCCACCAAGCATAACAGGGTCTTCAGTCCTTGTGCCCTGCCTGGAGCTTCCAGGTCCACAAAATAAAGCTCGTTAACATCCCAAACCTCCCAACAGAAACAAAGCAAAGGTTTGGCTTCCAAATTCTCCCACACAGAATGTGTCCAAGGTTACTGAACGTAGCCAAGCCCAACTTGGGCTTACTTTCAGGAGCTTTTTACCCCTCCAAGTCCTCCAGAGGTAAGGTAACTAAACAGTTCTGTCAATTACTTCTCAATTGGGCCAGGATTGCCCTGACCTGGCTTCAAACACTGTAAGTGTCCAGGACTTCAATTAGCCTAGACTGGATTATTGAAGAACGGTCAAGACCTCTCATATCTCCCACTCCCCTAAGTCCATGTCCTCCCCGGGCTCACTCTCCCCAGGAAGGCTATTAATTTCCCAGTCCATAGACCCATAACCCTGGCTGTTTCTCCACCCTGTGTCCTCAGGCTGCTTCTCCCAACCCCCTCCTTGCCTGCATGTTAGCTCCTTGCTAACCTGTCCTCTCCAAGGCCAGTCTTTTGGTCCACCATCCCAGGGTTTGTCGGGTAAGGCAAGATAGTGTCCAGGGATTTCAATCTCCCGCCTGCTGGGCTGTCTCCTGGATAGCATACGGGGCTGGGGAACAGGAACTCCTTGGAAGCTGCACTCCCTGCTGGTGGCTGGCTGATTGTGATTAGCCCCAGCTGAGCTCCCCCACTGACTTACCCTGGTTTGTATTTGAGGCTTTCTGACGTGCACACCTCGAGTGTTAGCCCCACCCCTCCTGAGTTGGGTTTAGGTTTCAGAGAAGGAGGAAAGGAGTAATAGGGGGAAGAATTTGGTTCAAGTGCCCTCCCCCTCTGGCTCTTAGGCTGGGTTATAACCGGGTTTTCCTCTTCCCTTCCTGGCTGTGCCAGCTCCCTGCCAGGTTTTCCTGGGACCAGGGAATGATGCATGCTGGGTTTTGTGGTTCTTTTGGCTGGGACAGGGGCTTCCCTGTCACAATATGTATACCCTAGAGGAAAGGAGAGACAGGGGAGATATGATTCAGACGTTTAAATACTTGAAGGGTATTAATGTAGAACAAAATCTTTTCCAGAGAAAGGAAAATGGTAAAACCAGAGGACATAATTTGAGGTTGAGGGGTGGTAGATTCAGGGGCAATGTTAGGAAATTCTACTTTATGGAGAGGGTAGTGGATGCCTGGAATGTGCTCCCGAGAGAGGTGGTGGAGAGTAAAACTGTGACTGAGTTCAAAGAAGCGTGGGATGAACATAGAGGATTTAGAATTAGAAAATAATATTAAATATTGAACTAAGGCCAGTACTGGGCAGACTTGCACGGTCTGTGTCTGTATATGGCCGTTTGGTGGAGGATGGGCTGGGGAGGGCTTCAATGGCTGGGAGGGTGTAGATGGGCTGAAGTAAGTCTTAACAGAGATTTTGGCAGTTGGAACCCAAGCACAGTACCTGGTAAAGCTTTGGATTCTTGCCCAGAAATAGCTAAGAAGAAAAAATTTAAAAATTTAAATTGAATCAGGTTGGGCAGACTGGATGGACCATTCGGGTCTTTATCTGCCGTCATCTACTATGTTACTAGGAGGTTCACAGAGTAAGAGGACTGAACATTTTAGGGAATACAAAGCATTCAAGAAGGCACAATACAATATTCCATTTATAAAACACTGCAATATAAAAACTATGACATAGTCTACAATCAAGCAACACATTTTTTAAACAAATGGGTTTTTTACTGATTTTCTAAAAGTGTAATAAGATGCAGTCTGTTGAATCAAATCATCTAACCATACTTGAACTTTACCTGCTTGATAGGTCAAAGTTTGGTCCAAAAACTTTTTATAGCAACAATTTTTGGGATTAGGGAAAGTGAATAAACCAGTACACCAAGTAGACTTAGTAGGCCTATACAATTCAAAGTGAGAGAAAAGATAGGATTGAGCTAATCCAAATAACAATTTATAGCAGATACAAGTAAATTTGAAAAATATTCTTGCTTCCATTGGCAACCAGTGCAACTGGCGGTAATAAGGGCTGACATGTTCCTGTTTTTTCAGTGCAAAGATTAAACGGACAGCTGTATTTTGGATTAGCAAGTTTCTTATTTTCTTTTTTAAGTGTCGCACTTAATATTGGTCACAATATGATCTACAAGTGAAGATAGAAGAAGGAGTTGATTTCTATGATCACTGGATGAAAAATAGCACATCCATTTTAGATAAAATTGCCCCTAAACAAATTAGCAAAAGCTGCTCAAACAAATACAACAAATGGTTTGACATCGAACTCCTAACAATGAAACAATCAGTAAGACAATTAGAAAGAATCTGGAAAAAAACGGGAAAACAGTCAGACCGAAACAACTGGAGATCCAACATAAAACTCTACAAACAACAGATAAAAGAAAAACGTAAAACTATTTACTCATCCAAAATTAACTCATCTAATACTGGCTCAAAAGGAGCCAATACAAAAGAACTGTTCAACATAGTTACAAATTTATTTGACACCACATGCTACACTCAACCCATGCATAATACAAAGCTACCCTCAGCAAATGATCTAGCACAACGTTTCGATTCAAAAATCAAAAACCTAAGAAATACCGTATTTTCACGCATATAACGCGCGCGTTATACGCGTTTTTACCTACCGCGCATACCCCTCGCGCGTTATATGCGTGAGCGCGGTATACAAAAGTTTTAAAACATAGTTCCCACCCCGCCCGACGCCCGATTCACCCCCCCCAGCAGGACCCGCTCGCACCCCCACCCCGAACGACCGCTCGCCCGCGCTCCCACCCGCACCCACGATCGGAGCAAGAGGGAGCCCAAGCCCTCTTGCCCGGCCGACTCCCCGACGTCCGATACATCCCCCCCCCCGGCAGGACCACTCGCACCCCCCACCCCGAAGGACCGCCGACTTCCCGACAATATCGGGCCAGAAGGGAGCCCAAACCCTCCTGGCCACGGCGACCCCCTAACCCCACCCCGCACTACATTACGGGCAGGAGGGATCCCAGGCCCTCCTGCCCTCGACGCAAACCCCCCCCCCCCCCCAACGACCGCCCCCCCCCCCAAGAACCTCCGACCGCCCCCCAGCCGACCCGCGATCCCCCTGGCGACCCCCACGACCCCCCCCACCCCCTTCCCCGTACCTTTGGTAGTTGGCCGGACAGACGGGAGCCAAACCCGCCTGTCCGGCAGGCAGCCAACGAAGGAATGAGGCCGGATTGGCCCATCCATCCTAAAGCTCCGCCACAAAAAGGGCTGCAGAACGGAGACAGGAAATTACAGACCGGTGAGTCTTACATCCATAGTGTGCAAACTCATGGAAACACTGATCAAACATGAACTTGACAAAATTCTAGATGAAGAAAATCTACGTGATCCACATCAACACGGATTCACCAGGGGAAGGTCCTGCCAATCTAATCTGATTGACTTCTTTGATTGGGTGACCAGTCATCTGGATGCCGGTGAGTCCCTTGACGTGATATACTTGGACTTCAGCAAAGCTTTTGATAGCGTTCCACACCGCAGGCTGTTGAACAAACTAAAATCGATGGGATTAGGGGATACATTCACAACATGGGTAAGGGATTGGCTAGATGGTAGGCTTCAAAGGGTGATGGTAAATGGTACCCCCTCCAAAACGTCAGC
The DNA here is from genome assembly GCF_902459505.1 of Geotrypetes seraphini. NCBI lineage: Eukaryota > Metazoa > Chordata > Amphibia > Gymnophiona > Dermophiidae > Geotrypetes > Geotrypetes seraphini. The sequence goes on from NC_047085.1 coordinate 67,859,062, forward strand.
AGTGATGAGTGGAGTACCTCAGGGCTCTGTCTTAGGGCCGATTCTATTCAATTTATTCATAGGAGATTTGACCCAAGGACTTAGAGGAAAAGTATCACTGTTTGCCGACGATGCCAAACTATGCAACATAGTTGGCAAAAGCAGTGTGCCTGACTCTATGACGCAGGACCTAAGACAGCTTGAACAGTGGTCATCAACTTGGCAGCTGGGCTTCAATGCTAAAAAAATGTAAAGTAATGCACCTAGGCAAAAAAAATCCACACAGAACTTACACACTAAATGGTGAAACCTTGTCCAGGACCACGGTGGAACGTGATTTAGGAGTGATCATTAGCGACGATATGAAGGCTGCCAATCAAGTGGAGAAGGCATCGTCCAAGGCAAGACAAATGATGGGCTGTATCCGTAGGGGTTTTGTCAGCAGAAAACCTGAAGTCATAATGCCGCTGTACAGATCCATGGTGAGACCTCATCTCGAGTATTGTGTTCAATTCTGGAGACCACACTACCGAAAAGATGTGTTGAGAATTGAGTCGGTTCAGCGAATGGCTACCAGGATGGTTTTGGGGCTCGGGGAACTCACGTATGAAGAAAGGTTAAAAAGACTGCAGATGTACTCACTGGAGGAGCGAAGAGAGAGAGAGGGGACATGATTGAGACCTTTAAGTATATTACTGGGCGTATAGAGGTGAAAGATGATATCTTCAGTCTTACAGGGCCCTCAGTAACCAGAGGACACTCGCTGAAAATCAGGGGAGGGAAATTTCAGGGTGATGCGAGGAAGTACTTCTTCACTGAAAGGGTGGTAGATCATTGGAACGAGCTGCCTCAGAGGGTGATTGAGGCCAGCAGCGTGTTAGATTTCAAGAGAAAATGGGATATTCATGTGGGATCTCTAGGAGAGTAAGAATCGGGGAGTGGGTCATTGGTATGGGCAGACTCGATGGGCTATAGCCCTTTTCTGCCGTCAATTTCTATGTTTCTATGTTTCTACTGGTGGGGCCTAAGGCGCGTGGGCCAATCAGAATAGGCCCTGGAGCCTTAGGTCCCACCTGGGGGCGCGGCCTGAGGCACATGGGCCCAACCCGACCATGTGCCTCAGGCCGCGCCCCCAGGTGGGACCTAAGGCTCCAGGGCCTATTCTGATTGGCCCACGCGCCTTAGGCCCCACCAGTAGGCGGAGCTTTAGGATGGATGGGCCAATCCGGCCTCATTCCTTCGTTGGCTGCCTGCTGGACAGGCGGGTTTGGCTCCCGTCTGTCCGGCCAACTACCAAAGGTACGGGGAAGGGGGGTGGGGGGGTCGTGGGGGTCGCCAGGGGGGTCGCGGGTCGGCTGGGGGGGCGGTCGGAGGTTCTTGGGGGGGCGGTCGTTGGGGGGGGAGGGGGGTTTGCGTCGAGGGCAGGAGGGCCGGGGATCCCTCCGGCCCGTAATGTAGTGCGGGGTGGGGTTAGGGGGTCGCCGTGGCCAGGAGGGTTTGGGCTCCCTTCTGGCCCAACTACCAAAGGTACGGGGAAGGGGGGTGGGGGGGTCGTGGGGGTCGCCAGGGGGGCCGCGGGTCGGCTGGGGGGGCGGTCGGAGGTTCTTGGGGGGGGCGGTCGTTGGGGGGGGGGGGGTTTGCGTCGAGGGCAGGAGGGTCTGGGATCCCTCCTGCCCGTAATGTAGTGCGGGGTGGGGTTAGGGGGTCGCCGTGGCCAGGAGGATTTGGGCTCCCTCCTGGCCCGATATTGTTGGGGAGTCGGCGGTCCTTCGGGGGGAGGGATGTATCGGACGTCGGGGGGGGGGCATCAGGCTTTCAGGATGGGGACAGACCTTCAAGGGGGGACAGTGCACGGAAGTCAGGGGGGGTGAACGGAGAGTCGGGACAGCGCACGGAAAGTCAGGGCGGGCGAAAGGAGCGTCGGGCAGCATGCGCGGTATACCCGTGAGCGCGGTATACCAAAGTTTTTGTACATATCATCGTGATTTCTGCGCACTATACCCGTGTGCGCGTTTTATACGGGTGCGCGTTATTTGCGTGAAAATACGGTAACTACTTGACAATTGTTGCATACAAACATCAATCAATTGATATACAAAGAAATGAAATACCAGCGATCTGGAGTTCCTTCCACAATTTAGAATGGAATAACTACATCAAATTATATAACAAATACTCTAAATCATACTGTGTCCTGGACTCATGTCCCCCAGAAATTATGAAAGCAGCTCCATTAGACTTTAAACTATCTCTATTGAATTATCTAACCAATAACCTAAACAATGGAAAATTCCTCACTAATAATGGTCATATTATAATTACCCCAATCCCCCCAAAATTGTAAAGAATCATCAACATCAGTAACCAACTATAGACCAGTAGCATCTATTCCTTTTATGGTAAAAATCATGGAAGGATTGGTACACACCCAACTAATGGAATATCTCGACCAATTCTCTCTTCTGCACGATACTCAATCTGGTTTTAGGCCTCTGTTTAGCACTGAGACAGTAATTGCAGCTATCCTGGACAATTTGCGTTACTTGTTCAGTAAGGGCCTCAAAGCCTTAATCATGCAATTTGACATGAGCTCTGCCTTTGACTTGGTGGACCATGGAAAACTGTTACAATGCCTAGACTCAATTGGAATCAGAGGAGAGGTACTGAACTGGTTTCGAGGTTTCCTTATATCACGCACCTACCAAGTTCATTTTAATCACGATCTCTGACACATGGAGCAATCCATCTGGCGTGCCACAGGGATCACCACTATTCCCTTTGCTCTTCAATGTTTACATATCCTCATTGGGTGCACAATTGTCCCAGCTGGGGATAAAACTATTTAGCTACGCTGACGACTTCACGATAATTATCCCATTCACTAGCTCTTTCTCAGAAGTCACCCCCAAAGCAACAGAAGTACTAAATCAAATGGAGAAATGGATGACTGTATTCAGACTAAAACTAAACTCAGAGAAAACAAAATTTTTCATAGCATCGCCACACTCACTTGACACTAAAGCTTCAATGTGCATCAATAACCTTAGTTATTCCATTCAACCTACTATGAAGGTATTGGGAGTAACACTGGACCAGATCCTGACCATGAAAGACCAGGTAGACTCCTTGATTAGAAAAATCTTTCTCACCCTCTGGAAGCTTCGGTCCATCAGAGCTTACTTCGATGTCTCATCATTTCAAATCTGGTACAATCCCTTATACTGAGTCAACTCGATTATTGTAATATCGCCTACTTGGCACTCCCCCAGAAGAATATTTGGCGATTGCAACTGGTACAAAATGCAGCAGTTAGACTACTTTGTGAACTGAAGAAGTTTGATCACATAACACCTTCCTATCGACTTCTACACTGGCTGCCGATGGAGGCATGTGTGAAATTCAAGTTTGGTTGTTTTTGCTTCAAGGTACTTTATGGCTTAGCCCCTAAATATATAACAGATCTTTTCTCTTTCACAACTAACAGACATAGGCAAAGCTCACACCCAAACTTTGTTTCTCCACCGGTTAGAGGCTGTAAATTTAAAAGTCATCACCAACATCTTTTCTCCCATCAAGCAGCACTATGGTGTAAAGATCTAGAACAATTACTCGTGCCTGCTACTTATAGGGAATTCAGGAAACGCCTAAAAACATATCTGTTCCTGAAATACTTAGGAAACCAACCTATACAATCTTAGTCCTCAACAAACGATCTCTAGAACTGTTAATCACTAAGGGGCTCATAATCGAAAGAGAAAAACATCCAAAAACTGGCCTGAGTTCGAACTACTGGATTCCAAAGTGACCAACCAACTAGAAATTTTAGCCTGCAAAATCAGTAACAGTGAACTAGAAGAATCCCTATCTTGCATATTATTCTATGTCCTACCAAAAAGCTGGCCAAAAGCCAAAGAGGACTTCTGTGAATTTGTCCTACACAATTCAATTGGTCCTTCCTACAATATCATCGCAGGAGACATAAACTTACACCTAGATGAAGAAGACAATATGGACACGAAAGAGTTTAAAAACTTTCTATCCCTACTTAACTACATCCTCCCTGTACCCAAACAAACACACGAAAAATGCCATCACTTAGATATGGTAGCCATGTCCACAAAGGAAATCCTAGACCCTGTCATCTCTCTACCTGAAGGCACCTGGTGTCATGATATCTGGTCTGACCATTTTACTTATTATTTCAAGTTAATCTGGTCCCATCGAAAATCTAAAACACGTCCAATATCAAAAAGAGAACATCACACAAGAGGTTATATTAATCCAGAAGAATACTGGTCACAATATATACTGCAAGCGGAGATAGAAGAAGGAGTCGATTTCTGGGATCACTGGACGACAACCAGCACATCCATTTTAGATAAAATTGCCCCTAAACGTAATAGCAAAAGCAATGCAAATAAATATAACAAATGGTTTGACACCGAACTTCTAAAAACGAAACAACTAGCCAGATGACTGGAAAGAATTTGGAAAAACAGGAGAATTGGCAGACCGTAACAAATGGAGAGCTAACATAAAAATCTACAAACAACTGATAAAAGACAAATGGTTTTTGTTTTTTTAAATTCTTTATTCATTTTCAAATTTACAATAAGTGTAACAATATATCCAAACAAATTAACAATAAATATAACACTTAATAATCATCAATGGTATAAATAATATGCTCTTATCTCCCACCCTTCCCACCCTTTCTTATCATATAATCAATACCTTATACAATATGTAACAATAAATTTACCCTCCCCTCCCCCCCTCACAATCAAACTTGTAAATTTAAGGGAAAAAAAAATAAAATAAAATGTCATCTAATACTTTGTAAATGGCTCCCACAATCCTGAAATTTCCTGAAAAAATGCGCTGTATTGCAATAAATCTTTCCATTTTATAAGCATGACATAAGGAATTCCACCAGAAATTATAATTTAATCTACTCCAATTTTTCCAATTATACGTAATTTGTTGAATGGCAACCCCAGTCATTATAAGTAATAATTTCTTATTATTTGTAGAAATCTGACTTTTTGCTCTCATTGCCATACCAAATAGCACAGTATCATATGATAATGCCACTGGGTTGTCTAATAAACAATTAATTTGGTCCCAAATTGATTTCCAGAAATTCATAATAAATGGACAATAGAATAATAAATGATCTAAAGTCCCTGCTTCGAGATGACAGTGCCAACATTTATTAGACTTAGAGCTATCCAATTTTTGTAATTGAACAGGGGACAATAATACTCTATGTAACAGAAAAAACTAAGTTTGTCTCATAGATGCCGACACTGTACATCTCATCCTCCAAGTCCAAATTCGTGGCCATTGAGACGCAGTAATTTGGTGCTTAATCTCAATACTCCAAATGTCTCTCAGACCAGTGTTTAGTTTCTTTTTAATAAATCCAGTCAGCAATTTATACCACTGGGCGGCCTGGTAACCCAAGAAGTCCGCCTGAAAGCATAAGAACTCCATACTAAAATGATTACTAAGGTTTTTCCATTCAGGGAACCCCGCCTAAATGGCCTGCTTCAGTTACAACCATCTAAAACATTCTGATTTATTAAGACCATATTTATGTTGCAACTGTGAAAATTCAAGCATTTTATCATTAGAGATAACATCATCTAATAAACGTATTCCTGCTATCATCCAATGCTTCCAGGTGAGCCTTTCTCCGCCAATTTGAATCTTGGAGTTCAGCCATATAGATTGATTTGTAGATTTGTGAATTGGAATTGTTGTTAAATTACTTACATAACGCAATGTTTTCCATGTATCAGCTAATATTCTGTTATCTTTACTGTAATTAGGCATTTTGATACTGAGCACATGACAAATGCGCAAAGGAGACATGAGTTTCCATTCAAGCCACATCCAATCTGGGAGTTTTTCCATGGAGGACCCAATACATACCCTGGTGCAAAATATGATGATACCTATAAAAATTGGAAAAATTTACCCCTCCCTCTGAAATTGGCCTTTGTAAAGATACCAAGGCTACTCTGGGAGTTTTACCCAGCCAAATAAATTTTATGAGAATACTATTTAATTTTTTATAAAAGGACCCTTGAAAATAAACCGGCAACATACCCATCTGATAACAAACCACAGGCAAGATCATCTTAATAGTTTGGACTCTCCCCCACCATGAAAGATGTAAAGGATTCCATTGCTCACACATTTCTGTGACCTTCTGTAATAACGATTTTTCATTTATTTTTATTGTTTCTGCCATTGTATTTTTAATCCAAATGCCTAAATATTTTATTCCATCTTCCCTCCATAGAAAGGGAAATGAATCAAACAAACCTTTTGTACAATGGACATTGAATGGAAGAATTTCTGTTTTACTCCAATTTATCTTGTAACCTGAAAATTTTCCAAATTTCTCAATCATTTCAAGTAAGCAAGGAATGATTGTCTCAGGATTTCTCAAATAGAGCAATATATCATCTGCGTAAGCCGAGACCTTATATTCCCGATCTCTACAAGGAATACCCTGAATCTCATCTGCTTGCTGAATAGCTAGTAACAGGGGTTCCAATACAATATCAAAAAGCAGAGGAGATAAAGGACAGCCTTTTCTAACCCCCCTCTGCAACCTAAAGCCATCTGAGAAATTATTATTAATATATAATTTAGCAACAGGAGAGCTATACAATGTTTGAACCATTTGTATAAATCCTGAACCAATACCAAACCATTCCAACGCTTGATACATGAAGGTCCATTCAACACGATCAAAGGCCTTCTCTGCATCAAGGGATACAGAAAAAGCCGGATCATTTAAGGCTTTTGATAAATTCAACATATGCAAGGCAAGCCTAGTGTTATTAGAAGAATGTCTTTGAGAAGTGGTTCCCAAATCCTGTCCTGGGGGACCCCCAGCCAGTCGGGTTTTCAAGATATCCCTAATGAATATGCATGAGAGAGATTTGCATATAATGGAAGCAACAGGTATGCAAATCTCTCTCATGCATATTCATTAGGGATATCTTGAAAACCCAACTGGCTGGGGCTCCCCCAGGACAGGGTTTGGGAACCACTGTCTTTGAGCAATGAATCCAGTTTGGTGCATTCCAATAATAAAAGGGAGAGCTTTACCCAAACGTATTGCTAAAGTTTTAACTAAAAGTTTTCCATCAACATTAATTAAAGAAATAGGCCTGTAATTTAAAACCAGAGTGGGATCTTTATTTGGCTTTGGCAAGACTATAGTTAATGATTCTGCCATGGTACCTGTAATACAACCATTAGTTAGTTGATTTTGATATAAATTTAGTAAATATGGTCATAGAGTAATTTGGAATGATTTATAAAACTCTGCTGTAAAACCATCTCCACCTGGAGCGAATCCAACTCTAAGGGACTTCAATACTGCTTGCAATTCCTTAATTGATATTGGCTTTTCTAAACTTTCTTTTATATGCTCAGGAACTTTCAGCCCCTTGATTAAATTTAAAAATTCCAATCCATCTTTTTCTTTATCTAAATAAGGCTCAGAAGAATACAGATCTTTATAAAATTGTAAAAATTGTTTTAAAATAGAATCAATTTGTATACAAAAATTTCCTTTTTCATCTTTTATCGCCACTACATTTGTTTTTCGTTTTTTTGCTTTTAAATAATTTGCCACTAATCTTCCCGCCTTATTTGAATTTGCATAATACAATGCTTGTTGAGAAAATAAATCTTTCCTTATCATTTTAGAAGAAATCTCATTATATTTCCCTTTAGCTTTCAAAAGATCTTGTAAAATAGAATATTCCCATTTATCCTTTAATTTTGATTCCAATATCTTAATTTCTTGTTCTAACCTAGAAAATTGATATTTAATTTGTTTTTTAGTCTACGCCGAAAAAGAAATAATTTGACCTCTTATGGTTGCCTTAAAAGCATCCCATAATGTCTCCACTGAGATATCTTCCGTATTATTTATTTGAAAATAATCATTTATTTTTAACTGAATTTTCTCAATATATTATCAAATCTCCACACAGATCTTCTAACCTCCTGATCACTTATTTTAATTTTAATCCACACCCCACAATGATCAGATAAAATAATTGGATCAATGGAGGCTTGTGTTACTTGCTGAACTAATGCATTTGAAATAAATGTATAATCTATTCTTGAAAATGATTTGTGGACATGGGAGCAGAATGAAAATTCCCGATCATTAAAATGAAATATTCGCCATATATCTTTTAAATCACAATTTTGAACCAGATTATCCAACCCTAATGATTTCATAATTCTACTAGGTTTTTTGTCCATTAAAATCCCCTGCCACAACTAAATTAGAAGCAGCCAGTGGTAACAATAATTGTTGTAGAGATTTGAAAAATTCAATTTGATTCGAATTAGGTGCATATATATTGAATAGTGCCATGGTAGTATTTCCCAGATTCATGTCTATATGTATCCACCTTCCTAAGGGATCAGCAGCAATTAATTTGAACGTAGCATTACATCTCTTATTCACCAATATAGCAACACCTGCTTTTTTCTTTACAGCTGGGGCATAAAAGCAATGTTTCACCTAGTCTTCATGAAGCTTTTGAGACTCTAAAGCTGATAAGTGAGACTCCTGGATGCAACATATATCAATATTCTGTTGTTTTAAGAATAAAAGTACCTTCTTTCTTTTTATTGGATGGTTGAGGCCATTTACATTTAGCGAAAATAATTTAAGTTCCATCTATATATTTATTTCCAGCACATTTGAACTCCAACAAATACATTAATTTATTATAATTTGCATACATATAAATCATTCCCTTCAATTTACTATATAAAACATTCTTCCCCACTCTTAATTCCTTAAATATTATATTTCCATGATACCAAAAATCATTCCCTATGCCCTCCCCTATCCCTCCCCTCCTAATAATGTGATAACTTGAAGACATCTGCTCAGACCGGCCACCCTTTCCCTCCCATAAGCATCTTGATTGACTATTCCTCCTTTACTATAAAAAAAATTGTTCAATCTATATAATTAAAATCCCTTACTACCTTTTAATTAAATATCTAGCTTTTTATATAAAATCTTCATGAATTCAATTAAGTTAAGAATATGTACTTTGAATTACATTATATTAATAAGATCAATCTAAATCCGAACACTGCATTATAATTTTCTTTACATCCCCTCTTAAAAGTGGTACATTGATTTTAAAACTTAGTGCATTACAGTAATACAATGTATCAACATCAATTATGCTATAAGTTCAGTTTAATTAATTTTAAACAATAACTTTATTAAGGTATGTTTACCACCAAAGAAATAATTAACCAGCTCATGAAAACCATTGAGTTAATTTAAACTCCATCAGAACTATAGAATTATTTAAATATTAATGATTTAAAATAAAATAAATAAGGATTTTCTTTTTAATATTATGACATCAGAAAATGTAATAATTTTCAAATATTCTTTAAGATAATATCAATATAATATTTCATTTTATTTTAAGAATTACTGTTGTAACATTACACTTTCTATAATAAATCTATTTCTGTTAACCTCTATCACTTTCCTAAAAGTAAAATCGAATATACTTAACATGACTCATCATTTTGGCCTTAATATTTTCATCAATATCATTTTAATTTGCTGCTATATGAATTATGATAGAAAAGGCCTACAATTTTAAAACTGAAATTAACAAACCCTCAGCAAAGTATTCTTGTCCCTTGATTTGTCTGTATAATAGCTCTCTCTGAGACACCGAATCTGGCAGCGTCTATATTTTCAGGAGCGGCTGGTGCCAACAACGATCCATCCATATTGTAAATCTAAACACTCCAACATCCTTAAACTTCACCTCCTTGGGCTCAGACACACCTCCTTGGGCTCAGACATTTCTTCCGATTCTGTCATTGAAGCCATATTTGATTGTGCTGCCATTTGGACATTGTCAGCTTCCTTCGCCGTTATTTATCCCCTTAAACAAAAAGCGCTGATACTATCCGACACCAGCTGTTTTTGGCCAGGTTAAGGATGAGCTGCGGGGAGTGGAGGACCCCTAGGGTATTGCTTCAGCACGTAGTTTCTCAGATCTAGGCTCCAGAGTCGTGACAAATAGCTGCTCCCTTTAGTATTATTAGACGCTGGAAACCGGACGTGCTGAAGTTATTTGACATCAGGAAGTCTGCTGAACAAGTTGCAGTCCAAAAATGTTTCATAATGCCACAGGAGCTACCAAAGCGTATAATCTTCCTGCACCTTAGTGCTCAAGGCGAAACTACCGCACCAAAAACCATAGGGAGGAGGCGAGCCGCTATTTACCTCTATAAGGGGAATTCAATCCACAGAGCAGCAACAGCTCACCTACAACTCAACCTTTGTCTGTTCACAAAAGATCCACAGCATTCACCCTCCAGGGATTAGTCTCAGGAATCTCCCAGGCTGTTACCAAAGGAAATTCCCTCAAGGTCTCACTCGATGCTCTGCCCTCCCTCCTATGACGTCAGGTAAATATGAATTTATGAATATTCATCATCTCATTTGTTTTCAGTTCTGTATTAGAATCCTTTTCAGTTTTAATTTGAAACTTTCTAACCGTTCTATTACAGTTAATGAGTCATTTGTAGCAGCCATCTTAAGGTCCATTAAAGTATATGAAAAAAATTAATTTCCTTTTTCTTTTTATTCCTCTTTTCCCCTAGCCAAACTTTTCATATTCAATTAACTAATAACTTTCTTTAATTATCCCTTAGTCAACTTTTCTAAATTATCTTTTATTTTTATTGTAAGAATTTTTGGTATTAGATCCTCCAAAAAAGAGATCATATTTTTCCCTTAAGCTCCCTCCTTTATTCCAATAATTCTAATGTTCTGATTTCTAGATCTGTTTTCCATATCTATTACTTTCTTATTCAATTCCATCAAGATATTATGATCTTCTTTGTAAGATAGTTGTTTGTGCTCAGTTTTCCCAACTTTGTCTTCCAATTAGTCCATTCTATTATTTAAAATAGCAAACTTACTGTTCATGAGATTCACTTCTTTTTTAATTTCCATTAGGTTTAAGTTAATATTTCTTAAGACAAATGTAAAGCATTCTTCTCTACTAAAATCAACTCATCATGCAATGGTTCAAAAGCAATCAATACAAAAGAGCTGTTCAACCTGATCTCGAATCTATTTGACACCACTCGCTACACTATACTCGTACACAACACTAAGTTACCCTCTGCGAATGATTTAGCACTGTATTTCGATTCGAAAATTAAAAACCTAAGAAACAATTATTCGACAAATGACCCTAGTGATCATCAAATAGTTAACAAACGAGGAAATGAAATACCAGCAGACATGATCTGGAGTTCCTTTCAAGACTTAGAGTGGACTAATTATATCAAACTATATAGCAAATATTCTAAATCATATTGCGTTCTAGACTCATGCCCCCCAGAAGTTATGAAAGCGGCGCCATTAGAATTTAAAATATCGCTGCTGCAATACCTAGCCCACAACCTAAAAAATGGGAAGTTCCTCACTAATAACGGTCACATAATAATAACCCCAATCCTAAAAAATAATAAAGAATCATCAGCTCTAGTAACTAACTACAGACCAGTAGAATAAATGGGACATCCACGTGGGATCCCTACGAGGGTCGAGTTAAGGAACTAGGTCATTAGCATTCAGACTTAATGGGGTGGGTCAATAGAGTGGGCAGACTTGATGGGCTGTAGCCCTTTTCTGCCATCATCTTTCTATGTTTCTATTCCATTCATTGTAAAGATCATGGAGGGATTGGTACACACCCAATTGATGGAATATCTTAATCAGTTCTCTCTCCTACATGAAACTCAATCCGGTTTTAGACCTTTATTCAGTACGGAGACAGTAATTGCGGATATCTTAGATAATCTGCGCCTGTTGTTTAGCAAGGGCCTCAATGACCTAATCTTGCAATTCGATATGAGCTCTGCCTTTGATCTGGTAGACCATGGGAAAATGCTACAATGCCTAGATGCTATCAGTATCAGAGATAAGGTGTTGAACTGGTTCCATGGCTTCCTTATATCCTGTACCTATCAGGTACACTTCAATCATGATCTCTCCGACACCTGGAGCAATCCATCCGGTGTACTACAATGGTCACCATTATTCCCACTGCTTTTTAATGTCTTCATGTCCTCACTGGGCTTGCAATTAACCCAGCTAGGTATAAAATTATTCAGTTACTCAGATGATTTTACGATCATCATCCTATTTGCTAACTCTATCTCGGAAACTATTCCCAAGGCATCAGAAGCTATAAATGTGATAGAGCAATGGATGACAGACTTCAAGCTCAAACTTAATTCAGAAAAAACTAAATTCTTTGTTGCTTCGCCACATCCGCTTGACACCAAAACACCACTATGCATTAATGAACTTAGTTACCCTTTTAAGTCTACCTTGAAGATACTTGGTGTAACTCTGGACCAATGCCTAACCATGAAAGACCAGGTGGACTCCTTAATCAGAAAGGGTTTTTTCACTCTCTGGAAACTTAGATCCATTAAATCTTATTTTGATACATCAGCATTCAGAATCCTGGTACAATCCCTCATATGAAGTTAACTTGACTACTGTAACATCGCCTATCTAGCATCTTCCCAAAAGAATATGCGACGTTTAAAATTAATGCAAAATGCAGCGGTCAGACTAATCTTTGGGCTAAAGAAATTCAATTACGTGACACCTTACTACCGGCAGTTGAACTGGCTACCAATGGAAGCACGCGTAAAATTTAAATTCGCCTTCCTCTGTTTAAAGTACTATACGGACTAGCCCCTAAATACATAACTGACCTTTTCTCCTTCTCAGCCAACAAACACAAGAGAAGCTCACATTCGAACTTCGTTTCCCCCCCAGTTAGAGGATGTAAACTGAAAAAAACACCATGAACACCTTCTCACATCAAGCAGCATTATGGGGTAAAGATCTAGATCAATTACTTTCGCCCACTACTTATGAGGAATTCAGGAAGCGCCTAAAAACATATCTGTTCCTGAAGTATCTAGACAACTGACCCATATATCTCCTTCTCCTCAACAACGGTTTTCTTGACCTATTAATCTCTTTCTTACACCTCTCCTGTTCAATCAATTTGTACCTTCTTTTAATCTTTTGTAAACCGCATAGAATTTCACGGTACTGCGGTATATAAACTGTTATTATTATTATTATTAAGTCGGTACTTGGACGAACATTTCTCAAAAACATCCAAGTGCCGATAATAAAACCAGGTTTTGGACGTATTTCTAAATGACCTAGGCCTTCATAGTGCCACTCAACGTCCAAAGCTAAACGGGGCGTTTCGGGAGGCGTGTTGAGGGCGGGAGTTGGGCGGGACATGAGCTGGCTTAGACTTAGTCGTACAGCATGTATAACTTGAAAGTTATACAGCCGAGGATCGACGGAACTTAGATGTTGTGACTTAGATCATGTAAAACATGGTCTAAGTCACAAAAAACATCTAAACTCACCAGATAAGCACTGCAAACACATAACACAAACCCCCACACACTATCCCAGTGATCACCAATCCCCCCTCACCCCATAAAAATTTTATTCACAACTTCAAATTTCAGCCTCCAGACCATCATCACCTGGCCACCTGGCATAGGAAAGCCTAGTCGTCCAGCCCAGAGGCAGCTTAAGTCATCTTGGGGGAGGGTTAGGGACCCATAGAGAGAAAGACCCATGCCCATAAGCCCCTGTAATCACAGTATTGATACTTAAACTTGTGCACTGCCCTATACACCCCCAAACCCTTTTTTACTGGCATATAAGTGGCTTCTGCAGCTATAAGGTCTATTGGGGTGGTAGATAAGTGGGTCTAGGGGATTCTGGAGGTGGTTTGGGGGGCTCACCGTCACCTATAAGGGAGCTGTAGTGAAGAGAAGCCATAGCACCCTTTTTATGAAGTTCACAGCAGTGCCCTGTAAGGTACCCCACTATTTAGGTGGCATGTCTTGGTGTGCAGTCCATCACTTTGTAGACCCCTCCTACGTCCAACAGGGCTTGTTCTAGGCATTTTGAACTTGGACAGAAAGTTGGACGGAAATATGGTATAAAGATGGACTATTTAGTGGCTTGGACAATCAGATCGACAGGACGTATAATTAGACGATTTTTGAAAGTAAAATGTGTCTTAGGCTCTTTTGAAAATGTTTCTTAGGCTCTTTTTAACTATGGACAACTTGCGAGATGGACATAAATAGACTTAGACGTCCCTTTCGATTATGCCCCTCCAAGTCTGTACTTTGTTTATTCCACTCAATCTGTAACATCTTTAATCATAGAACTTCACGGTCCTGCGGTATATCAATTGTTATTATTATTATTAATATGCACATTCAGTTGCTTAGCTCCAGAATTATGGACATTACATATCTAATGCAACACTTGGAAACTTATTGCTTCACCTTCTGCAAAAAAATATAAACTTTGCAGTTCAGGCAGGATTTCCCTTTCCCAATGTTTCCCTTACTTTCTAGTTCTTCCTTTTTGGTACTCGGTATTCTCACACTATCTTGTGCTCAATGCATTTGTTGTCCATATGTATTCGCTTTTGTGTGTGCAATATACAGTACAGTACTCTTTTTTTTTATGCAGTTGCAAAAGTTCTACCTAAGAGTCCCCAAGAAACAAGTACTGAAAGTGCTACCAAATAGGGAAGGGTTCAGAAGGTCCAGAAACAGCTGCAAGTGAACCCCCTTCTCCCTTGGATCCTTTTGCACACCAGAGGCTTCTTGCTTTCCATCCTATGCATTACTCTTGGCCTATGTTCCTTCTAAGCTGAGCACGTGAGCAATCACTCAGACATTCTAGGAGCGTCGCTCATAGATTTTACATGCAAATCTGAAAAAATGTTGGTTTTTGGAACTCGTTGTTCACACAAAAAAACATTTTTTTAGAACTTGTTGCTCACATGAGAACAAATGTGCATGCACCTGGCCAGTCCTTAGAGGGAATCTTGGCCTATATCATATCTATATGTTTGCATCATTCTTGTACTCAGAGCATCTCCTCTCAAGTAATTCACCTTGTACTTTGTAATCAGACGTACTTTGTACTCAGACAAATTGCTTTTATCTGTACCCTTCTCCACTTCCAATTCTAGTTGCCCTCTAATGCCTGGAATAAACTACCTGAGTCTGCCTGCCACATCCCTTCCATTCCCTTATTCAAAAGTAGGCTGAAAACCTACCTTTCTGAGTCAGCATTCAACTCATAACCCTACTCTCCTTTGCCCTTTACTCACGACCCTAGCCAGTAGTTTAACCATCCCCACTAACTATAACCTCAACCCTGGCATCTTGTATGTCTGTCTTGATTGTTTAGATCAGGGGTGCCCACACTTTTTGGGCTTGCGAGCTACTTTTTAAATGACCAAGTCACAATGATCTACCAACAATAAAATTTAAAAAAAACAGAAAGCACACTGTACGCATAGAAAATGTTAATCATCATTCCTATTCCAGGGTTTTCAAAGAGGTCAAAGCAGATGACTCTATGCACTATCACTTCAGTAACAACCATACAAAAATAGACAAATACCCACCCCCCCTCCCTTTTTACTAAACCACGTTAGCAGTTTTTAGTGCAGGGAGCTGCGCTGAATGCCCAGCGCTGCTCTCGACACTCCTAGGCTCCCTGCGCTAAAAACCTCTATTGCGATTTAGTAAAAGGGGACCTTAGTGTAAAATATAGACAGCAGATATAAATTCAGACACATTTTGATCACTAAATTTAAAATAAAATCATTTTCCCTACCTTGTCTGGTGATTTCATGAGTCTCTGGTTGCACTTTCTTCTTCTGACTGTGCATACAATCTTTCTTCCCTTCTTTTAGCCTGTATGCTTCTTCTCCTCCAGACCTCATTTCTTCCCCCAACTTTTCCTTCCTCTTCCCTGCCCTTTCTTTCTCTCTGCCTCCCTTTCATTTTTTTCTGTTTCTCTTCTTTCCTTCTGTCTCCCTGCCTGCCCTTTTTCTTTCTTTCTCCCTGCCCTCCCCCAAGCCACTGCCACTGCCATTGCCATCGGGGACCAGGACCCAAACGCCACCAATAACAGGCCCCAAGCTCTCCCTGCTTCGGCCAACCAGCATTCCTCTCCCTGACGTCAATTCTGCCATCGGGAAGAGGAAGGCTGATCAGCCCAAGATCGCGATCGACCTATTAGGGGAAATGCTGCCGGGTCCTGCCTTCGCGGAAACAGAAAGTAGGCAGGACCCGGCAGGAAGAAGAACAAATGCTTGTCTCCCGCATTAGCCCGTAGCGAACGCTTGCTTCAGGGCTCTCAACATGTGCGCGCCGGCTTCCCTTCTCCCCTCCCCCCCCGGACATAACTTCCGGTTTCGGAGGGAAGAGAAGAGAAGCCGGCACGCACATGTTGAGAGCCCTGAAGCAAGCGTTCGCTATGGGCTAATGCGGGAGACAAGCATTTGTTCTTCTTCCTGCCGGGTCCTGCCTACTTTCTGTTTCCGCGAAGGCAGGACCCGGTTTTTTGTTCAGCAGCGGCAGATGACAGCTGGGCGGATCGCCCAGCTAAAAGGCCCTAGGGAGAAAGAAAACTGGAGAGGAAGGCTGATCGGCCCGTAGATCAGGACGGCAACACGAGTCTATCACAGAGCCCGGGATAGGCTCCGCGATCGACTCGCGTTGCCTTCCTGAGCTACTGGTCGATCGCGATCGACGCGTTGGGCACCCCTGGTTTAGATTATAAAGTCACTAGAGCAGGGACTGTCTCCTTTGTGACTCTGTATAGCGCTGCGTATGTCTGGTAGCGCTCTAGTAATAATTAATAGTAGTAGTAGTAGTTGTTGTACCTTCCCCAAGGAAAGGTAGAATATTAAATGCATATCTAATATAATAAAACGGTAAGCCGCGCATGCGCATTTCCTATGCGTGCGCCGGTTTTGCGTGACTGTAGCGACCCATAGGAAGTGCGCATGCACGGCTTACGGTCTGGCCTCACGCGAGGCAAGACAAGTGCACATGCGCGCCCTTCCCTGCTCTCTACCTGCGGAGCGGCGGCTACCGGCCACTAGCAACCCCTGCCCTCTCCAAGCCGGGATCGCAGTCAGCCAACGATCGCCTCCACAGCGCGGAATTACTTATCTGCCAAGCCCGTGAGGGGAGGAGGGAGAGGGCTGGGGGCTGTCCCGCTGCCAGCATGGCCCCGATCCCCTTGCGCTGCAGCAGTGTCGGTAGGGAACAAGTCGACGACTCCCCCCTCCCGCACCAACCACTGCTGCTCCTGTTTGAAGTGGCCTGATGAGGTTCGCGGCCGGCTGTAGCGAACCTCGCAGGCCGCTCTCCACATGAAGCACGTTCCCTCTGACGCGATCGCGTCAGAAGGAACATGCTACCATATGGAGAGCGGCCTGAGAGGTTCAATATAGCCGCCCATGAACCTAAGCAGGCCGCTTTGAACAGGAACAGGAGCGGCAGCGGCGGCAGGAACCATGGATGGATGGAGGGAGGTAAGAACGGGAGGGGAAGCCAAAAAAGAAGGGCTATGGAGCAGGCAGAAAAGGGAGCTGTTTTGGTGGGAGGGTTGTGCTGAGTGCACGAAGGAAGGCAGGCAGGCATTGCACAACAGGGGGAGAGGCAAAGGGGGCTGCTTTGGGGGGATGGTTGTGCTGGGGGCTGACAGCAATCATGGGGGGAACAGAAGAGGGCCACGGAGCAGGCAGGCAGGCATGGCACAACAGGGGGCCAGAGGGAGAGCGAAAGGGGGCTGATTTGGGGGGAGGGGGTTGCTGGGGGCAGACAGCAATCAGGGAGGGGGGAGGAACAGAAGGGGGGCCATGAAGCAGGTAGGCATTGCACAACAGGGGGAGAGGCAAAGGGGGCTGATTTGGGGGGATGGTTGTTCTGGGGGCAGAAAACAATCATGGGGGGGGGAGGAATAGAATGGGGCCATGGAGCAGGCAGGCATTGCACAACAGGGGGATAGGGGGCTGCTTTGGGAGGAGAGTTGTGCTGTGGGCAGACAACAATTATGGGGGAGAACAGAAGGGGGCCACGGAGCAGGCAGGCATTACACAACAGGGGGAGAGGGAAAGGGGGCTGCTTTGGGGGGATGGTTGTTCTGGGGGCAGAAAACAATCATGGGGGGGACATAAGGGGGCCACAGAGCAGGCAGGCATGGCACAACTGGGGGCCAGGGGGGGAGGGAAAGGGGGCTGCTTTGGGGGGGATGGTTGTTCTGGGGGCAGACAGCAATCATGGGGGGGAACAGAAGGGGGACAAGAAGCAGGCAGGCATTGCACAACAGGGGGAGAGGGATAGGAGGCTGCTTTGGCAAGCAGGGGGGCCAGGGAGACAGACAGAAAGAAAGACGCACAGACAGGGGACCAGGGAGAGACACAGACACAAAGAATGACAGACAGACAGCGTCCAGGGAGAGAGAGAGAGACAAATAAAAAACAAAAAACAGACATACAGACATCTACTCTAGCACCCGTTATTGTAACGGGCTTAAACACTAGTAAATTAATAAAAAAATAACACAAACAATTGCAGTTAAACACAAAAATCCCCATATTCATAGTGGAATACTTTAAGAGAAAACAAGCTGGGACAATCATGTTTCTGCCTCCTGCAAGCTTTTACAAACAAAATGACTGCAATAGAAAGTACCAGTGCTGATGTCAGTTACACACGTATATGGCACCAAGAACAGGATCATTCATTTCCAGGTATTGGGAGACTTAGGGCCTGTTTTACAACAGCCCCGAGGCCCTAGAGATTTAAAGGGCTTCAGGGCTGTTGCTGCGTGGCTTTGTAAAACAGGCTGTTAGACTTTCTTTATTAGCAATGGCATATATCAGCACGTGAACCTTGCACTGGAGAATGCATGATTTACATTTTAACTGTTCTTAAGTGAAGCAGAATTTTTATGCATATAAAAGTGTACTAAATTTGTTATCGACCTCTGCATAGGAATTTTTATGAAATAAGGTTTCCAGTTGAATCAACTGCATATATGGATCTTATATCCAAGAATATCCTATCCTCTAAATAGCTGTTAATTTGCTAGCAAATATGGTTCTGCCCATTACTACTGGCAAAATGATTCCTTTTATCTGTCTTGTGCTCTATCTTGTTTAATGTGCAGGCTGCTAATATAAAATATCTTTTTTAGATAGATCTAGAGGAAGAAACAAGACAGGTGGATATGAAAGTGCTGCTTGGTTTGCTTAAACAATATCTTAGGAAAAAGAAGGTAAGATGAGCACCTACTTGGTGATCATAAATCTGGATTATTGTAATTCTTTGTTTTAGGGGCTACCTGGTCAATTAATTCAGAATGCTGCAGCCCAACTGTTATTAGATTGATCATGCTTTGAACATGTCTCTCCATTATTACATTCATTATGTTGGTTACCCATCTCTTGGAGAATTGCATCTAAAACTCTGACTTTGATACACCAGACATTGTAAGGTAAGGTTCCTTCTTATTTTAATCAGGTTTTGAAGCTATTTAGGGCAAGACATTTGTTGCAATTTGCACATCTCTTCTGCCAGGAAAACACAATTTCATGAAATGCAAAACTGGACTTTTTTGTGTGTGGGCCTATTTAAATGGAATTGTTTACCTAGAGAACTGCAGATGATTGACTCAACAACCATATGCAAGAAAAACCTTAAAACTTATTTGTTTTCTTTAACTTTTGGATGTCAGTAATAATTTTAGAAGGGGGAGAGAGTACTCTGATATCAGATAATGGATTGGAATGGAATCTCTACTTGGCGAGTTGTGCAGTTGCAGAGGTTTTATTTATGGCTTATGAATGTGTGTATATTGTTATCATTGTATTATGTATGTTTTATTATGAGCTACTAAGAAATCTTGATACAGCGGGATGAGAGTGTTTTAAATAAATAATATTTATAAAAACAATCTCTTTGCCCCTAATATACAGTGGGACTTAGCTGGCTAGGATTAGCTTCCCCCTGGCTAAAATCTGATATTTGTTAACCAAAAAAATACAAAAACTGATCTATTCTAAATATATCCAACCCACAGTATAACTGCTTTGTAGAATGCTAATCACTATCAGGACAAAGGACCCTAGATTGAGACCATAAAAGGCAGCCTCATGGTCCATGGTTAATAAAGCATCAACCAGCGTTGGACTTGGCAAATGGCCATTGGATAAGTACTGCTGCTCTCTTTCTAGGGGAAGTTTTTTTTTAGCTATTCTAGCAAATTTGAAGTTGATTTTGAATTAAGAATAAAAGTAAATTGTAGTCATACACCAATTTAGATTAGACTTAAGGGTGGGAAGGAGGTCTGATATAAATGATTACATGGCATGAATCAACATAGGATATGGACTTGAAATAACATATGTTATATGAGGTCCTATGTACTGAAATTATCCATTTATATGATATATCAACCTCCTAGTTGAAGTATTACTTGGGATAGTTTTCAAAAACTGGGGCTGCTGTGTGAACAGTTTGAATAGAGTGTTATCTGTATCAATGTTTATGGTACATATGAGTTGGTTGCATTAGTTTGCAATAAACTAATTTAAAAGTGATATATTTTTTACTATCCAAAATCTTCCCCTTATTCTACAAAATAAAATCTGATATTTAGTAGGAGATAGTCGACTATCTGCTGCTGACTATCCTGATCGCCAGATTGTCCGGTGGTCACCTCTAGTATTTAGCAGCTAGCCAGCTAAGGCTAGTGGTTAGATAGACCTGCCTAAAAAGCCATTGCTGAATATCAGCTTTGCCAGGTAAGGCCAAGGTGGTGAATCGTGGCTGGATATTCAATGCCAGTGGCCAGATACAGCTCTGGCATTGAATATCCGGGATTGCTGTGGACTATGAGGCTGCCTTCCATGGTCTCAATATAGCGTCCTTTGTCCTGCTAATGATTAGCATTTAATACATTCAAGCACAGAGAAAAATAACTGATCAAGACAGTAAATTCACAATACTTTATAGCACAGATGTAAAATATTAAAGAACAGTTTGAATATTGACACTACAAATAACACTTTGATTTATGGATGAGAATATCAGACAATAGTGCTATTTCATTCATGGATAATTTTTGGAGATATTCCTGAAAAGGGATCCAAGCTCAGATAAGTACAGATATCGGTGGATATTCTTTGTCATGGTAGTTTGTTTTTAACTTTCCTACCTGAATGCATCCATGCATTGATATGGGTTGAACTTTAGATTCCTGTGAAAAAGTGTTTATCATAATCTAGTTAGCAAGAAATACTGAATATACTTAAATATAAACCCATCCAAGTATAAACTGAGATACCATTTTTGACCCCCCCCCCCCTTTTTTAGAGGAAAAATGGAAACTCGAATATAAATCAAGGGTTTGTATTCTACCATTCCTCCCCTACATCCCCCTCTGGTGAGAGGCATTTCTACCTACTCTTCCTCCCGGTGGTATCCCTCCTGTGCCCCCACCCCACCCCACTGCACACTGGCAGTTCCCCCACCATCAGGCAGCCATTTTCAGATTTTCAGCACTGAGAAAGCATGGGCAGAAACTAGTGAGAATCATTCCTGTTCCAACATCACGCTAGACCACCATGGAAGCACGGTAGGCCTGGGGGTCCTGCTGCTGGGTCTGGAAGAGAGTGGGTTGTCACTTTTCAGGATGGGGAAAAAGGAGGGAGGGAGGTAGGGGCATGTTGATGGGGAAATTGCTGTGCCGAAAAGAGGCCTAATGGTGGGAGAACTGCTGGTTCTGGGTGGGGGATCTGACAGTGGCAGTAGCGATGGAGAAGGGATGCTACTGGGAGGGAGGGTGGGTAGACTCAAATATAAATAAAGACCCCAATTTTTGGACCATATTTTGGCCCAAAAACCTTGGTTTAGATTTGAATATATATGATACATGGTTGCATTCTGCAAGTAAAAAGAAAAAAACAGAAGTCACATACTTCATAGAATCAAATATATATATAAAAAACAGTGATTGTGAACCAGTAATTTTATACTTCTTATGAAATTATCCCCCAAATACCAGCAAGTTCTTATGTTGTTTGTTAGAACATGGATTTTTTTTTTTTTTTTTTTAGATTGGTATCTTACCTGAAAGTGTTTTTCTGCTATGCTATTGTAGTCTCGTGTGCATAATTGTAATCATACCAAATTTAAATGTCTGTCTTTTATTATGCAACTGTCATTTATTTCTCAGTTGATTGATAATTTATATTATAGATAAGAGTTGTCTGCTTAATAAAAATCATGTTTTTTTTCTTAGGAATCTGCTTATAAAACCAGTTTCCCATTTCCTGCTGACGCCACACTCCAACCATATTCTGACTTAAGCCTTCAACCACCTCTAATTCGTGACTTTGCCTACTCAGAACCTCCTCAACCCAGATATACGCCGCGTCATGAACCCACCCCCATTTCAAAACCTGCTGTCTCTGACGATAAAAATTATTGGGAAGACGTCCCTGAGGAATTACGGAATATTGACCTAGGTATCCTGAGCTCCAGCAGAACAGAGATGGAATTTTTATTCCAATCTCTAGTTGATTCTTATGAGAAGTAAGTGTCCCTGTTCAAATCTTTCACTTGACTACATATGTGCAAAACAGAATTTTATTATCCGGAAAAAGCTTAATTGACAAATCAGCTTTATCAATTAAACCTTTTCCAGCAAATAAAGTACAAATGGGCACTGCAAATATTTTGAATTGAGTTCTAATCATTTAAACATCAAACTTTTTACCTTTTATTCACAACCAGAGACCTTTAGGAGTTAATATTTAACGTGAGTATTCATTGTTTATATGTTATGTACTTATAACAGTAAGAATGTTTGAAATTACAGTGAGCTAACTGGATAAAAGAAGTTCTTATTTGAATAATTCATGCTGACTGGACCTTGAAGGAATATTCAGTGGCACTTACCCAGATAATGCCGCTGAATATCCCATGTAACGGTTAAAGTGGATATTATGTAGGCAGCCTGGGGATGGAGTTGACACTTAACCATATATTTATCTCTGATTAGTTAACCAAGCAGATAGGACTGTATAAATAGCAGTCCTATCTTTGTCTGGTTTAACTTATCTGAATAAAAGGCTGAATTTTGGCACTTCTCCAAGGACAAGCAAGACATCGTATCCCTGCATCTGGGTAACATCATCCGAAGCAGCCCTCAATGAGGACGCTCCCCATCATTCTTATTCTAGAAGCTTTGGGACCATGTACCATGCATGTGTATGCCATCCTGCTCACTGCTGTCATATGGGACTAAGGATGCTTTATTGGTCTCTCCCTCACACACACGATTTTGTTTTACTTCAGAATTGGTGGTTCACCCGGTTTTTCTCTTTCTCTCAAAAAAAAATTTCTCCTTGTGTGGGACCAGTTTTCCCTGCTTCCCCTTAGTTATTCTTAGAGTTTTTGTACGTTTTTAAACATATTTGTAAGTTTTAAAATATTTCTTCATGGCTCTTCTGGCCCTCATAGGCCTTGAGCACTCGGTCAAGTATGCTTTTCCTTTTTTGTAAAAATTGAGTTGTTTTGATTTTGCTTCAGTTATTTTTCCTCCAATGGACCAGAAATCTCCCACTGGCAAGACCATGTTCCTTACAGACACTTATTCTTGGTGCTTGTTATGCCTGGGACCTGAAGAACCACAAACAGAAGAACAAACCTCCACAAATCACACAATGAGAAAAACAGTGGAGATGACCACAGTACATGAATGAATTATTAAAATCTTCATTGATTTGACACAGGCCAAGTTTCAGCTACGAAGCCTGCATCAAGGATATTGTTAGTTTTTCAGGATGAAAAAATCATCTAGTAGCCAACTATATGAAGACATAATTTTGTGGCGTTCATAGTATATATTTTGCATACTCGAATCTCTGAAGAAAATCCCAAAAGTGAAACTGGAGTACTTTCTTCTTTTAGGTGGTGGATCCAGGCCATGCTGCATGAGGAGTTGTAACATCTTCTTGAGTGATTCAATGGCAGAACATCAAGGGTATCAATGTTAACTTTGATGGAGCCTCAGCCGCTCCTGAAGGCCTATTTAATGTCTGTCCACCATTCACTGGCACTGATGGAAATGGTAGGGTTACCATATTTCAAAAAAGAAAACCCTGGACATATAACCCCATCCTGTTCTGCCTCCAGCCCCGCCCCAGCCCCAACCAGTTCCGCCTCCTGCCCCGCTCCATTCCGCCTTCTAGCACCGCCCCCAGAAAGCTTCCTCTTTTTGCAACGAGCTCCGACCGTGTCTAGAGGGTCTGGAGCATTTGTGGATGCTTGTGACATCACCCGCGCATGCTTAGAGGTCCTCCAGATGTGGCCAAAGCTTGCAGGGGCTTTCCAAAACCCGTACAAATGCAGGGTTTTGGAAAATCCATCCGAGAACCCAGACAGTCCTCTAAAAAGAAGATATGTCCAGGTTTTCCCCGGACGTCTGGTAACCTTAGGAAATGGTGGTGTTGTCAACTGTATCAAGGGAGGAAACTCCTTCAGCGCATAGGAGAACCTCCATCCCATGGCACTCCCACACAGTAAAACATAGAAAAATGAAGGCAGATAAAGACCTTAGGCCTACCTAGTCTGCCCAGCCATGAATTGCAGTAGACCGAAATAGATACTCACGTCTCTCATCAAGACTATTTGAGTCTGATTTCGACTGATGTGAAGGAGTAGCCTAATGGTTAGTGCAGTGAGTTGAGATCCTAGGGAACTGGGTTTGATTCCCACTGCAGCTCATTGTGACCCTTGGCAATTCACTTAACCCTCCATTGCTCCAGGTACAAAAAACACCTTAGACTGTGAGCTCACTGGGATCAGAGAGAAGTACCTGCATGTAATTTATGAAGTGCTGCATATATCTAGTAGCACTATAGAAATGATAAGTAGTAATCTAATCTAATCAGAATTTCTGTAATGCATTTATCCAGTACAGATTCTAGGCAATTTACAAGTCAGGAGGTCAGTAAGGAGGTAAGGGAAAGTGGTAGAAGTAATAGTATTTTGGGCATCTGACCAGGAACCAGAGTTTGTCTTGGGGAAAGGGTCCCCTTGTATCCTGTTAGACCCTCCTACACCTCATGAGAGGAGATTTCCCCTTGAGGAGCTGTCCTTCACTGATTTTATAAGGCTGTCTATCCCATTTCAGTTGGACATCGAGAATGAACCCAGGGCCAAGATATCAGAGATCCTTGCCTCTCCAAAGGAAGCTGTAACAGTGCTCCTGAACAGCATACTCAATCAGTTGGAAACACCCCTTTCTGTAAAGCCCATTCTCAACAAGGCTTTCTCTATGTATAGAATCCAGAATGGACCTGGATTCAAGAAACTGAAGCTTGCATACCACTCCATAGTCAAATCCACCCTCAAATGAGCTAAGAGCTCCAAGACATCTTGGTGGTCCTGGGGAGGAGGCTTGAACATTGGGGTCTTTGGTAGGAAGTTTTTTTTCAGGACACTATGCTATTCTTTCATATATATTCTTACCTGCAATTCATGAGCATGCAGTGTGGTAATCTTTGCAACTATTCTACCAGCTGAGAAGGCTGTAGAGCTTTGCCAGCTAGTAGCCAAGCAGAAGGAATGTAGAAAGCACATGGATCAGGCAACTTATGATACTTTCAACATGGCAACCAGGGCTTCTGCAATGGTATTGGAATATAACATCGTAACATAATACATGATGTCAGATAAAGACCTGAACCGTCCATCCAATCTGCCCATTAGTTATATCCATTAAAAATACATGATTAAATTAATTTGTCTCTTCTTTGATATTTCTGAGTCATAGAATGTAAAGTCCACCTGGTATTGTCCAAGGTTCCAAATGCTGAAGTTGCTGTCCAAGCTCATTCCAGCCTATCAAACCATCCTGTTTGCAGGATATCTACCATAAAGTCTGGCCAGTAACATCCTCATGTTCCAAGTTAGTGGAGTTCTCATTGATGTCCTCCCCAGGCCATCCTACACCGAATCACCACATATGGGACACAGACCGTGCAAGTTTGTCCAGTACCTGCCTTAGTTCTTTAATTTACATCATTCGTTTTCTAATTATAGATCCTCTATGTTTATCCCATGCTTTTTTGAATTCCATCACCGTTTTCCTCTCCATCACTTCCCTCAGGAGGGCATTCCAGGCATCTACCATCCTCTCTGTGAAAAAGAGATTTCCTAACATTGCTCCTAAGTCTGCCACCCTGCAACCTAAAATTATGCCCTCTAGTTTTACCATTTTCTCTTCTCTGGAAAAGATTTGGTTCTATATTAATACTTTTCAAGTAAATATCTGTATCATATCTCCCCTGTTCCTCCTCTCCTCTAGAGTATACATATTTAGGTCTTCCAGTCTCTTTTCATACTTCTTTTGGTTCAAACCCCTTACCATTTCTGTCGCCTTCTTCTGGACCACTTCTTTTTATATCCATCACCAGATAAGTCCTCCAAAACTGAACACAATTCTCCAAGTGCGGCCTCATCAATGACCTGTACAGGGGCATCAACACCTCCTTTCTTCTGCTGATTATTCCTCTTTCTATACAGCCTAACATCCTTCTGGCTACAGCCACCACCTTATCACACTGTTTCGATGCCTTTAGATCCTCATACACAATCATCTCAAGGTCCCTCGCTCCATCAATGCTTATCAGCCTCTCGCCTCCCAGCACATACTCGGATTTCTACCCCCTAAATGCATCACTCTGCATTTCTTTGCATTGAATTTTAGCTACCAGATGTTAGACCATTCTTCTAACTTTTGTAGATCCTTTTTCATGTTTTCCACACCGGGGTTTTCTACTCTGTTACAAATCTTGGTATCATTTGCAAAAAGGCAAACCTTACCTTCTAACCCTATAGCAATGTTACTCACAAATATATTGAACAAAATCAGACCCAACACCAATCTTTGTGGCACTCTACTACTCACTTTTCCGTCCTCCGAGCTGATTCCATTAACCACCACTCTCTGGCTTTTGTCCAACAATGCTCGAGCCAAAATCACCTGCTAGAAATTCCCTCCTTCAGCAACATCAAATACAAAAGTGTCAAGAAAAGAATGTTCTTGGTGATGGCTCCAAATTGGTGGAATGCCGAACCGAAGGAACTAAAATTAGAAAAAGATTGGGTTAAGGACCATCCTCTTCATAGACTACTTTAGACAATAAAACAATGTAGAGGAGATAGTTAGATAGCCCCCTATTCCCCCTCCCCCCAATCAGGAACTCAATAGGAAGAACATACTAGGATATAAATAGACCAAGGGCTGAAGCCCAGAAAACTAGACTGAAGATGATAATATTTCAAAGATAAAATAAAACACAATACAGATATATGTATATAGACTATATTTAGTTGAATAAGCCAAACCTCTTAGGAGATGTGTAAATATTGTGTACTTAGCTGCACTAGTAAACCTAATATTAGATGTGAAGATAGGTAGGACGATTGATTTGGTATGAACATATACATATAAGTAGAATTGATTTGGTATGAGTGGGACTGAGTGAAACATTAACCGCATGGGTTAGGGGCTGGCTTAGAGGTAGACTTCAGAGGGTAGTGGTAAACGGTACCCTCTCCGATACGACGGAGGTGATCGGCGGAGTGCCGCAGGGCTCGGTCTTGGGCCCGATCCTATTTAACATCTTCGTAAGAAACTTGGCTGAGGGGCTTCGAGGTAAAATTACATTATTCGCCGATGACGCCAAACTATGCAACATGGTAGGCAACCGCACATCAGATGAAAGCACAGTGCCTGACAAAAGCTCAATGCCCAACAGTATTATGCAGGACCTACTCCTGCTGGAGCATTGGTCAAAAAATGCAAGGTCATGCACCTTGGCGGCAAAAATCCATGCAGGACTTACACCCTAAATGGTGAGATCCTAGCAAGGACTGTAGCAGAACGTGACTTGGGGGTGATCATTAGCGAAGACATAAAGACTGCCAATCAAGTGGAGAAAGCTTCATCCAGGGCTAGACAAATCATGGGCTGTATCCATAGAAGTTTCGTCAGCCGTAAGCCCGAGGTCATAATGCCGTTGTACAGATCCATGGTGAGACCCCATCTGGAATACTGTGTACAATTCTGGAGGCCGCATTATCAAAAAGATGTGCGGAGAGTTGAGTTGGTTTAGCGAATGGCCACCAGGATGGTCTCAGGACTCAAGGATCTCCCGTATGAGGAATGACTGGGTAAGTTGCAGCTGTATTCACTCAAGGAACGCAGAGAGAGGGGAAGACATGATCGAAACGTTCAAATATGTCACAGGCCGTATCAAGGTGGAAGAGGATCTCTCTTTCCTTAAAGGACCCACAGCAACAAGAAGGCATCCGTTGAAAATCAGGGGTGGGCAATTTCATGGCGACACCAGAAAATATTTCTTCACTGAAAGGGTGGTTGATCGCTGGAATAATCTTCCACAACAGGTAGTTGAGGCAAGCAGCGTGCCAGATTTTAAGAAAAGATGGGATTGGCGTGTGGGATCTCTTCATGGAGGTAGTTAGTGTGGGCAGACTAGATGGGCTGTGGCCCTATTCTGCCGTCATGTTCTATGTTTCTATGTTTAAATCAATCGTCCTACCTATCTTCACATCTAATATTAGGTTTACTAGTGCAGCTAAATACACAATATATACACATCTCCTAAGAGGTTTGGCCTATTCAACTAAATGTGCCGGTAACATAAGTAGGATGATTAATTGATTATGCCATAATTATACTGGTGTTAATAATTCTGTATTGTAACACCGCTACAGAAGCCCCTGCAACTCTGTATAGAGCCCATGTATTGTAACACCTCGCAGAAGCTCTTTGTAACTCTGTATTATAACACCTCCACAGAAGATCAAGTATTCTAACACCTTTTTAAGAAGCTCATGCAAACCGCTCTGAATTGACATCCCAGTCATTAGTAGCGGTATAGAAGCTAACAATAAACAACAACCAGTTTCTAATCCAGTTCACCACTATGGGTCCTAAATTCTGCCCCGTCAAGTTTATTCAAGCGCCTCCCAAGAGGAACCGTGTCAAAGACTTTACTGAAATCTAAGTAAATTACATCTAGTGCACAACCTCAATCTAGTTCTCTGGTTGCCCAGTCAAAGAATTCAATCAGGTTTGTTTGACATGATTTACCTTTAGTAAAGCCATGTTGCCTTGAATCTTGTAGCCCAATGGATTCTAGGAAATTCACTATCCTTTCCTTCAGCAACACTTCCATTATTTTTCCAACAATCGAAGTGAAGCTTACTGGCCTGTGGTTTCCCACTTCATCTGTGCGACCACTTTTGTGAAGAGGGACC
Source organism: Geotrypetes seraphini (assembly GCF_902459505.1). NCBI lineage: Eukaryota > Metazoa > Chordata > Amphibia > Gymnophiona > Dermophiidae > Geotrypetes > Geotrypetes seraphini. The sequence continues at coordinate 67,888,390 of NC_047085.1, forward strand.
ACATCCATTTTTTTCCAATCCTGCAGAACCTATTCCATTTCTAAGGAGTTATTGAACAAATCTTTTAGAGGACCTACCAAAACCTCTCAGCTCCCTCAATATCCTGGGATGGATGCTGTCTGGTCCCATGGCTTTGTCCACCTTCAATTTTTCAAGTTGTTTATGAACACTTTCTTCTGTTAATGGTGTGGTGTCCACTCCATTCTCATATGTGATTTTGCCAGACAATCATGGTCCTTCTCCAGGATTTTCTTCTGTGAACACAGAGCAGAAGTATTTGTTTAGCAGGTTAGCTTCTTCCTCATATCTGCACATAGCGATTAGAAGCTTCTTTCACAATTCCATTTTTTGCCCTCCTCCTTTCACTAATATACCTGAAAAGTTTTTGTCACTCTTTTTTATGCTTTCTAGCCATTTGCTCTTTTGCTAGTACTTTCGCCAGATGTATCTCTTTCTTGACTTCTTTCGATTTCATCCAATACTCTGTCACAAATATCAACTTTTTTTGCCTTTATTTTTTCTGTCACTTCTTTGGAAAACCATTTCAGTTTCCTTTTGTTTATTTTCCTCACATAAAGGTTGGTGGCCAATTTTATTGTCCCTTTCAACTTGGACCACTGTTTTTCCACTTATATTCTTGCATTCTATCAGCTCTTTCTTCAGGTACTCCCTCATTTTACTAAAGTCCGCACTTTTGAAATACAGTACTTTGAGTTTTGTATGGCCACCCCCACACTTTAGCTGTTATATCAAACCAAACTATTTGATGATCACTACCACCCAGGTGGGCACCAGCTTGGACACTAGATACACTTTCTCTATTTGTGAGCCCTAGATCCAGAATTGCCTCTTCCCTTGTGGGTTCCGTCATCATTTGCCTCAGGAGAGCATTTTGAAAGGCACTCACGATCTCTCTGCTTCTTTCCGATTCCACAGATGGAACTTTCTAATCCACATCTGGCAGGTTGAAATCACCCAGCAGTATCACATCCCCTTTCTTTCCCAACTTCTGCAAACAGATGTTTATCAAGTTGATCAGATTGTGTCGGAGGTCTGTAGACAATTCCCATGTAGATAGACGTTCCATATTCTTTTTTCACAGCTATCTATATTGCTTCCTCCTTTTCCCAGGCCCCTTGCATTTCATTTTTTGAGCTTAAAAGCCCTCCTGATCCACCTCCGGCCTCCAAATAGCCCCTTTCTTCCCATGCTACGAGAATCAACACACCTTCCCAACCCCCCCACAGGGCCTACCTATTTCTCTGGTGGTCCTTGAGTCATTGGGGGAAGGAGCAAAACCCCCTTGCTTCTGTCCCTTGTAACGGCACTTGAAAAATGGCTATTGCAGCCTCCCATGTTAGCTTGCATTACTATATGAAATGCTTCAACCTGCTTTGAAAGGTCACGACAGCCATTCTGCAAATGCATCTTCAAGGGGCAGAAGTATTAGGGCTTTGCCCCTGCCCCCCAGCAACCCCACTGGGACCACCAGGGAGACAGGTAGGCCCAGGAGATATATATAGGCTTCAGGAGGGCATAGAGACCTATAGACAGAGGATGGGAGCTTTTTCAGGAAGGAAAGCAGGGGCGGGGCATTGATTAATTAATTAAGAAAAAGAAAAAATTTGATCATGTTACACCGCTCCTACGAACACTGGCTACCAGTAAACTACAGAATCACTTATAAATAGCGTTACTCACATATAAAACAATTATTAATAAAGCTCCCATATTTTTAGAAAGATATCTAATACCATATTTCCCCATAAAATCCTTAAGATCTGAAGACAAAGCCCTGCTAGTAGTACCTTCCTTAAAAGTTATATATTCTAAGAGAGATATAATCTTTTCAGTCACAGCTCCACAAATTTGGAATTCACTTCCACTCAATATAAGAGAAGAAAAATCACTTAGCAAGTTTAAAAGTCTCCTAAAGAGCTGGCTATTCAAGGACGCTTTCCAATAGATTTGTCATAGCCTATAATAGTTTCAGGAAAACGATCTAATAGAATCAAGCTGGTATTTGTTCCCAAACCTTTTGTGACTTAACCCTCCCCTTGTTTTATCTTCAATTTTAATTTGTTTTTATTTTTTTTTTTAATTATATTTATGCTAATTGTTAGCCCCTTCCCTCCTTACATGTACTATTGTACTAGTAATGAATGTTATGTTTGTTGGTTTTTAATATTTTTACATAATTTTGGAACTTGTGTAAATCGCATTGGATTTGGACTATGCGAGGTAATCAAAGTAACTAAATAAACTTGAAACTTGATTTCAGACTGGTGGAGAGGGGGGGAGGAGGGCTATTTGGGAAACTAGGAGGGGATCAGGAGAGCTATTCATCTCAAAAATAGTTATACAGGTCCCAGCTGATATTTAGCCAAGGCCCACATAACTTTCTTATGGGGGCACCAGCTAAATATTGGCAGGGTCCTGCATAAGCTCCAGAGGCCAGAGTAGTATAAATTAGTCCCTGATATTGAGTGCCAATGCCCAGACATGGCTCAGCACTGAATATCCATGGTTAATCTAGCTGGCATCAGTGAATGGGTGGTAGTAAATGGAATCCACTCAGAAGAAAGGAAGTTGAGTAGTGGAGTGTGAGTGACATTGCTGAAATGATAGAAGAAAAGTTTGCTTATTTTGTGAATGACACAAAGAATGCCAAAAGAGTGGATACCTCAAGTTGAAAACATGAGAAAAGATCTCCAAAAATTAGAAGAATGGTCTAAGGTTTGGCAGTTAAAATTTAATGTGAAGAAGTGCAGAGTGATGTACTTGGTGTACAGAAATCTAGAGGAAATATACGAAATAGGAGGTGAGAGCTTGATAAGCCCATTTCAGGAGAGGGACCTTGGGGTGATAGTATTTGAGGATCTCAAGATGGTGAAACTGTGTGACAAGATGAACACTAGGCTGAATAGAGAGAGGTACAATTAGCAGAAGAAAGGAGGTGTTCATGCCTTTATATAAATCATTGCTGACCCAGTTTTAGAGACAGTATCTCTCTAACATAGACTTGAAGCAGTTTAGAGAAAAGCATCGAAAATGGTATGCATTTGCACCACAAGGTGTATGAGAAGAAACTTGACCTGAATATGTATACACTGGAAGAAAGGATAAGGGTGATATGATACAGGCATTTGAAAGATAATAGTATACAAATAAACCTTTTTCAGAGATGGAGAAGGATATGAGTTGAAGTTGCAGGGAGGTCAATTTAGCATTCATGTCAAAGTTCTTTTTCACAGAGAGGGTGGTAGATACTTGAAATGATCTCCTGTGGGAGGTGTTGGAGATGTTGGAGATGAAAACAGTAGCAGAATTTCTAATGCAGTAGGTGTGTCATTCTGGATGATAGGGTATTCTCGTGAGCCGTGCAGAAGAAATCCACTCCAGGTTTTCAACTCCTCCTCCTTCTCCAGAGAACTCTGCTGCCCCCTTCAGTTTTTCCTTCTACACGCAAACAAGAAGGAGTCTTTCTGATCTCCTCTGTATATGTGTTTATTTTTCTTCTGTGTTTTTTGGTCGCAGTTTTTGGTGGCTTTTGGTGCTAAAGATCTTCCCAGGTTGAGGGGAAATCTCTGCCTGTGTGCAGGAGAAGCAGACTTGAGATCTGCAGCTGACATGCCAGTTTCGATAGTGCTTGGTGTTATTACCCAATAGTGTTTGTTTTTGAACTGATGCCGACTGATTCTGTGGACTAAACAATACATGGACAGTGTGATTTATTTGCAGAATGTTTCTGCTGAGGTTTTTTTTAGCCCATGAAGCATTAACTGAGGCTTTTTTCTCAACAAACATTTATGCTTAGTTGAGCTGAGTGGAATATACTGGTAATTTTTCTATCCTGTATTGTATTACACAGTGGTCAGTGGAGCGATCGAAACTGTGTCCAGCATAATTTTTTGTTTTGTCTTTGATATTTTTCATGAGATATAGTAATTAAAATCACTCATTATTATAGTGTTACCCATTTATCCAGTTTTCTTAATCTCTGAAAACATTTCTTCATCTGTCTGCTCATTTTGTCCCAGGGGACGGTAATATAACCCTACCTTTATATTTCTTCCCTTCACACATGGAATTTCTATCCATAAGGATTCCACACTGCTATCTATGTCATGCAGAATGTTTATTTTATTTTATTCAATTTCCTCTTTAACATATAGCGCAACCCCCCCTCCAATTTGATCTACTCTATTCTTGTGATATAATTTGTACCCAGTTAACACACTGTCCCCATTGATTGTCCTCCTTTCACCAGGTCTCCGAGATGCCTATTATATTACATTACATTACATTAAATTAGTGACTTCTATTCCGCCTGTATCTTGCAGTTCTAGGCGGATTACATTTGAAGATAGCTGGACATTACCAGGAAGTTACAAATTAGCAATTGAGTACATAAGAGAGGCTTAGAATGAAAGAGGAAGGTAGAAATTTGAGGAATACCTTTAGGGAAATTGCGGTGCTATAAGAATGACAAAAGAAAAGTGACGCACTCACTACTCGAATAAAATAGGATCCCCCACTACCAACAGTAAAGAGCTCTTCAAACTAATCAACACCTTATTTGATGTCAACCAACACAAAAGAGCCCCCTCCACCTAACTTCCATCTGCAGAGATCTTCGTGTCCCACTTCAAATAAAAAATCCTACTACTAAGGACATCCTTCCAAAACTCCTCCCCCCCCCATTACCCCTTCACCTATACGTGCCCCTGATTTGACTCAAGCCCAGCCGACATGTACTGAGACCATTTCAAAACCCCCGACTGGTTCCAATTCCTCCGACTCTACAACAAATATGCCAACTCCTATTGTCACCTTGACAGCTGTCCACCTAGCATCATGAAATCAGCTCCCACACCCTTCAAAGCACTGCTCTACGACTGGACTTCACAACAAATGATCAATGGTAAATTCCCAACTGATATCAACCACATACATATCACTCCCATCATCAAAAACCATAAAGATCCAATATCCCTTTTTTTTTTTTAATATTATTTATTCATTTTCAAAATTACATTAAGTGTAAAATATATTCATTCACAGTAACAATAAATATATCACTTATAAACAATCATTGGCACATTATATACATTTTATCCCTTCCCCTTTCCCATCCCTCCCATCCATATCTTCCATTATTATATAATATATGTAATAAGAAAAATACCCCCCTCCCTATATCCTGAACTGATAATTAAAAGGGAAATAATTTTACTTAATCCTTACAATATTTTGTTAATGGTTTCCACACATCCTGAAATTTCTTAAAGTATCCCCTTTGTAAAGCAATAAATCTTTCCATTTTATAAAGAATTCCACCAAAAGTTATAATTTAATCTCTTCCAATCCTTCCAATTATATGTAATTTGCTGAATGGCAACCCCAGTCATTATTAGTAATAATTTATTGTTGTTAGCAGAAATCTGACTTTTTGCTCTTATTTCCATACCAAATATCACAGTATCATAAGATTATGCCACTGGGTTATCTAATAAATTATTAATTTGGTCCCAAATTGATTTCCAAAAATTCATAATATATGGGCAATGAAACAATAAATGATCTAAAGTTCCTACTTCTAGATGACAATGCCAGCATCTATTAGACAAAGAACTATCTAATTTTTGTAACCTAACAGGGGTCCACAACGCTCTATGCAACAGAAAAAACCAAGTTTGTCTCATAGATGCAGACACCGTACATTTCATCCTCCAAGACCAAATTCGTGGCCATTGAGATGCAGTAATCTCATGCAAGATCCAATATCCCTATCCTTCAACTACAGTCCAGTAGCCAACATTCCCTTCTTCACCAAATTGATGGAAGGACTGATCAACATGGCCCTGACAAACTACCTGGACAAATTCTTAGCACTACACGAATTCCAATCATGCTTCCGCACACACCAAAGCACTGAAACCGCCATAGCTTCAATCGTAGATCTCATCTCCCGAATACTTAGCACCAGGAAACAAGCACTAGTGCTCCAATTCAATTTGAGCAGTGCTTTAGACCTGGTGTTCCATGATATCATAATAATAATAACAGTTTATATACCGCAGTACCGTGAAGTTCTATGTGGTTTACAAAAGACTAAAAGAGGCACAAGTTGACTGAATTTAAAAGAGGTTAAGGAAAGAAAGTGGTAATTGGACAAAAGAACTGTTAAGGAGAAAGAGATGAATGGGTCAGTTGTCTAGATACTTTAGGAACAAATAAGTTTTAGGCGCTCTCTGAATTCCTCGTAAGTAGTGGGCGAGAGTAATTGTTCTAGATCTTTACCCCATAATGCTGCCTGATGTGAGAGAAGGTGTTCATGGTGTTTTTTTAGTTTACATCCTTTAACTGGGGGGAAACGAAGTTCGAATCTGAACTTCTCTTGTGTCTGTTGGCTGAGAAGGAGAAAAGGTCAGTTATGTATTTAGAGGCTAGTCCGTATAGTACTTTAAAGCAGAAGCAGGCGAACTTAAACTTTACGCGTGCTTCCATTGGTAGCCAGTGCAACTGCCGGTAGTAAGGTGTCACGTGATCAAATTTCTTTAGCCCGAAGATTAGTCTGACCGCTGCATTTTGCATTAATTGTAAACATCGCATATTCTTTTGGAAGATTGCTAAATAGGCGATGTTGCAGTAATCAAGTTGGCTTAGTACGAGTGATTGTACCAGGATTCTGAATACTGACGTATCAAAATATGGTTTGATGGATCTAAGTTTCCAGAAAGTGAAAAAACCCTTCCTGAGATGCAGGGAGTTGCGGCAAGGTCCCGCGATAACTGCGTCTGCCGGGTCCACCCCCTCAGATGTAACTTACTTCTTCCGGAGCAGAGCCGGCAGACGTACTCATCGCAGGACCTTGCTGCATGAAGGGAGCAGAACTTCTGGTATGGAAGAGTGGTGGAGGGAGAGAAAGGGGGTTGGGTGGTATGGAAGGGTGGTACTGATGGAATTGGTATGCAGGGAAAGGGGAGACAGGCATAAGGAGAAAGGATACTGGATGGAATTGGATTGGAGGGAAAGAAAGAGGGTAGATGCTAATTGAAGAGGGGTGGATGGAGAGAGAAAGAGCAGACATTGGATGGTAATGGGGAGGGTAGAGGGGGAGCCTATGCTAGATGGAAGTGCAGATGGGAGAGATAAGGGAGCAAATGCAGGAAGGAAATGGGAGGAGAGAAAAAGGGGAGCAGATGCTGGATGGAAGTGGACAGAGAGAGGAGAAGGTACTAGATGGAAAGGGTAGAGAAAGAGGGCATATGATAGAAGGAGGGGATAAATAAAAGGAGGGCACATGATGGAGGAAAAATGATTGAATTAGTGAAATACTGGAGGGGGTGAGGGAAAGAGGTGGCGATCTGTAGGTAGACAGTAAAAAAGGAAATTGATGAGAGGGTAGTAAGAACGTAATCTAGACAGATGCAGAAAATAAATTGAAAAGGAAAATGAGGGAAAAAAGGGATTGCAGAGGAGAGGTGTGGGAGAGGAGAGAGATGCCAGACCAATGTGGGTGAAAGTAGAGATGGAAGGGAGAGGCATACTGTTTCTGGAAGGCATAGGAGAGAAGATGACATATAGGGGCAGAGAGACGGCAGACAGTGGATGGAAGGAAGAGAGTAACAAGAAGATGAGGAGAACAGAAACCAGAGAAGACAAAGGTAGAAAAAAAATTTTCTATTTATGAATTTATTGCTTTAGGAGACATGTGTCACTCTTTCTGTGGTGTTGCATTGTATGCAGAGTCCAGCTTCTTGCTGGTTCAATTTAACCTTTGTCTATGTATTTCTATTTTATCCCCCCTTTTACAAAACTGTGGAGCATTTTTTTAGCACCAGCCATGATGGTAGCAGCTCTGATGCTCAGAATTCTACCACCATGGCTAAAAACCACACTACAGTTTTGTAAAAGGGGGAGGGGTTAGTTTGTGATTACATATTCCATACAAGGTGAAGGTGTTTTCTGTGTTCTGTGTGTTCAAAAGACATGGTTTTCTGTTAGGATTGACTGCAGGATTGTTCTGTACTAGTCTGGCTTGTTTAGTTTTACAATGGGTGTACTGATGTACTGCTCACTGCAGTATGTAAGATGCTGCCTTTTCCTAGATATACTCTTGTGTGATATTTGGATTGTTACTAAAAATCATGTTTTTCATACAGATGGGGGGGGGGGGGGGGGTGTCAAAAAATGATGGGCCCTGGGTGCCACATATGCTAGGTACACCATTGTAGTCATCAACCAGGTAAGTGCAATGGACAAAAAAATTATAAACTTAAATTAAACCTAGAAAAAACCCCAAATTCTTCATGGCCTCCCTGACCACCAAAAACACTGAATCCTCACTTAACATAAATGGAAGAACCTTCCCAATCAACTCCATGATAAAAATCTTAGGTATTATCATCAACCAACAACTCACATTTGAGCCCATACTAGCATCCTAATCAAAAAATGCTTTTTTTTTTTTTTTTTGTAAATAATTTTTATTGGAAAAGCAACCAACACCATAACAAGGAATCATAGGCTACAGCACAACAATATGAGTGACCGAAGAACAACATGACAAGCATTCCCAGGAGGACAGCAGTAACGCTCGACCATGAAAAGGCCAATACAGAAACCCCAGCAAAAATATGTGGTGCAGAGACAATACAAACAAACAATAGCCATGCTGGTATTAGCTGGAAATCGTCCACTACCTCATAAGTACAAAGTTAAGTCGGTGAGGAAACCACCTCGGGAAACTAAGCAAGCTGCCCAACATTTAAGATAAATGGACTCTACGTCCCATACACGTCAACCATTCTTCCAACACAGAGCTGGATCGAGGACATATGCTAGATGTAATTTACTTGGATTTCAACAAAGCCTTTGATACAGTTCCTCATAGGAGGCTGTTGAACAAACTCGAAGGGTTCAAGTTAGGACCCAAAGTGGTGAACTGGGTCAGAAACTGGCTGTCGGACAGACGCCAGAGGGTGGTGGTTAATGGAAGTCGCTCGAAGGAAGGAAAGGTGACTAGTGGAGTCCCTCAGGGTTCGGTGTTGGGGTCATTCCTGTTCAATATGTTTGTGAGTGACATTGCTGAAGGGTTAGAAGGAAAAGTGTGCCTTTTTGCAGATGATACCAAGATTTGTAACAGAGTAGACACCGAAGAGGGAGTGGAAAATATGAAAAAGGATCTGCAAAAGTTAGAGGAATGGTCTAATGCCTGGCAACTAAAATTCAATGCAAAGAAATGCAGAGTAATGCATTTGGGGATTAATAATAGGAAGGAACCGTATATGCTGGGAGGAGAGAAGCTGATATGCACGGACGGGGAGAGGGACCTTGGGGTTATAGTGTCCGAATATATAAAGGCGAAAAACAGTGTGACAAGGCAGTGGCTGCTGCCAGAAGGATGCGTAAAGAGAGGCGTAGTCAGTAGAAGGAAGAAGGTGTTGATGCCCCTGTACAGGTCATTGGTGAGGCCCCACTTGGAGTTTTGGAGACCGTATCTGGCGAAAGACATAAGAAGACTTGAGGCGGTCCAGAGGAGGGCGACAAAAATTATAGAAGGCTTGCGCCAGAAGACGTATGAGGAGAGACTGGAAGCCCTGAATATGTATACCCTAGAGGAAAGGAGAGACAGGGGAGATATGATTCAGACGTTCAAATATTAACGTATTAACGTAGAACAAAATCTTTTCCAGAGAAAGGAAAATGGTAAAACCAAAGGACATAATTTGAGGTTGAGGGGTGGTAGATTCAGGGGCAATGTTAGGAAATTCTACTTTACGGAGAGGGTAGTGGATGCCTGGAATGCACTCCCGAGAGAGGTGGTGGAGAGTAAAACTGTGACTGAGTTCAAAGAAGCGTGGGATGAACACAGAAGATTTAGAATCAGAAAATAATATTAAATATTGAACTAGGCCAGTTACTGGGCAGACTTGCATGGTCTGTGTCTGTGTATGGCCGTTTGGTAGAGGATGGGCAGGGGAGGGCTTCAATGGCTGGGAGGGTGTAGATGGGCTGGAGTAAGTCTTAACAGAGATTTCAGCAGTTGGAACCCAAGCACAGTACCGGGTAAAGCTTTGGATTCTTGCCCAGAAATAGCTGAGAAGAAAAAAAAATTTTTTTTTAAAATTAAAATTGAATCTGGTTGGGCAGACTGGATGGACCATTCGGGTCTTTATCTGCCGTCATCTACTATGTTACTATGTTACATACCTTCCAGCATGACACCATATCATACCAACCTCACCAGCCATACTCCAATCAAACCACCCAAGCTCACCATCCACGCACACCCCAGCCATACACCGGACCGAGAGAACTCAGAAATTTTAGGGAGTTGTCGGGAGTCTACAGATCAAACTCAGGGCGAAGCATCAGACTCAGCCTCCTTGGCAGCAATACGAAATGCTCGCCACAGAGAAACATAAAGGCGTTTATCAGTAGAGGAAGCAGAATGATAGGTGTGTATCTCAAAGGAAGCAAGCTCCCTCATCTGTTGGATCCATTGCATAAAGGAGACTGACGTCGGAGTTACCCAGTGCTGTAATAAAAGCTTTTTCGTCAGCAGAATTGCTGTGTAGAGGAATTTCCTGTGCAGGAAAGAAAACTCCTTCTGCAGGAGCAGCCTTTAATCCCCCAAGAGCAGCAGGCCATAATCCCGGGGTACTTGTTGCCCAACCAAAGCATCCAAAAAGGGGAGAACCCGCAGCCAAACGGCCACGTGAGGGCATTCCAAGATCATATGAACCAGGATACCCACAGCCTTCTGGCAATGAGAACAAGTGGCATCCTCCCAAAGACCCATAACTGTACCCCTAGCTCTGGAGATATAGGCCCTGTGTAAGATTTTAAATTGTGTTTCTCTAAGATCGGTAGATCCCACTAAAAGAGAAATATTAGCAAAGAGCTCCAAAAAAGAAATTTTGTCATAGGCAGCTGCCAAATTCGTAGACCATAGATCAACTACACGGTCCAAATAAGGAGCTGTAGGAGCAAGCTTCAGAACTCTATACCAGGTGGCCAACTTATTCATCTGTGGGGGTACCACCACTAATTGAGCATCCAGGCCTCCCAAAGCCCACCGCTCTCCCCAAAGTCGCACCAAAGAGGAGTAGTAATGTCTGACTTGTAAAAAGGCCCAAAACTGAGTGGCAGGGAGCTCCCAATGAGCCTCTAATTGGGCAAAGGTGGGGAAAGACTCCATGCCCCCCTCGGAGAGATGCCGCAAGCTGACACAGCCCTGGGACTGCCACACTTGAAACCCTGTGGCCCCTATCCCTGGTAGAAATGCGGCGTTCCCCACCAATGGAAGGAAAGGAGCGTTGCTGTCTGCGCTGCCACCACCTCCATGCCAACCGCAGCGGGCGCAGAAATTGAAACTCTGGGCCTGCCCCCACAACAGTCCGCAGCGGCACATGCAGCAAGGAAAGAAATGCATGGGGAGCGCACCACTCAATCATCCACCCAGTCAGGGAAAACTTGTAGTCACCAGTAATACCCTCATGTATAAACCACATCAGAGATGCCACATTATATAATCGAATGTCTGGGAGATTCAAGCCACCCAACTGAACGTCTAGTGTCAAAGTTTGACGACTAATCCGGGCCGCTCTGTGGCGCCATATAAAAGATAGCAAGATAGAGTTAAAAGCTCTTTCATCTTTAACAGTAATCCACAAAGGAACAGTTTGCAAGGGATACAAGAATTTAGGCAGCAAGACCATCTTGAACAGAGCCACCCGACCCCAAAGAGAGAACGGTAAGACTTTCCATTTTGTACAGAGGGCTCGGATGTTCTCCAGATGATTAAGAACATTGTAGCAATACATGAGGGAAGGTTGGGTACTCAAGTAGACCCCAAATAGCGCATAGGCTTCTGGACAGGGGGAATAGGGAGATCATCGTGCCAAGGTGCATGCATCGCAGAAGCTAAAGGTAGCAGTTCCGACTTGGCACAGTTTACTCGAAGGCCCGAGATGATCCCAAAGTCCTGTACAAGAGAAAGGGCCAAAGGCAGATAGAGATGAGCATTGTCTAAATACAAAAGGATATCGTCTGCAAACAAGTTAATGCGACTCTCCCGGTTCCCTACCAGGATTCCCAAAAAAGTAGGATCCGATCTGATTTTGACCGCCAAGGGTTCTATAGCCAGAAGGAAAAGGAGTGGAGACAATGGGCAACCCTGACGTGCACCCCTCTCCAGAGGAAATGGGGAAGTGAGGTGGCCGTTAACCAAAAGCCGAGCCTGAGGGGAGGAATAAAGGCTTTGCACTCAGTCAGAAAAGGCACCGCCCAAGCCGTATTCGGGCTTCAGGTATTAAATGCCCCCATTACGCATCTGGAGATGGAAGCCGATATCAAAGGGCTCAAACTTATGAAGCCCCAAAACCCAAAAGAGGTAGGACCAGGAGATGCTATTGAAAGCTTTTTCCATGTCTAAACCCACAATAGCTGCCCGGCTGCGTCCCCCCTGTTTAGAGTAAATAGCCATCAATGCTCGAGTCAGGTTCATAGAGGCATATCTACCCAGAACAAAACCCGCCTGATCTTCATGGATAAGGAGATGCAGAAAGGCATTCAAACGTTTCGCAAGTATGGCCGCCAACAGCTTAGCATCCTGGTTAAGGAGCGAGATGAGCCTATAAGAGCCCACTTGGGCAGGGTCTTTGCCCGGCTTAGGTAGTAAAATAATATGGGCCATATTGTAATGATCCAGGCCCCGCTTAGGATGTAACGTATTGAATGCCGCACTCATGGAAGGCAAAATAACATCCAAAAAGATCTTGTAATATTCAGGCCCATAGCCATCAGGACCAGGAGACTTCATAAGTTTGAGCCCTTTGATACTGGCTTCCACCTCCAGACGCGTAATGGGGGCATTTAATACCTGAAGCTGAGCTGGCGAAAGCTTAGGTAAGACAACGTTCTGAAAAAACGTATCCTGGTCCGCCTCAGCAAAAGGTCTTTGCGTGTATAACTCTGACTAATAGTGCACAAATTGTTGGTGGATAGTAGCTTCTGTCGTATTCTGTCCTGCTGATCCGTTATAGTTGTAATCACCTGGCGCTTACGTGAGGGGCGGATCAATCGAGCCATTAAACTACCCGCCTTCCCCCCTCATCTATGGGGGAGCACAGTCCAAAGTGAGATCTGCAGTAATATTAAAATCCCCACCCAGAATCAATTAGTAACCCGGGTACTGTGTCAGCTGCGCCAGCAACCCCGAAAAGAAGCGGTGGGTATAGATATTTGGGGCGTACACATTACAGAACAATAGCTTATGTCCCCAGAGCTCCCCAAGGACCAGTACGTAGCTGCCCTCCTTATCCTGAACAACCTTGTGCATGTGGAAAGGCAGCTGCCTATGAATCAGAATAGCTACTCCCTGACGACGGCCACTGCAGGAAGAGAAATACACCTCACCCACCCAGTCCCTTCGCAATGTCTCATGTTCTACTATATTGAGGTGCGTTTCTTGTAAGAAGGCTATATCAACATGCTCCTTGCGAAACCATGTCAGCACCTTCTTTCGTTTAATAGGTGAACGGAGCCCATCTACATTAAATATGGAAAATTTCAATTTAACCATACTCTAATGATCCAACCTGAAAAAAAAGGAAAAAGTACAGTCCCATTAGTGTAGGGAAAGGGACCCCCCAGCCAGGCCCACCCCCCTCTGAGTAGGAAGGAAAATATACAATCCAGAGACCTCTGACTCCCCAGCAATAGTACAATAATCATCAGGATCTGCACCCTCGGTCCATTACTCTCACACCAAACATTCATCCCCCTGTCAAACAGCTCCAGACACACGCCACCCGACTCACTCCCCATCCCCCACCAGCTTCCAACCAATACCCCCTCCCAGAATCCCATCCATCTTGCAACCCCCGATCCACCCTTCAAACAGAAAACAGCTAGAAATCCCCAAGGCCCCCCTCCCCCCATCAAACAGAAGTGCATGTAAGATGTCCAGGCTTGTCAGCAAACAAGTAGTCAGTCACCCGGAGAAAACCAACAGGAGAAACACAGAACAGTCACGGCCCCCCAAAGCGATCCCTGGAAGGCTCTCGGAAAGGAATGCACAGGAACCACTAGACCCAAGGGCACACAGACCGAAATCAGTGCGGGAACCCCATCCAGGCATGGCAGGTAGAAATGACCAGTAGAAATAAGTCCAAGGCAGAAAGCAGGATATGCAGAACAGCAAAGAGTCAAGAGTCATTTTCAAAAGTAGCTCATGGCCCCATTATGCTAACCATGCGGCTTCCATGGAGCCCCAAGCACCCAAAGCATAAAGCGCCCATCAGGGCACTGGCAATTTGGCCAGGAAGGACTGAAGGTCTGCCGGGGTGTCCAAGGTAACAATCCCATTATTGTGATGGATGCGGACTTTAGCAGGGTATTGTAGAGCAAATTTAATCCCCTTGGAATGCAACTGGGTACAGTATGGAGTCAGGGCCCTGCGTCGTTCGGAGAGCTGAGCAGAGAAGTCCTGGAAAAGTAAAAGCTTGGTGCCCTGATAATCCAGGATCCGATTCTGCCTGTAGGCCTCCAGGTTCCGTGCTTTAGTAGCATAGTTAAGGAAGCGGGCTATCACCGGTCTCGGTCTAGCATCCGCCGCCCGCGGGGCCCCAACACGGTGGGCACGTTCCACACATACTAGGCCCAAATAAGACGCCAGCCCGGCAGCCATGTCTCCATCAAAGCAGTCAGTTCCGCATCTTTTACCATCTCTGGCAGGCCGATAAGGCGGAGGTTGTTTCGACGGCCTCGATTTTCTGCATCCTCTGCCCGTTCTGCCAGAGTCTTCACCTGGGTCTCCAAGGCGGCGATCTGCTGCGCTGCAGTCTCCGTGCGGTCCTCTTGCGTGGAGATGCGCTTCTCCGCCTGCTGTATGAGAGCGGCATGGCCCGCTATGCTGTCCTTTACCTCCTCGAGCACGGCGTGGAGTTTAGAGAGCTTTTCGTCGAGCAGGGTGGACAGATGCCGGACAGAGACCTGCATGTCAGCCTTGTGTAGGGGCGTACCGCCAGATTCCGGAGCAGCCGCCGCCATGATGGTTGGTTTTATGATTTTTTTCCTTCCCAGGCCATGGTGCTTTCAGAAGCATAACTGCCGGGCTGCGGCAAAAGAAACTCCGGGAGACCCATCAGAAGAGAACAGCACAATGCTAGAACACGGCAAAATATTGTGGGGAAGCTGACGAGCGCTACATTAGGAGGTTATTTTTCAGGAGGAAAGTCGGACCTCGAGCAAAAGGCGTCCGATCATAGCGATGTCATCACGTGACCCCCCCCCCCCAAAAAAAAATGCTTTAACCTTCTATGGAAACTATGTACACTAAAACTGTTCTTCAATTTCACCACATTTAGACTCCTAGTCCAGTCTTTGATTCTAAGCTTACTGGACTACTGCACATTGTTTACCTAGGATCTCATAAAAAGACTAAGAATGATCCAAAACATGGTGGTGCGTCTGATCTTTGGCCTGAAAAAATCTGATTACATAACTTCATATTACAGAAAACTGCATTGGTTGCCAATCAAGGCCAGAATCATCTTTAAATTTGGTTGCCTTTGCTACAAGACACTATTCGGCATCTCACCCACCTACCTCCTGAATCACTTCGTTCTACAGGACAAACCCTGTCCCTTCCGCCATAAGTTGATATTCTCATTCCCTACTCCCAAGAGATGCCACTACAAAAGATTTCTTGATAGAACAATTTCCTTCCAAGCAGGCATCTGGAACAATACCCTAAGCAACCTCCTCTTAAACTCCCCAACATACCAAGCCCTCAGAGGAAAACCCATCTGTTCGACAAGTTTGTCTGATCCTCCAAGCCTCCAAAGCCCCTCTACCCCTCTCTTTCTGCTTCTCTCCCTTTCCTCCTCTACTCCCACCTCCCCCTCTCTTTCCCTCTTCTCCCTATCCCCTTACTGGTATTGATAACTGTCCCCACAATCCCACTTTGTAACTATCCACTTCTGTTTCCACTATAGTACACTGTCTAGAACCTAATAGGTTCATTATCCACTTTTTACCTTTCCGCTACTGCATACTGTCTTGAACTGAAAAGGTATGATGGGATATAAATAAAGCTTTATTATTATTATTATTATATACTCTCCTATTTGATTTTTTAGGCTTCTAGCATTTGTATACAGACACTTCAAATTGCGTTTCTTCCTTGCAACTACAGAATGCTGATAAGACATGGATAATTTGAGTCTTTTACTCTGCCTTCCTCTTAAACCCTCCCGGCTTTCTTTTACCATTATTGGAAGCTCTCTACCAGGACTCCCTAGATATCCTGTTTCAATAGTATCCTCCAAGGATACCTCACACCAAACCATCTGCTCCTGGGCGACTGTAGGCTTTCCCCCACATCTCAATTTAAAAGCTGCTCTATCTCCTTTTTAAACATTAGCGCCAGCAGTCTGGTTCCATCCCAGTTAAGATGGAGTCCATCCATTTGTAACAAGCTCCCCCTTTCCCAGAAGGTTCCCCAGTTCCTAACAAATCTAAATCTCTCATCCCTGCACCACCGTCTCAACCATGCATTGAGACTTTGGAGCTCTACCTGCCTCTTGGGGCCTGCGCGTGGAACTGGGAGCATTTCTGAAAATGCAACCCTGGAGGATCTGGATTTGAGCTTTCTACCTAAGAGCCTAAATTTGGCTTCCAAAACCTCCCTCCCACTTTTTCCTATGTCATTGGTACCTACATGTATCAGGACATCTGGCTCCTCCCCAGCTCTATCTAAAATCCTATCTATGTGTCTATTTCTCAGACAGTCAACAATCAGTTCTGTTCAGCAATAGCACATCATTACTTGTGAAATGCCACAGGAGTCCTTACTGTCTCTAATCTTATTTAATATCTATCTTAAGTCTCTGACTGAGCTGCTTTGATCAATGGACACAAAATTCTATATCTATGCCAATGATGTACAGCTATTCATACCCTCTGAATCAGATCTACAGCTTTGAATAAAACTGACTGCCAGTCTAGCCACAAATCAGGAATGGGCAAACAACAAATTTTGCCTGAACCCAAGAGATTCTTTGGGTTCCTAAAACTAGGGAACAAATACTGACTTCAAAATAGCTTCTGAGAAGTATGAATCCCCCTAAAATTATAGATCAGGAATCTCAGGATACTGTTATACTCATCACTCACACTAATCTCTCAAATTCAGACAACCTTTAAAAATTGTTCTCTCATCTATGGCAGCTACAAAATCTATCTCCATATATTGAAAAGACAAGTCAGGTCACAATGACATCACAAGTAGACTACTGTAATGCCTTCTACACTGGTCTAACCAAAAAGAGTTTGCATCAGTTATAGCTAATTCAGCACACAGTACACCCTTCCTGCAAAACCTACACTGACTACCTGTACCTTACAGGGTTAAATTTAAAACTCTTTATTTGATTTTATAAAATAGGCCAGAATCTAATATAATAAAACTCTAGGTCGTGCATGCGCACTCCCACCTGCATGCGCCTGTTTTCTGTGAGCTGTAGGGCACCGCAGGTAGGAGTGCGCATGCGTGCGAAGCTCTCTCTCTCCCTCCCCCCGAGGTGGATGTCGGCTGCAGCGGCTGTTGGTGGCCCGAGGCAGATGTCGTCGGCTGCAGGCTGCGGCGGCCAAACCCGGACAGCATTTTAAAATAAGTTTTTAAACGATGGCTTTTCAAACCCCCCCCCACCACCACCGCCGACGCCGCAATACATTTTAAAACCCTCCCGCCAGCTTTGTGCTTAAGGCCTGGCTTCTTCGGGCAGCAGCAGCATTTAAAATCCGATGCTGTTGCCGGCTTCACGCCTTCCTCTCTGGCGGGTCCTGCCTACTTCATGTTTTCATGAAGTAGATAGGACCCGCCAGAGAGGAAGACCTGAAGCCAATGCTGCTGCTGCTGCTGCTGCTGCCCGATGAAGTTGAAGGAGGAAAGGGAGCAGAAGGGGAGAGAATGGTAGGGCATGGAGTTAAGGAGGAAGGTATGGGGGGGGAGGAAAATACTACACAGGGAAGTGGGGTGGGAGGGAAATACTGCAGGACATGGAAATGGAGGGGCAGAAAAGGGGTTGATGGACAGGGGAAGAGGTGCTGATGGACAGGGGGAGCAGGAAGGAGGTAAAACAAAGGGAGAAGGGCTTCTGCTGGATAAGGTGAGCAGTGATGGGGTGGTGGAGGACACAGGAGAGGTAAAAGGAAGGGAGAATGGACAGGGGGAGCAGGCAAGGGGTGGTAGTGGACAGCCAAGGGGGGAAAAAAAAGACAGACAGAAATACAGAAAGCGGCTAAGGAGAGAGAAAAAAAAATAAAGACAGACATACACACATATATTCTAGCACCCGTTAATGTAACGGGCTATAAGACTAGTATTTAAATAATAAGCTAACCTTTTGCACACCTTTGAAACTTCAAGGAGCATCACTGTCTGCACCCTCATCAAAATAAACTGTATAATGTTATATCTACTAGCGAGCCTTCTCAGAAGTAGCCCCCATGCTTTGGAATTTACTCCCAGAGGGCCTAGTATGTCTAACTACAGACTAACTTTATTTCAGGAAGCAGGTGAAAACCTGGCTTAAAATCCAAGCAAAGGGTGATTAACTATACATTCATTCTGCACCAGGACTAGCTTGCTACATACATTTTAACTAAATCAGTTCCTTATATTTTGTTTAACTGTAAAATCAACTTGCCTTGAGTTTAGCCTCCTATTTGTTTATCCCAACAGACTCTGTACCATCCATCTTGTCCCCACTTTTAATCAGTTGCGGGCAGTAGTACACACTGGTTCTTCTAGCAGCAGTCAGCAGCATATTCTGGTTTACAGAGGAGTGGTGTTTCATTAGATTGAAAATATTTTGTGAATTTGTACGTTTTAACTGTTGTGATTTCACTACAAGACTCCTGCGGCAGGCTCTTGTGGGCCGAAACACGATCGTTTCGAGCCTATCAAAATAAAAGAGATTGAGCACCAATTGGTCATCTTTGTTGTTATGTTTGCTGTTCACTGTTGTGAAGGCGGTTTCTCCTGTTGGTTCTCAAGCCATCCATCTTGTCCCCATCTAATATCTGCACTTGGCCCCTCTGCACTTAGCTATATGATAAGCTGAAAAGCATTAGCATCATATCTATGTTTCAAGTTTTAAGTATATTTAAAATTTCTATGTTATTTTGAATGTTCTGATGTGCACTTATTAGTTGTTTCCTAAGTATTATGCTGACATTTCATTATATCTCTCTTATTTGAATTTCAGTACTGCTATAAGAACTGTATATCTGTATATTTTTTAAACTGTTTCATGGTAGTTTTATTATGTTTCAGTATGCTGATTTTGAATTTACCTCACTCATTGTGTGTCTTTATATTTGGTCTTTTTGCTACTGTTATGCTGTTAACAAAATTGTAAGTTTTATGCTGAATTGTACTTGCTGTACAGCGCCTTGGACAAATCTCCTCATAAAGGTGTTCAGTAAATCCAAATAAATAAATAAGAGCCATGGCTGCATCAGTAGTCCACCCGAGATCAGCCTCCATAGAAGAGATTTGCAAAGCTGTGATGTGATCTTCTGTCTACACATTTACTTCCCATTGCTATCTTCAACAAGCGTCCCTATGTGACAGCTGGTTTGGTTAGACAGCCCTTTAACATTTGTTTCAGGTTGTGACAGGGACCCTGCGCAGCCATGACCCTGAGTCAGGTACCAGTCAAGTCCCTAGTCCTACCCCTGAGTGTAATGGGAAGTTAAGGGTGTCCCAGAAGAGAAGGATAAAACAACCTGGAAGTAAAGGTCCCTTTAAGAATCTGCCTGCAACTCCTAGGGGAGGTGGGGCAAGAGGAAGCGAAACCCATTTCCCACGGAAGCTTGAGGGGTGAAAGGAGAAGGGGGAAGCTGGGGGAAAGTGAGCCCTCAAAAGCTCAGCTGACCGAGCTGGGAGAAGGACCAGCACTTTGAGAGTGACTGGGAAATGGCCAGGGCAGGATTAACCAATAGGCCTTGTAGGCACATGCCTAGGGCCCGAACTGGTCAGGGGGGCCTGATAAAGGAGGGCATCAACATTGTTTTTTCCAAATGGCGATGGGCCCCTCTAGCATCGATCAGCAACGTGGGCCTCCCCAATCGACGGAAAGTAAGACAAGCAAGCAACGCGGGTAAGAAAGGCAACGGGAACTGTAATTGTGCAAGCGGTGCTACTTGCCCAAAGCTTCCCTCTGACACAGCTTCCTGTTTCT
The DNA here is from genome assembly GCF_902459505.1 of Geotrypetes seraphini. NCBI lineage: Eukaryota > Metazoa > Chordata > Amphibia > Gymnophiona > Dermophiidae > Geotrypetes > Geotrypetes seraphini. The sequence goes on from NC_047085.1 coordinate 67,908,654, forward strand.
GCCTGGGCATATGGTGGGGTGGGGCAGGGCAGGGGGGCCCAGTGTATTTGTGTGCCTAGGGGCTCTCGACAAATTAATCCTGCCCTGGAAATGGCAGAGGAATTAATTCCTGAGGAAGGAAGCAATCTGGAAGACTCTGCAATGGACTGGGAGAATTCCTCTGGCCAAGACTTTAATGCTGAAGAGGACATGGACTTGTGCTACTGCCAAGAAGCCTTATTTTTGTTTTGTGTGTCTTGCCATGGGGAATGGTATTGTGCTGCTCGGTCAGTAAACCAGTGATGCATTTTTGTTTACTAAGTTTTGCCTTGAAGCATTGATCCTGGACAATAAAAGACACTGAGTAAATTGTTCCATTCCAGTTTGGAGGATTATAAGGGGGCAGCACAAAAATAGCAAGGCAATTGGGAGGGAGGTGACCATCTGTGGGATGCCTGGTGATTGAGGCTTGTTATCAGGACAGCACAAGCTAAAGCAGAATGAGCAATGTGAGAAGGAAGAGAAGAAAAGTTTATTTGGATTTTTTTTTTCCTTGATGCTAATTGAGCCCTTTTGGTTGGGGGCTGGGATTGATCAGACAGTTCTAACCAAGACTGTATGTGGAATGCAAAGTGGAACTCATTATGTTATGGATTATTTTTTCCCCTTTTTGCTTTGGCCAGCTGACATAATTGAAGATTGAACTGTGAGAAAGTATTATCCTGACATTTGGAGATATTAAGCCTGATGTGTTGTGCTGACTGTGAAACTACTAACAATTAATGTCTCCAGGTTTCTATACCAGTGTGTGTAGGAGACACTGGTTTTCTTTGGTAACTATGATTTTGCCTAGGCCACACATCTTTACCTCACGGCAGGGCACCTTGGCTGAGTGTCACGTGACCTGCTGAGTGTCCCTGCCAATTCCTCCCTCCTAAGCTCATTTTGTTTTCTTTTTAAGCTGTCCCAAAAAATGGCAGAAGGGATGCCCACTCTCTCTTGCCATGCAGAACACCCCTACACCATGGCTTCCTGCTGCACCAGGCACCCCCGAGCCACCATCCCCTCTGAACTGGTGGCAGGAGGGAGTAGGCATCCCTCCTGCCATTTTTTGGGGTTCTGGGGGGGACAGTGGCTTGGGGGTGCCTGATGCAGGGGGCCATGGTGCGGGGTGTTCTTCATGGCAGGAATGATTGGGCATCCCTTCTGCCAATTTTCTCTCGTGCTGCATTTGTCAGGGTCATCGGGGAGGGCCATCATCAGTGGTGGGGGCCTTTTTTCTTTTTATGGGACAGATATTTTGTGTGCCATTGAAAATGAAAAAAAAGAAACCAGGCAGGCCTGTCGGTTTTTCCAATCATTAAATCCCCCTTTTTTTTTTGGGGGGGGGGGTGGAATAGCCAAGCAATGCTAGTGCATCAATCACTGGGCTATTTTGCATGGGGTTTTAGCTAATTTGCATGGCTGGATCAGAAAATGGGTGATTAGGGGGAAAAACACGCGGTGGGCCATTTTGTGCATCAGGTCAGTAAAAGCGATTGTTGCTAAAGCTTTGAAAACAGGCTTAGCGACGATCGTTGACTTTAGTGCATCTAGCCCTAAGTGTCTTGCTGTCTTCGGAGAACACCTGCTACAGATGAGTAACTTTACTTTATTCGGTTAAGTGCCAGCCAGCTGTACATACCCCCAGTATCTAATGTGAGTATCTGGGCATGGCCTGGCATTGAATATATTTGGGCATAATTTTATTGATGGCGGTCAGCATTTAACAAAAAATGCTGACCACTGCTGGCTGAATATTACACCCTTATTTTTTTTAATTTTTCAATAGAGTAGCTAATGGAAATTGTAAATATATTTCTTTTATTTTTAGCAAGAACTTCTTAATGGAACAAATTGACATTATAACCTTGAAGAAACTATAGGATCAATATTCAAACCCATGGTTGCTACATTAAGATGAGCAGATGATTTATCCACTTTATGCTCAATATTTGGTGGCTCTATCTATTTAGATACAATCACTGAATATGCATTAATGGATAACTTATCCATTTAAAGTCAGAACTGCTTTTTATCCAGGAAAGGAATGAATATCACTGGTATCTCCAAAACACCCCATCTCTTCCTGTAAACAGATATATTTTGACGCACACTTAGGTGGCCATTCAGAATTTATCTGTACCATACACTTTTTTTCCCCCCAAAACAAATCACTCTTCTACGGTTATTGTCAGCTGCTGACAATATTGATCTGCATTTGGTTTTATAACAAATAGTGGCGGTGCTGTTGCAGCTGCTACTGGGAGATGGCAGGAGTTAAGAAAGTATAAAGGACACTCCTTAAAGGGGCATTTCATCTTCAAAGATTTTCCTAGCTGTTTTGGGCATTTGTAATTTTCTGTGTATTAATATTTTCATCCAGGTGTTGCTTTTTGAAACTTTAAAAATAAAGCATAGAATTTAATTCTACTTTTTGGGTTACTTTGCTGGCTACTTGTGGCCTAGAGTAACCTCTGTTGGAGACAGGATTCTACAGTTTGCTCAATTGACCTTGATCTGACTTAGCATGACTTGGGCCTCCTTTTACCAAACTGCAATAGCAGTTTCTAGTGCGGGGAGCCCGATGAATGACCCGCACTGCTCCCGATTCTCAGAGTTCCTATGAGTGGTGGGAGCAGCACAGGCCATTCAGTGCAGCTCTCTGTGCTAGAAACTGCTATCCCAGTTTCGTAAAAGAGGAGGTTAGTCTTTTACATTTTTTATTATGAAAGAAATGTTACGTGCCAATGGCAGAGTACTGCTAGGATCTGTTAGCTATTAGTCATTCAACTCAATAAGCTTTGATGTATTGGTTCCTACTGTCCTTTAAACTATATGAGGACACAAGATCAAAGTACCCAAGCATGATGAGACAAGGAGAAATGCAGATAGATATCAGAAAGAGTAGAAATTTTAATTAGGGCAAGATAAGAATGGCATATAGAATAAGTGAAAAAGGAGGGAAAGGAGAATGGGCGGCAGTGAGAAAGATAAGAGAGAGATCTATCTATATTTAAGCTAGTGAGCAGTTAACATATCAAGATAAAGTTATGCACTTAACATTATTCGCTTATTCAGCAGCACTTATTTACATAAGTCTGCTGTTAAATATATATTGAGGAGAATGTGGTGCAGTGGTTAGAGCTTCAGCTCAGCACCCTGAGGTTGTGGGATCAAACCCCACACTGCTCTTTGTGACCCTAGGCAAGTCACTTAATCCTCCACTGTCCCAGATATATTAAACCATGAGCCTGCCGAGACAGATAGGGAAAATGCCAAATCCAGATTCTGTCCTTTCTACCTTGCTGTGCCATATGCTTGGAACAAGCTGCCTGAATCCCTACAGCAGGCTCTATCTCTGGCAGTGTTCAAGGCCCAGTCAAAAGTCCACCTCTTTGAGATTGCTTTCAACTCCTAACTCCTCTCACTTTGGATTCCGCATCTTTAACCCTATATGTCTTGTCTGTCTGTCCAAGTTCTTCTGAGCAGCGACCATCTATTAAATGTCAAAATGTACAGCACTGCATACACCTTTCAGCTTAAGGCTATTCTTCTTATGTTCTTACCAATTATTAAAAACTTTCCATGAGTAATCTGGGAAACTACAGACCAGTGATACTGATATCTTTGCTGGGCAAAATGGTAGAAATTATTATAAAGAACAAAATTACTGAACATGTAGATGGGGTCAACATGGCATCTCTACTGCAGTCCTGCACTATAGGATTTAGGGGTGCACTTCATTAAAGCACACAGCTGCTAATTATAGCCAATTAGTTCTATTTAGCATCAATTAACAATTAATAGTACCATATTTAGGTCTGATAAGTTATGTGCATAAGTGAGCTATTCTATAAAGTACACATGCCATGTATAGAATTTAGAGGTATATGGATTTCCAGAAAACATGAGCACTAAGCTAATAGTAGGTTTATCTTTTCTGCTTTTAAGAACATAAGTAATGCCTCTGTTGGATCAGACCAGAGGTCCATTTTGCCCAGCAGTCCGCTCATGCGGCGACCCATCAGGTCCAGGACCTGTATAGTAATCCTCTATCTATACCCTTCTATCCCCTTTTCCTTCAGGAAATCATCCAAACCCTTCTTGAACCCCAAACCATACTCTGTCCTATCACGCCCTCTGGAAGCACATTCCTGGTGTCCACCACCCTCTGGGTGAAGAAGAACTTCCTAGCATTGGTTTTGAATCTGTCCCCTTTTAATTTTTCCGAATGCCCTCTCGTTCTTTTAGTCTTCGAAAGTTTGATGAATCTGTCCCTCTCCACTTTCTCTATGCCCATCATGATCTTGTAAATCTCTATCATATCCCCTCTAAGTCTCCGCGTCTCCAGGGAAAAGAACCCCAGTTTCTCCAATCTTTCAGCGTATGATAGGTTTTCCATACCCTTTATCAAGCATGTTGCTCTCTTCTGAACCCTCTCGAGTATCGCCATATCCTTCTTAGGTACGGCGACAAATATTGGATGCAGTACTCCAGATGTGGGCACACCATTGCCCGATACAACGGCAGGATAACTTCTTTCATTCTAGTTGTATTACCCTTCTTGATTATACCTAGCATTCTATTCGCTTTCTTAGTGGACGCTGCGCACTGTGCCAACGGTTTCATTGTCTTGTCCACTATTACCCCCAAGTCCCTTTCTTGGGTACTCTCACTCACTGACAGCCCTCCCATTGTGTAGCTGTACCTTGGGTTTCTGTTTCCTATGTGCAAGACTTTACATTTCTCTACATTAAACTTCATCTGCCAACTCGTCGCCCACTCCCCTAGTTTGTTCAGGTCCCTTTATAAATCTTTGCAGTCTTCTTTAGTCCTAGCCACATTAAACAGTTTGGTGTCATCTGCAGCTTTTATTACTTTGCACTTCGTCCCTGATTCTAGATCATTTATAAATACATTGAATAGCAGCGGTCCAAGCACCGACCCCTGCGGGATACCACTCGTGATCCTCCTCCAATCCGAGTAGTGGCCCTTCACTCCTACCCTCTGCTTCCTACCCGCCAACCAATTCCTGATCCATCTGTGTACGTCTCCTTCCACCCCATGGTTCTTCAGTTTCTGAAGTAGGCGTTCATGGGGTAATTTGTCAAAGGCTTTTTGGAAGTCTAAGTATACGATGTCTATGGGGTCCCCTTTGTCCATCCGTTTGTTAATTCCTTCTAAGTGCAATAAGTTAGTCAGGCACGATCTTCCCTTGCAGAAGCCATGTTGGCTTGTTATCATAAGTTTATTCCTTTCTAGATACTCCTCGATGCTATCTTTTATCAGTGCTTCCACCATTTTCCCCAGGACCGAGGTCAGACTTACCTGTCTGTAGTTCCCTGGATCACCTCTCGATCCCTTTTTAAAGATGGGCGTAATATTAGCTATCTTCCAATCCTCCGGGATCATGCCTTTTTTCAGGGATAGATTACAGACTTGCTGTAGTAGTTCCGCTATTTCCTCCTTTAGTTCTTTCAGTACCCTAGGGTGGATTCCGTCCGGTGATTTGTCAGTTTTTAATTTTTCTATCTGCCTGTGTACATCTTCGAGGCTTACTTCTATGGATGTTAATTTTTCTGCTTGGTCTCCTTTGAAGATTTGTTCAGGTTCCGGTATATTAGATGTGTTCTCTTTTGTAAATACTGACGAAAAGAACATGTTTAGTCATTCCACCACTTCTATCTCCTCCTTCATCACTCCCTTCCTATCTCCGTCATCCAGCGGTCCCACCTCCTCCCTAGCCAGCTGCTTCCCTTTAACATATCTGAAGAACGGTTTGAAATTTTGTGCTTCCCTGGCTAGCCTCTCTTCATATTCTCTTTTTGCTTTTCTAACCATGAGGTGACATTCTTTTTGATACTTCCTGTGTTCTTTCCAGTTCTTTTCGGTTTTGCCCTTTTTCCATTTCTTGAAAGAATTCTTCTTATCCCCCTATCGCTTTCTTCACTTCTTTAGTTATCCACGCCGGGTCTTTTGTTCGGCTCTTTTTGCACCCTTTTCTGAATCTGGGGATATACAGATTTTGCGCCTCACTCACCGTGTCCTTGAATAAAGACCAGGCTTGCTCTACAGTCTGCCATTTCTTTGAGCTGTTCCTAAGTTTCTTCCTTACCATTACCCTCATCGCTTCGTAGTTTCCTTTCTTGAAGTTAAAAGTTGTCGCTGTGGTTCTCTTTCCCTTCGGTATTCCTACTTCAACTTTGAACTTGATCATATTGTGATCGCTGTTTCCCAACGGTCCCACTACTTCCACTTCCTTTGCAAGTCCTCTTAGCCCATTTAGGATTAGATCCAGAGTGGCATTCCCTCTCATCGGTTCTCTGACAAGCTGATCCATGAAGCAGTCCTGAATAGCCTCCAGGAATATAATTCCACTAGGAGCACTCGAAACAATAACATGTTCATGTACCCATCTGTAAAATTTGTTCAATACAAGAAATTTCCAAGCAGGGAAAATGAATTCTTGGTTGAGTTCCCTTATGCATATACTAAATTACCATAGTCTAACTTTGACAATACAAAGGCATGAATGTAACGTATGCAATGATTTCTCATCTAAAAAATCTCTAATAGCTCTGAGCAGTCTTAATGTCCCATATCTTTTAGCGGTGACAGATGAAACCTGCTCCTCAAAAGTTAGATGACATTACTATTACAGCATGCATTTTGGTTCCCAGTTAAAATTCATTTAAAGTCAAGGTACCATGTTTGGCTCTGAAATGCCACTGCAAGAATGTCACATTATCTGACTAAAACCATAGTGCCCTATGAGCTCACACAATCACTAAGATCTTCTTAAATGAGGCTTTTCCAGCTCCTGCCTCTGATTGACCATAGGCAGTCAGAAAGTAGGCTTTTCAATTAAGTTGGCCCTGGGCTCTTGAATGATCTTCTTCCTAATTAGTTAGAGAAGAAACAAATTAACATAGTAACATAGTAGATGACGGCAGATAAAGACCCGAATGGTCCATCCAGTCTGCCCAACCTGATTCAATTTAAATTTATTTATTTATTTATTTTTTCTTCTTAGCTATTTCTGGGCAAGAATCCAAAGCTTTACCCAGTACTATGCTTGGGTTCCAACTGCCGAAATCTCTGTTAAGACTTACTCCAGCCCATCTACACCCTCCCAGCCATTGAAGCCCTCCCCTGCCCATCCTCCACCAAACGGCCATACACAGACACAGACCGTGCAAGTCTGCCCAGTAACTGGCCTAGTTCAATATTTAATATTATTTTCTGATTCTAAATCTTCTGTGTTCATCCCACGCTACTTTGAACTCAGTCACAGTTTTACTCTCCACCACCTCTCTCGGGAGCGCATTCCAGGCATCCACCACCCTCTCCGTAAAGTAGAGTTTCCTAACATTGCTCCTGAATCTACCACCCCTCAACCTCAAATTATGTCCTCTGGTTTTACCATTTTCCTTTCTCTGGAAAAGATTTTGTTCTACGTTAATACTCTTTAAGTATTTGAACGTCTGAATCATATCTCCCCTGTCTCTCCTTTCCTCTAGGGCACAGGTGTCGAAGTCGGTCCTCGAGGGCCGCAATCCAGTCGGGTTTTCAGAATTTCCCCAATGAATATGCATTGAAAGCAGTGCATGCACATAGATCTCATGCATATTCATTGGGGAAATCTTGAAAACCCGACTGGATTGCGGCCCTCGAGGACCGACTTCGACACCCCTGCTCTAGGGTATACATATTCAGGGCTTCCAGTCTCTCCTCATACGTCTTCTGGCGCAAGCCTCCTATCATTTTCGTCACCCTCCTCTGGACCGCCTCAAGTCTTCTTACGTCTTTCGCCAGATACGGTCTCCAAAACTGAACACAATACTCCAAGTGGGGCCTCACCAATGACCTGTACAGGGGCATCAACACCTTCTTCCTTCTACTGACTACGCCTCTCTTTATACAGCCCAGAATCCTTCTGGCAGCAGCCACTGCCTTGTCACACTGTTTTTTTCCTTTAGATCTTCGGACACTATCACCCCAAGGTCCCTCTCCCCGTCCGTGCATATCAGCTTCTCTCCTCCCAGCATATACGGTTCCTTCCCCAAATGCATTACTCTGCATTTCTTTGCATTGAATTTTAGTTGCCAGGCATTAGACCATTCCTCTAACTTTTGCAGATCCTTTTTCATATTCTCCACTCCCTCTTCGGTGTCTACTCTGTTACAAATCTTGGTATCATCTGCAAAAAGGCACACTTTTCCTTCTAACCCTTCAGCAATGTCACTTACATACATATTGAACAGGATTGGCCCCAGCACCGAACCCTGAGGGACTCCACTAGTCACCTTTCCTTCCTTCGAGCTACTTCCATTAACCACTACCCTCTGGCGTCTGTCCGACAGCCAGTTTCTGACCCAGTTCACCACTTTGGGTCCTAACTTCAGCCCTTCAAGTTTGTTCAACAGCCTCCTATGAGGAACTGTATCAAAGGCTTTGCTGAAATCCAAGTAAATTACATCACTTTAGGAAACAGCTTAAGCTGAGGTGGTCTATTCAAGTGTTTGAATGCTGGTCAGCATTCATTATGGTATTGTGCTATATATTGTAACCATAATTTGCAAGGGTGAGGTTTTTTGTGTAGAAAGCTTTCTTCCTGCTGTAAGGAGGGAATAATTTGCTTTTTATGTAACTGCTTTGTATTATTTCTTAATATTTGTAAACCACGTTGATGCAACTTATGTTGTTAAAGGTGCTATATAAAATGTAATACATCAAATCAATCAAATAATCGTTTCCTGTAGGAAAATAGGCCTGTTGAGTTCATTTGAAATCTCAAGCAGGACAGAGCACATTGTGACAATCTTAACATCAGTGGTATGGCTGGGAAAACTTGCACAGAGCGGCCATGATTATCGCTCGAACATCAGCAAACATGGGATAACAGGATGTTTCAGACCACAGCCTCACTAGCTTTGGTGGCTGTATGGAATATTACAAAGCTTGGTGGTAAGACATGGGATGGGGCTTGGGTGTTGGATTCAGTAGGAGTCTTGTAAAACCAAAGAGAAGGAAGACAAAGCCTGAAAAATGCTGCTAGCAGATGTGATGCAAACTAATACTGTTATGGAATTTAAACATTCTTGGGATAGATATAGCGAAATAGGAACAGGGTTGAGAGGTTGTATGAAATATATTGGTCTAGGTAAGAGAATATATTTGTCCATCTGTGTGGATTGGTAGAGAAACATGGGAGAAGAGCTGAGCAAGCTGGATAGGCCAATTTGTCTAAGGAAGTGCAACAAAAGGAAGAGGCTATAAAAGATGGCAAGACTTGCCTTGTCTGAGAGAAATGCTGAATCTAGAAGAGTGCCCTAAGAGTATATAAGAGTGTAGGAGATTTGTTCAAGCTAAGAGAATGGCAATGTAGGGGAAAAGAGCATTTGCGTAAGCAATGCAAAATTGTAAGGTAAATGAGATGTGTCGAGAAAACAGGTTGTCATGCAAGCCAGCTCTCCAAAAGAAAGAAAAAGAGAATTTGATATCTTAACCTTTGAGCCATTCATGTAATTTCATTCAAATTTCTCTTACAGAGCACCCAGTGATCCTCCAACTCATGTTTTTCATATGACCTAATTCTCCACTCCCACCCCCCCCTCCTATACTCAGAATTGCTGTTTTTCATTACCTTGGTTTCCTATAGGGAAAACAGCTCAGTTCAAATGTAATCTCAGGTAAAAGCATATTGTGAAGTCATCAAGCTTTTGTAAAGTTAGTGCCAATAGGTCCATGATTGTATAGTTGCATGCCTTGGAAGCCACCTTACTCTAAAGTAGAAAAGGAAAAGTTGAAATCTTGGGGAGATCAAAGTACATTGTGATGTCATTAAGGATTTTGAAAGACCTGTTATCATTGGTTGACACTGATCATTTTAAGCTGGCCTGCTATTGGTTTCTAGGCATAACCATAAGCGAATTACTACAGAAGGAAACTGGACATCATGAAATGCCCACACATCTTGTCTTTTCTAGAGGAACTGATTTCTGTGTACAACACTGGTTACACTCTGACCTATTCTCCAGAAAGTTTTATTTGTTGTCCTTATATATGAGGGGTGATCTTATTCTAAATATGCATTTTTGGTATGGATATCATAACCTTAGCCTAAATTTGATAGAATTCATGCCATTTCATTTAGGATGCCCTTAGTGCTTGCCTGAAAAATCTATAGAGGTCTGATACCAGTACTGGCCAGAACCAGACAGACAGAGCAATGGCCCTCAAACTGCTGCCTTTGAATCAAGTTTAGATCACATCTAGCTCATGAAGCGATTATTTCGTACATGTATATCTTTGTCTTTCTCCTGCAGCTCAGGGATTTCATCCAGCAGACTAAGCAGACCAGTTTCAGCCCTGGTGATCTTTTTCACTTTATTCTATGCTTTCTTGCCAGATGCTCTATAGTTGCCATTAAAATCCTGTGTGCTGTTGCAGTGCCAGTAAATTTTCTGATTTATAAAAGATGAGTGATGCTCCAAAAATTTCACATGCAAATGAGGTTTGCGGAAATCCCATAAGATCAGTCGTTGGAGAAAGTGACTTACACATCCACAGAATAGTTCATGGAAAGAGGCATAAATGTGTGCATGCGCCAGGAAATGCATCATAGGCATGCCTTATTGTAACGCATCATAGCCACACATCATAAGAATGTGTCGATACCCATTGGGGAAATGGAGGGGAGGGAAGAGAACAGAGAACTACCAGCAAACCACCCATACAAATGTGAAAATGCAAGATATTCTTTTTTTTCTACACTGCTTTGGAGAGACATATATTGTGCCCTCCTCTAATGCAATCGGCAGCCCCAGACCTGCCGGTATATGCTTTTAGCAAATGCATATGAGATATGCCTTTAAACACGTACCTGAGACACACCTGAGACATGCTTTTAACACTATTGGCACTTCCAGACCTGCTGGTAATTTTAGTGCGTTAGTTTGTTACTTTATTTTGTGCATCACCCGGCCATGTCTAGGCATTACTTGGCAATGCACATTTTAATATTATTGAGGTCACTGGAACACATTTGCATTGTATTTTTTGATGCTGCAACGAGGCATGAAAAAGACAGCAAAGAACCATTATATGCATCGGAAGCTACAATGCTTTCATGCTAAACCAGTTTGAACTGGTTTAGGGTCAAACATTAAAGGCACAGTAAGTTTAGAGCATCTGGCCCTCATTTCTTCTCTCTCAAAAGTGGTAATTATCTGAGGAAAAGAATGAGGGAGCAGCCAATGCCTCTGAAGCCTGGGGCTGTATAACCTGCTGAGTCCACCCATCAACCTTCAATCACCAGTTCAACCTTGGCTCACACCTGTCATGAGTTGAGTATCATTGATACTAAGGGAGTAAATATTCCCTGTTCTGTTTTTGATGATGCAGGGATGGAGTAGGCCGTGTCTCTCTGCTCTTGAACTCTAGGGCTGTAAAGTGCAGTTCCTGAGACTGCAGGATAGAGATATTTAATGGCTCTCTTCAAATTAATATCAATGTTACCAGCTGGCCGCAGAGAACCACATTTAACAATGAGGCAAATCACACCCCTTTATCATATGCATAGGGTTACTAGATGTCAGGATTTACCAGGATATGTCCTCTTTTTAGAAGACATGTCCGGACAGCTTTTCAAAACCCAGCACTTTGTCCGGGTTTTAAAAAGCTTCTTCTTCAGATCGCACTGGGAGGAGACATCTGCACATACGCGGATGCCCTCCCGACTGGCGAGAACAGGCTGAGGGGGTGGGGCTAGGGGCAAGCCTGGGGGCAGGTCTATGGGTCCGGGTTTTGCACAAGTAAAATCTGGTAACCCTACATATGCATATATATCAGTTTACATACACAAATACTAGCTGTCTAGATTTCTAGCACTAGCTTTCTAAATACAACATGTATGCAAGATACATGAGCATTTTCTGGCATTTGCAAGTGAAAATCACAAATAGAACTTCCAAAACAACTGCCTCTGTTTTTTTTAAAAAATGGTAATGTGTTCTTTTATAATAACAATTCTTATACTGTTATGCAAGTAAAGATATTAGCAGAAAAAGAGTAATATTATCTTTTTATTGATCATTGTGAGACAGCTACTTTGACTAGTGTGCTTAGTTGTAAAATTTTAAGAGGACAGAAGCAATTCAGAAAAGGTCTACAAAATAATACAGTGCATGCAACACAACCCCTATCAGGAAAGACACTCATAATGCACTTACTGACAGAAAAAAGGGAATGGGGAATATGATCGCACTGAGGAAAGGGATGTTACCAGTGCTGTGCCTCAAGGTTCTGTTCTTGGGCCTGTTTTTTTTTTAACATTTTTATAAGCGATATTGCTGAAGGGCTGTCGGGTAAGATTTGCCTCTTTGCAGATGATACCAAAATCTGCAATAGAGTAGACACAGGTGTAGACTCTTTGTCAATCTATCGGTTTTACAGTATTCGCATATGCTGACGATGTCCAACTTTTACATCCTATCGACCCCAATAATCAATTTGAAATCATTAATATCAATGACAAACTCAAACAGATTCATTTATGGTTGGACAACAATAGACTCTCCCTAAACATTAATAAAACCAACACGTTACTCTTCCCTTGGAAAGAAAATCATAAAATATCTGTTCCTATTAAAATCCAAGGAGTAACGCTTAAACAAATTAACAAAATTCGGATCTTAGGCGTTATCCTTGATGAAAACTTAACATATCATGACCACATTAGTTATGTGGTCAAAGCCTCTTTTTACAGACTACGTCAAATTCGTTCTATTTCAAAATTTCTCTGTGCAAAATCTTTAAATATATTAATTCATTCATTAATTATTGCAAAAATCGATTATTGTAATGCTTTATTCAAAGGAATGGCCCAAAAAGAAGTCAGAAGATTACAGATCATACAAAATACTTCAATTAAATTAATTACTGGGGCCAAAAAATTTGACCATGTAACCCCTTTATTACAAAAAGCACATTGGCTCCCAGTGGGACATCGAATTTTATACAAGTTATCTTTACTCACCTTTAAATCTTTATCATCTAAAACTCCATCATTCATTTATAAAGTCCTAATTCCATACACTTCTCAAAAAACCTTACGATCCAATCAGCAACTTTTATTAGTTGTTCCCTCTCTCAAAATCATAAATACCAGAAGACAGTATATTTTCTCAGTCACAGCACCACAAACATGGAATTCTCTCCCACTTTATTTGAGGGAGGAGAAAAACCTCGACAAATTCAAAAGCCAACTTAAGAGTTTTCTTTTTATAGACGCTTTTAATCCTTAATTGAATGGCTAATTACTCTGTACAACTCCCTTTTACTTCAGTCAGCTATATATTTATTTTGTTTTCCCATCCATTCTGTGTATTTACCCTTTTTTATCCCTCCTTTCCTATTATAAATTGTATTTCTTCCCCCTCTTTCCCAATGTTTCCTGTCTAAATTTGTCTAGTTTGTTTTAAATTGATTTTAATATTTTATTATATTATTATTAATTTTTTATTATGTATTTTCTGTAAATGTAAATCGCTTAGTAGTTACGATAGGCGATTAATCAAATATTGAATAAACCTTGAAACCTTGAAACCTTGAATAACATGAAGAAAGACCTGGCGAAGCTTGAAGAATGGTCTAAAATTTGGCAGCTAAAATTTAATGCCAAGAAATGCAAGGTCATGCATTTTGGCCGCAAAAACCCGAGGGAATGGTACAGGTTAGAGGGTGAAGAACTTATGTGCACGACAGAAGAGCGGGACTTGTGTGTGGCCAAACAGGTTGAAAAATTGACAGCGAAAGCTAGAAGGATGCTAGGTTGCATAGGGAGAGATATGGCAAGTGGAAAAAGGAGGTATTGATGCCCCTGTATAAGACTTTGGCAAGATCTCATTTAGAATATTTTTTGCACTTCTGGAGGTCGCACCTTCAAAAAGATATAAAAAGGATGGAGTCAGTCCAGAGGAAGGCTACTACAATGGTGCGTGGTCTTTGACATAAGGAGTATGGGCATAGGCATCAGAACCGGGGGGGGGGGGGACCACAGGGACCGTGGCCTCCCCAAAAATTTATCCCTGGTGGTCCAGAGGAGCAGCGGGCGGGAGCAAGCTTTCCGCACTCCTGCCCACTGCTAACCCGGTGGGTGGCGGCAGCTGCATGATGCGGTTTCTTCTGCCACTCAGTGGCAATGAGCAGGTGCGCACTTTGGTGTGCCTGAGAGTCTTTTTGACTGGCAAATTCGCAAGAGCCAGTCAAAAAGCTGCTCAACCAGTCAAAATATCCGCTCAGTCAGTCAAAAAGCTGCTCAGCAGAAGAACCGCATCCCATGGCTTCCACCATGCACCGGGTCAGTCGCGAGGTAGGAGGACAGGGCAGGGAGGGGGCTGGTTGCAAAGTCTGACAGTGGGGAGGGAAGGGGCTGGCTGTAGTCTGACAGGGGGGAGGGGAGGGGGCTGGGTGCAGAGTTTGACAGAGGGGAATGGGGAGGGGGCTGGGTGTAGAGTCTGACAGAGGGGAGGGGGAGGGGGCTGGGTACAGAGTCTGACAGGGGGGGAGGGAAGGGGGCTAGCTGCTGAGTCTGACAGAGGGGGAGGGGAGGGAAGGGGCTGGGTGCAGAGTCTGACAGGGAGGGGAGTGGTGCTGGGTGTAGAACCTTATGGGGGACTGAAAGAAGGGGGCTGGGTGCAGAGCCTGGCAGGGAGAGGCTGGGTGCAGGGAGTAGGGAGTTGGGAAAACAGGGAGGACAGATGCTCAGGGGGTTGGGAAGACAGATACTGCACATTCTGGGAGAGGGTTGGGAGGGCTAGAAAAGGAGGAAAAGCGAGATGCTGCATAGGTGGAGTAGTGGGAAGGGAGATAAAGAAATGCTGCTGGTGGGGAAGGGAAAAGAAATGGAGAATTGTTGGACATAGGTGTGTGGCATGAGAGGGAAAGAGAGATCTATATGGGGAAAGGAAGAAAGAGGAAGAATTGTTGGACATGATAGTGATGAAGAGGAGGGATGGAGAAATGTTACACTGGGAGGGAGGAGAGATGACCCAAAGAAGGGAGAGATATCAGACCACTGGAATGGGAAGGAGAGAGAGAGAGAGATATCAGACCACTGGAATGGGAAGGAGAGAGAGAGAGAGAGATGCCAGACCACAGAATGGAAGGGAAGGAGGGGAGAGAGAGATGGCAGAAAGGAGAGGAGAGAGATGTTAGACCTCAGGAAGAGGGTGGGAGAGGAGAGAGATTCCAGGCTCTGGGAAAGAGAGGAGAAAGGGGGGGGGAGGGGGAAGACAGATGTCTGACCATGGGAAAGGGATGAGATGGTGCATAGGGATGGAGGGAAAGGGGAGACAGAGGGAGGAGATGGTGCAATGGGTGCAGCAGGGAAGAGATAAGAAGAAATGCTTCTTATGGATAGATGGGAGGAGGGGATAAGAAAGAGGGAGGAGATGGTACACATGGATAGATGGGAAGGGAAGGCAGGAAAAGTAGATTTTGAGAAGAAAGCAGAAAAATGGATGAAAGTTGAATGTTAAAAGTTAATGCTAAAGATGAATGTATTTGCTGAAATACTTTCAGGGATATAGAGTTTGTAAACTCAAAGCCAGAGAAAGCTATGATACACATCAAAAAACTGGCCTTATAAATAGTAAACCAGTGAAGGGTGATCAAACAAAATTATAAGGAAGCTCAGAGATTTGAAACTCTGAAGGGAAGGTTTTGAGGCCTCCCTTAGGGAAAGAGTTTACCTTCCAGTCATAGTCCTCTTATGAAAAATGTTTAATCACTCCTTCAAAGGTATTATGCAAAAAAACACTTCAAGAAACTTCAGAAAATGTCTAAACAAGGTACTGGTTTTAAACTTGCAATTGTCACTGCACCTGTGGCAAGTTCTAACAGGTTTACTTAACTTATAAGCAGGTTTGAAGGGGTCCCAACGCGGCCCCGTTTCGATCCCTGCTTCAGGGGACCCGATTGCTGATTCTCTAAACAGGTTCCATTACTTTCATGCTGGTAAAATTTGCTGTGGTGACATGCAGCTGAAGAAACTTCTGCTGGAACAAAGTGCCTGGCGGTTTCAAGATTTAGAAAGCACTTTGTTCCAGCAGCAGTTTCTTCAGCTGTATGTCACCACAGAAAATTTTACCAGCATGAAAGTAATGGAACCTGTTTAGAGAATCAGCAATTGGGTCCCCTGAAGCAGGGATCGAAACAGGGCCGCGTTGGGACCCCTTCAAACCTGCTTATAAGTTAAGTAAACCTGTTAGAACTTGCCACAGGTGCAGTGACAATTGCAAGTTTAAAACCAGTACCTTGTTTGGACATTTTCTGAAGTTTCTTGAAGTGGTTTTTTGCATAATACCTTTGAAGGAGTGATTAAACATTTTTCATAAGAGGACTATGACTGGAAGGTAAACTCTTTCCCTAAGGGAGGCCTCAAAACCTTCCCTTCAGAGTTTCAAATCTCTGAGCTTCCTTATAATTTTGTTTGATCACCCTTCACTGGTTTACTATTTATAAGGCCAGTTTTTTGGTGTGTATTAAAGATGAATGTATGGCAGAAGGTGAAGGAGAGAAAAACAGCAAATGGATAAAGTGGCCCTGGATACACAGTTAAGAGCACAGACAGAAGAAAGTGCAGCCAGAGACTGGGAAAGATAGTTTGAAAACCAAAATCACCAAAACAAAGGTAGGGGAAATGATTTTATTTTCAATTTAGTGATTGAATTGTGCCAATTTTGGGAATTTATATCTGCTGTCTATATTTTGCACTGTTAAGGAAGAAATGCATTTGTTTCTATTTCTCTGGGGTTGTATTGCATGTAGAGTCTTGAATCTTAGGGTTTCGTTTAAATATATTATTACTTTTAGTTTGTGGTCCCGTATTTGCATAGGGGTTATCTGTGTTCTGGTAGGAATGAATGTTGAGAAGCATATGTACAGTGTGCTTTGTGTAATTTAATTTTGTGGTTAACCATTATGTATTATTAATAAGATTATATTGTGTGTATATATGAAAAATGAATGAAAAAAATGGTATTACAATTAGTACTATTATGGGGGCGGGGTCTGGGGCAGTTTGTGGGCCTCCCCTTACCAACAAAAAAGCATTCCGCTGCCTATGAATATGGGGACAGACTTAAAGCTCTCAATCTGTATACTTTGGAGGAAAGGAGATATGATAGAGATGTTTAAATACTTACATAATGTAAATGCGCATGAGTCAAGTCTCTTTCATTTGCAAGGAAGCTCTGGAATGAGAAGGCATACAATGAAATTAAGAGGCGATAGGCTCCAGAGTAATCTAAGGAAATACTTTTTTACAGAAAGGGTGGTAGTTGCGTGGAACAGTCTCCTGGAAGAAGTGGTGGAGACAGAGACTGTGTCTGATTTCAAGAGGGTCTGGGATAGGCACGTGGGATCTCTCGGAGAGAGAGAAAGAGATAATGGTTACTGCAGATGGGCAGACAAGTTGCCTTTATCTGCCATTATGTTTCTATTCAATATTTTACAGTTTATTCAATATTTGACAGTTTTCAGTAAAAGTTTGGAAAGTTAAATTTTTCATAAAAAGGAAAATTGAAGGACAAAGTGACATGATATGCTGTAAGGAAGAATGTTGAAAATAAGCAGTTAGTATGTCTTTAATGCAAGGATGGTAGATGCTTAAAATAATCTACTGATGGAGGTAGCATATCAAGTTAACTCCTTATGGTACTTAGGGGGCCTGGGATGGGACTTTGTCCCCTGTATGGGTGCTCAGGAATCAGGAGGTGCAAATCTGGACCTTATAGGTAATACGATCTGGAGCAGTGACAAAGAAAGAAATTTGGCAACTATTTTATTACAGGTATTAGAAGAGAAGCTTCAAACTACATAGGTACATTGACAAAATAGGATAACATTATTGTGTTAGATGCATTGCAGTATATGCATGATTGTAAAGCCTGGCTAAAAGAGGCACACAAACATTTTTGCTAGGCAGGAGAGAGAGGATTGATGGTTGGGTTCTCTTCCTGCCTCTGCCAGCAATGTAAATCTAAGCTCTAGAAGAAACAAGAAGATGCATTATTGTTAATAAGAGAGTTTTAAATTGTTTTAATATACTTGCAAAGTTTCAGAAAGCAACACCTATATGAAATCACATAAATCTTAAACATGTGGAGAATTTCTAACTCACAGAAAATATAGTTCCAAAAATGTTCCTTTGAACATGAAGTACTTGTTCAGTAATTTCATATCATTCTATGAACATGACTTACCCTTCTTTGTTAGGTCCTCTTCTGGTTTACCAGATGATTGATGTGTAGAGATCTGCAAATTTCTTCAAAGCAAGAATATGTTACCAAAGCTATTATGAGGGAAAAGTTGAAAACTCTAATAAGGATTTCATAGAATCATTGATCTGACTTCAGATTTTCTGAAAAATCTGAGTCAGATATTTTATATCAATTTTTGATTTGGGGGGTTTCCTTAAAATGTCATCTGAAGTCTTGCATAGGGCCATGATGTTCTACTGGTTTCTAGAAGCATTCCCACATCTAAATGGAAGCATTACAACACCTAAAAAGGCCCAGACATTTAAATATTCCAGTTCGTTTAAATTCCATTTTAGAACATGGGACCTTTTACTCATGGGTAAGCTGAGTACATCTAGATGGCAAGAGGGTGTGGGGAGGGCAAAGAAAGGGAATGGTCTGGGTGGGACATAGGAAATCCACATCTGCATTAGGAAACCTGGATGTTGGAATTTACACCTGCTTCAAGGTATGTCTAAGTGCCTACTCTAGGAACAGCTTTAAATTCTAATGACACCAGTCCCCATAATGCCTTCCCCATCATTCCCCATCCCAATGCCAGCTTCTTCAACCCTCTCTGACACCACACCAAGTCTTGCCAAAACACTACAATAACTTCCTTCTCAAAACTCCACAATCATCACAACCAGCCCCACCCCCCAAGAGACCCCCAACCAATTCACCCTTGTGTGGACATCAGCTCCCTCTCTGTTGCAGTCCCTGGGCTTGCTTGTGGAGTGATGCCAATTAAATCCTGCCTCATGGTTGCCAGGTCTCCAAAGTGGCTGCAAAGACCTCAAGCAGTGATATTGCAATATTACAGCTACAGATCAGGCTTGGTAAAATGTGAGGTGGGCATCACTCCCATTCTTCTAGACACTGGTGATTCCTGATAAGCCCAGGGATTGGGTGGATGGGAGGCTTCTATCCCAAGCCATTTGAGGGCCTTGGGCCCAGGGTAGGATTGAGTTGAGAAGGTTGCCATGTGTCAGACATGCCCACACATAGTGGCCACTTGGGAGGGGTGTCAGGAGGGGCTTGGTTGTGGTACTAGAGATGCTTGATTGTGATATTGGGGTGGGAGTTTGGTGGTAATGTTGAAAGGGTTGGGCAAGGTGGCACTGGGGTAGGAAGCAGTAATTTTAGAAAGTTGCTCTTCTATGGGGAAGGAGGAGTACACATTTTTTCCTACATCCAGCTTTCTAAAATCACCGCTTCCTCTGGATGAGGAGGGCTTGAACATGCAGACCTGGTCCTATTTTATAAGAAGCTTTATGTTTGACAGGGTCTCTTGTAAACAGAATGGAATTGCCACACATCCTGAATTGGACATTTGAATTCTCCTCTACATGTCCTTTCTAAAATCTGTCTTAATGTATCCTAAGAGCTGTAATTGGAGCTTTTTTTTGTTTGTTGTTTTTATACTATTACAGAAACGATGTTATGCAGTAAGGTACTAAAATCATCTCAGGTCATTTTAATACTCCTCACTAGCTTCTTTTTGATCTATACATCTGTTTGGATTTCCCTGATAAAGGGACAGTCAGTGTTGCACTTAACTATGCATTATGAAAGGTACTTAACCTTTGTGTACTACTGATAGAACGGATCTAAAATGCTGGGAGGCAATTGAGAACTTCAGAAGAATGTCACACACGGACATAGAGGGAAGGGAAGAAATGTCCAAACAAATCAAAACGAAGTATCTAAATAAAAATTACTTCTTTGGACCCAATAGTCCAGCTTCAAAGGAGGAGCAGGACCAGGTAACAATATAAAATAAAAGCAAAAGGTTTTCTGTGTTATATTGGTACATTTTTACTGCAGTTTAAAACTGCTTCACAGTACATGAGAATCAAATGAGAAAAGCCCTTTTGGGTTCTTATTGGGTTGTAAATACAAAAGGAAATTTTTTTTAATGCCACATGATAAATGTTAAGGAATTTGACTGCTAGACCAGATTTAGTCTACTTAGTTTAGCAAAGAATATGTGATTTTTAAAAACTAAAAATAGTAACAAAGTTAATAGGGTCTTTAGTTAACATTTGGTCTAAAAGGAAATATTCTGTTTACTATGATATTAAGTGCCTTTTCACTTAGATCAGTGTATCGCAAACTGTGTGCCATGGCGAGATTCAGGGTGTGCCACGAGATGCTGGGAAGGAGGAGAGGTGCCGTCTCCAGCTGACTAGCTACTGGATGTGCCTCTCGTGAAAGGCACAAGCTGTAGGCCAGTGGTTCCCAAACCCTGTCCTGCGGGACCCCCAGCCAGTCGGGTTTTCAAGATATCCCTAATGAATATGCATGAGAGAGATTTGCATATAATGGAAGCGACAGGTATGCAAATCTCTCTCATGCATATTCATTAAGGATACCTTGAAAACCCGACTGGCTGGAGGTCCCCCAGGACAGGGTTTGGGAACCACTGCTGTAGGCAATCAGCCAGCACTGGCACCTCTCCTCCTCGCCGGCGCCTCTCCTCCCAGGATTAGCAAGCTCAGGACACATGCGCATAACCTCATTATGTTGACGTCCGCGCATATCTGGAGGCCCTCCAGCCAAGGCCCCAAGTTTAGTGTGCCGTGCCTTCAAAAAGTTTGTCAGACATTGACTTAGACCGGTGGTTCCCAACCCTGTCCTGGAGGACCACCAGGCCAATCGGGTTTTCAGGCTAGCCTAATGAGTATGCATGAGAGAGATTTGCATATAATGGAAGTGGCAGGCATGCAAATCTACTCCATGCATATTCATTAGGGCTAGCCTGAAAACCCGATTGGCCTGGTGGTCCTTCAGGACAGGATTGGGAACCACTGACTTAGACGATGTTGGACAACTGACAGTAGGGTCAGTGTTAGAGGATACAACCAGGGTAATTCCCTGTGCCTAATACCACCAATAATGCACTTCTTGATCCTAATGTTTAAAATGGTGCTGATTATGTCAGACACCAATACTTTAACCTCATACCTACTGGCATCACATCCATTCTGTTTAGGCATTCAAAGAAAAATGGCTTTTTGTCAATAATGAAGCATCTTAAATCTTCTGATTTGTGGCTAGCTTGCTCACAATGGAGAATCAAAAGTCCTTGCACATGTCTCCTTCTTATGTTTGATTTATGTTCCAACATCCTGATTTTGAAAGATTGCGTTGTCATCCCAATATATAGCATGTTATAAGGACACTGCACTGCACATATTGCACAATTTGACCGGCAGTTAGAAAAAGTTGTCAACTCATACTTCTTATCATCAACAGAATTTATGAAATCTTTCAACTGCACATATGCTAATGGCACACACACTGTAAACGCTGTATTTAAGAAGTACCCCAAAATTCCAGATTTTGTTAATCTAACACCTGATTTACTTTGCCGGGCTCAAAATATCCTTCAAATGTTTATCCTAGGAAAAAACAATCATTGATGGAATCTCTTTAAACAAAGGATGAAGCAGAACAATTGCCCATTTGTTGATATTTGCCACTGTAGTTCCACGGATTGAAAATTTTGAAACGCGAGTTGTCAGGTCTTCAAATGTTCCTGCACACTTTTGTGCAGAAAGTAGCAAATCACAGTTATTATACTGCACTCTTAATTTTTGGGATATCCTCTATGCTCAGATCTTACCATCAATTCACAAACTTGCTTTTTAAAATTTTATACATAGAATAGATTCTCCTCAATCTTAATATCTGCAAATATGGTACGCTGTCTTTGAGATATCTAGGGTGACAATTGAAATATGCAAGAAAAGTGTTTCTATCTGTACATTTCTGAAGTTTTTGTCACAAAACATTCTTCTTGTTGAAAAATCTCAATATCCAATTAATTGATTTTCAAATAGGAAAAATGCTCTACAAATTGAATATTACTGTCACAATTATTATTATTGATGACATTTTTATTGATGACAAAGAATTACCACAAAACAACAGTCACAGTACACTTTCAACAGTACGGTACATCCAGAAGACAACACCAAGGCTACTAACAAGTGTGTCTAGTCATCAATCCATTTTAACATTAATGTTCCCCAACTCCCCATCTCCCTCCCCTCTCCCTATAGCCCAGTCCTTAGATATCAGCAGGAGCAAAATAGAAGGCCACTTCATAACTGCAGCAAACAACAATCCTAGGCCCTGTTCCTTAGGGTCCCCGAATTAGTGCCACTACAAGCTTGTCAGGTTCTGTACAACCAAGCAAACACAACATCTGCAACTGTTTCTACCAAAAGAATCACATTCCCTTAATAGGTGAATTATTATTCAATCCCCCAAACAGAATGTACTAAACAACAAATATTTCCCCTCTAGTGTACACAATCCCCCCTTCTTACCAATCTTCACTGTAGCCGCAAACAGTATCCCCCCATTCCCATCTCAACCCTCTCCTTCCCCTTCCCCACCCTCACAATTCATTACTTAATAAACTGCACCCACTAAATAAGGACCCCCACACTTTCATAAAAGTACATGTTGTTTTACGTTTCCCCTTGGCTTCTTTGGCTTCCCATCCCGCCAAAGGTACTGTCACAATTATTAAACCAGTGTACAAGCTTATCCAAAGTTCTTGTCCAAAGCAAAAACCACATTGTCTGTATACCAACACCAGGAATGAATCCTTTCTTTAAAGGGGAAACAATCAATCCAAGCTTTTTCAAAATGAGACATGTACAAATTTGCAATAGAAGGAGCAAACATGCTATCAATAGGGACACCATTGATTGTAGGTACAGCTGTTCATCAAACAAAAATTTTTTTCATTGCCCTGTACTTAAGAAAAGACTTATCCCCCATCCCCTTTTATCAAGCTGCATTAGAGGGTTTTAGCGTGGGCCATCGAGGTAAGTGCTTTGATGCCGGCTCACGATAAAAATCTCTAATTCAGCTTAATAAAAGGGGCCCTTAGTCTTTACAAAATACTAGATTTTTTCAAATGCACTGATCTAAACATATACTCTTCTACCTTCTAGAAATGTATTTGCAACAGGGTAGTTGTATAAGAGACTTAAGCTTGTAGAGCAGTATGGGATTTCCTCTTGTGTCAGAACGCTTCTTCTAGATTTTCCGTAAATCTATGAAAACCTGTTATTTCAACAATTCTTAGAAAATTGTTCTAAGGAAAATTAGTTATCTTTTCTCTAAGATGTTGGATGAGGGTCTTCATTTTATTTTTGGGCTGAAAAAGTTTGACCATGTAAGTCCCTTTTATCAACGGCTGCACTAGCTGCCTTTTGAGGCAAGAATTTTGTTTAAATTTGGTCGTATTTGTTTTAAGGCATTGTTTGGCTCAGCCCCGGAATATATTTCCTCGCAGTTTAAACTATATAATTCCACTAGGAGCACTCGAAACAATAACATGTTCATGTACCCATCTGTAAAATTTGTTCAATACAAGAAATTTCCAAGCAGGGAAAATGAATTCTTGGTTGAGTTCCCTTATACCCCAAGCTGAATCATACTATGCTTTTAGAAAGTTGCTAAAGACTAAATTATTTAAAAAATAGTGAAATCCTATGTATTTTTATTTTTATTGATTATATACTTCACTGAATGTACAGTCTTCTTCATGGAAACCGCTCAGAACTTATGGCAGGGTGGTATATAAGACTAAAGTTTATTATTATTCTCTCTAATCTAACTACTTTCACTTTGATTATCGATTTTTATGTGAACCAGTTCGATCTCCTTTTGGGGAGATGACACAGTATATAAATCCAAGATTTCAATTAGATTATATTAATTGAAGAAAAGAATCAGGAAGTACATTACAAACCCCCCCCCCCCCCCCCCCCCCCAGTATAGCAGCTGTATTGGTGGCAGGCTCAAGACTTTGAAACTTAATGAAAGAATCTCTAAGAGTATGTATAGATGTTAAATTTTTCAAGAAATTGTTAAAGACCTCCATATTTGTGAGATTCTTCCTTACTTAATCATTTGGATACTAGTAGCTAACAAAGCACTCCTATGTGATTTGAAGATAAGATGGTGGCTTTTAATAAGAGTTTTTATTTGATAATGTATTAATGGATATATAACGTTTGTTACTTTTGTGTAGGTACCAACTGTTACCCGCTTAGTTGATAAGTGGGATAGAAATTTTTTAAATAAATGAATACTGCTATGAGTCACAGCCACCATTTTGAAATTGTGAGGCAGTGGGGAATTTATTTATTTAGATTTCTATCCCGTCCTCCCAACAGCTCAGAACGGGTTACAAAAGGACATTCACAGTGTAGGATGAGGACATGAAGTTAAAGACAGGGACTACAGAGGACAAAATAACTATAAAGGAAGAGGGGGGATACTAATAGAAGCATATAAGGTTTCCTAACTTTATAGGGACAAGAGGATACAGATAGTTGCTTTCAAAGGGGTCAGTTTACAAGGAGTCAGAATATTTGGTAAAAAGGAACGACTACTTCAGAAAATTGTGAGCCATGGAATCAATGGTGAAATACTCATGTGGATTAAAAACTGGCTGGAGCACAGGAAACAGAGAGTGGTGGTAAATGGACAATACTCAGACTGGAAGAGCATTACCAGTGGGGTGCCACAGTGCTCAGTGCTTGGACCCGTGCCCTTCAACATCATTATAAATGGTCTGGACATTGGTACGACGAGTGAGGTGATTAAATTTGCGGACAATATGAAGTTATTCAGAGTAGTGAAGACACAGGGAGATTGCGAAGATCTGCAACGTGACATAATCAAGCTCGAGAAATGGGCATCGACATGGCAAATGAGGTTCAACAGATAAATGTAAATTGATGCATGTTGGTAACAAAAATCTCATGCATGAATACAGGTTGTCCAGGCCGGTACATGGAGAGACCTCCCAGGAAAGAGACTTGGGAGTTCTGATCGACAAGTCGATGAAGCCGTCCGCGCAATGTGCAGCGGCGGCGAAAAGTGCAAACAGAATGCTAGGAATGATAAAGAAAGGGATCACGAACAGATTGGAGAAGGTTATCATGCCGCTGTAATGGGCCATGGTGCGCCCTCATCTGGAGTACTGCTTCCAGCACTGGTCGCCATCCATGAAGAAGGACACGGTACTACTCGAAAGGGTCCAGAGAAGAGCGACTAAAATGGTTAAGGAGCTGGAGGAGTTGCCGTACAGTGAGATTGGAGATTGGAGAAACTGGGCCTCTTCTCCCTTGAAAAGAGGAGACTGAGAGGGGACATGATCGAAACATTCAAAATACTGAAGGGAATAGACTTAGCAAATAAAGACAGATTGTTCACCCTCTCCAAGGTAGGGAGAACGAGAGGGCATTCTCTAAAGTTGAAAGTCTGTTATAGGGGAAAACACCCTCCAGGGATCTCTAGACAAAGTTGGACAAGTTCCTGATAAACTGGAACATACGTAGGTGAGGCTGGACTCATTAAAGTACTGGTCTTTGACCTGGGGGCTGCCACGTAAGCAAACTGCTGGGCACAATGGACCACCGGTCTGACCCAGCAGTGGCAATTCTTATGTTCTCTCTGAAAGGCCATTAGCGAGTCCAGTGACCTGATCGGAGTAGGTAGTTGGTTCCACAGGTGAGAGAAATTGCTGCTGAGTTGTTAGTATCCAGTGACACAGGACTACATGAATGCCAAGGGGGAGAGGGCAGGGAGGAGGGAAGACAGCCACTCTGCAATATTGCTGCCAGCTGCAGAACTTGGGAAGTTGGAGGGGGAGGAGGTGGCCGTTAGTTGGTGAGGCTTGGTAATCCCTACTAACCACAGCAGGGGAGATATTCATTTTGAGGGAGCCTAAGCTTAAAGTGGGAGGCCCCAAAAAGCAGTAATATTTACCCTGATTAAACGATTCTCCACGTGTGCTGCTGACAGCTGATTCAGCATCCCCGCTCTGATGAGGATTATCTCAGAAGAGGCTCACCGTTGCTGTAATAGAAGTGAATGGGAGAACCAGGAGCGTGCATCCCTGCTCATCAGAGTGGGGATGGGGAAGCCTGTGGCTGCTCCCACTGTCAGCGCTACACGTGGAGGATCACTCAGTCAGGGTAAACATTACCCTGCGTACTTTAGAAAGTTGGTCCTTGATCTGGCAGCTGGGCTTCAATGCCAAGAAATGTAAGGTCATGCATCTCGGCAACGGAAATCCTTGCAGAACTTACACCCTGAATGGAGAAACTTTAGCCAGGACTACGGCAGAACGAGACTTAGGAGTAATCATCAGTGCTGACATGAAAGCATCCACTCAAGTGGAGAAGGCTTCATCTAAAGCACGGCAAATGATAGGCTGTATCAAGAGAAGCTTCGTCAACAGGAAACCTGAAGTCATGATGCCACTGTACAGAGCCATGGTGAGACCGCATCTGGAATACTGTGTTCAATTCTGGAGGCCACATTACCGTAAGGATGTGCTCAGAGTTGAATCGGTTCAGCGGATGGCCACCAGGATGGTCTCGGGGCTAAAGGGTCTCCCGTACGAAGAAAGACTGAGCAAATTGCAGCTCTACACTCTCGAGGAGCGTAGGGAGAGGGGAGACATGATTGAGACATTTAAGTACATCACGGGACGGGTAGAGGTGGAAGATGATATCTTTCTTCTCAGGGGACCCTCGACCACAAGAGGACATCCGCTCAAGCTCAGGGGAGGGAAGTTCCGTGGAGACACCAGGAAATACTTCTTCACGGAGAGAGTGATTGAGCATTGGAACGAGCTTCCAGTGCAGGTGGTCGAGGCGCGCAGCATCTCAGACTTCAAGAACAAATGGGATACCTATGTGGGATCCCTACGAGGTCATGCCAAGGGATAGGGTCACTAGGACTAAATGAGCGGGTCAGTAGAGTGACAGTATAATTACAATTATTCTTTAGGGGGTCAGTAGATTTAAGAGGGTGGGTAAATAGTGTGGGCAGACTTGATGGGCTATGGCCCTTATCTGCCATCATCTTTCTATGTTTCTACTGCTTTTTTGGGTTCCTCTCCACAGTGTCCCTTTAATGAAGGTTTATTATTAGATACGTACATCTTCTATATTAGTGATTACAAATTTGGGACCTGCTCAACCTTTTTTTTGCTCATCGGCTAGTGTTAATGTTTGTGCGGCCCCAGAAGAATTTTTTTCTGCCAATGCGGCCTGAGCATGGTTAATTGGACGCCAGTGCACTCATAAAGCTACAATTGCCAATTAAGCTGCTAGCTTTCACTCAAAGTGTGCAAAATAACAAAAAACGTGGAAAATGACGCATAACGCAAGATTTACCAAAATATAATTATTTATTTATTGCTTTTAT
Source organism: Geotrypetes seraphini (assembly GCF_902459505.1). Classification (NCBI taxonomy): domain Eukaryota; kingdom Metazoa; phylum Chordata; class Amphibia; order Gymnophiona; family Dermophiidae; genus Geotrypetes; species Geotrypetes seraphini. The sequence goes on from NC_047085.1 coordinate 67,936,232, forward strand.
TTTTCCATCATGGAACTCAAAAGACTAGTTGTGTTAGCGGGAGGTCGTTATAGTTGCCAAAATGCTAGCCTTCTGATAATGATCTCATCTCAATACTTCGAAGCTCCCCATTATATACCTTTAGTCCAGTGTGACATCATTGGCCGTGGGCCAACCAAAAACAGGTGATCTTTAAATTCAGACAAAGAAAATTCCTTTACATGTTTAAAAGTTTCAGAAATCATAATTTTTTTGTTTACATTCATTCTTGAATATACATTAACATTTTATTACATATCCAATATTCTTTTTGTCCTTTTCACAAAAGGTATAGTAAGAGAACCTGCATTTGTTAAGTGCTGAGAAATTCTCAGCCCTCCCTGTCAGCCTTAGAGAAAAAGGAGAAGGAGGGGCTGTTTCCCCCTCTCCCTGAGCTGACAGCTTCAAATTTCACTGATACTCACACAGAAGCCTTCCTATGCTGGAGACTGCTACAGGTCTCTGATTCTAACTTAACCATTTCCAGATGTTGTGTTTAGGATTTTTCCTTAGTATTCTTTTTATATAATACATTTCACTTTAAGTACAAATTCTTTCACAATCCATTCATACTTGGGGGCCCCATCATTCATCTATTCATACCATGTATTTCATTCATATTTAATGCATGTTATATCTCAGGTTGGGATACGTAATCTAATATGCTCTTCCTAACCAGCCTAAGGCACATCTGGTATCAATTAGAACCACGAGGCTAGAAGTGGGAAAACTAAACAAAAGGGACACAGGCTGAACACAAAATGGAGTAAAGCCAAGCAGAAGACACAGAAAGACAGAGAACAAAATGGAGTCCATGTATATCCTGATTTCCTTCATGATCTAGCCTAATAGCAAAGTACATAAAAAGAATATTATTATGCTTTTCCTTAATATTAATCTGTAGTGTGTTTTTCTGGCCTTGGCTGCATCCATATTCAGATTTTTATTCACCAATTTTTCGTACGCTTCTATTGGGTGTGGCCTTAATTAACACATATGCTTGTATCTAACTAGAGTTACCCAAAATCATACGAAAAGCAGGCGCTTTTGTAGAAAAATTCCACCAAATACTGCACTATCATGTCCTGACATCCATTCCATTACCGTCCCATAGACATCACACCCTACTGGCCACGAGCCACTACTGCTCAGGCCCAGGGAAGCCAAAAGGTTGGACACCCCTGCTGTAGAGGAAACTGCACATCTTCTCTCCTCCAAACCCACTATCTGCTCTTCTGATATGATTCCCACCCACCTACTTGACTCTATCTCTCCCACTGTCATCTCCCCTATTTGTCATATCCTTGACCTTTCAGTCTCCAATGCAACTATTCCCAATGTCTTCAAACATGCCAAACTTACATCTCTCCTCAAAAAACCTCACATCTCCCTTCAACTATTGCCCCATCTCCCTCCTCCCCTTCTTAAAGAAGCTATTTGAACATGCTGTTCACTGCCATTGTCTGGACTTCTTTTCATTTCAAGCTATTTTTGACCAATCAGGCTTTCACCTACTCCATTCTATGGAAACTGCCCTTGCTAAAGTCTCTAACAACATGTTCCTGGCCAGATCCAAAGAACTCTACTCTATCCTCATCCTTCTGGATCTGTCTGCTGCTTTCGATATTGTTGCTTCTCAAATGCTGTCCTCACTGTGATTCCAGGGTTCTGTTCTCTCCCAGTTTTCTTCCTATATCTCTCATCACACTTTCAGCATATGCAATAGGGGATCCTCCTCTGCTGCTATCCCACTGTCAATTGGTATACATCAGGGCTCTGTCTTTGGACCTCTCCTTTTCTCCATATATGCCCACTCTCTCAGTGCACTGTTCTCCTCTCATGGTTTTCAGTATCACCTCTATGCTGGTGACTCACAAATCTAGCTCTCCACACCAGATATCTCTATAGGAATTGAGACCTGAATCTCAGCCTGCCTGTCTGATATTGTCACTTTGATATCTTGCTGTAATCTAAACTGAATATGGCTAAGACTGCACTCCTTATATTTCCACCTAAACCCCCCTCCCCCTTTTCTCTATTTCTGTGGACAACACTCTCCTCCTCCCTGTCCCATTAGCCCACAATTTCGGGGACATCTTTGAGTCCTCTCTTTCTCTGCTCAGATCCAACAAACTGCTAAAGCTTGGCTAGGAAAACTTATATTAGAGGCCACTTCCTATTTTGATTTTAGGAAAACACTAAAGACCTGTTTGTTCAACATGTTTTTAAGCTAGTATTACAACTGTTTAACTCACTTTTGTTTCTTAGCTGATGCATTTCAATTTTAACTGATTCTTAATTCATGTATTCCAATTTTAATTGATTGTTTTTATTATGTTATTTCAATTTTACTGATTGTATGTATTTTATCTTGTGAACAGCTTTGAACCTTTTTTGGTATAGCGGTATACAAAAATAAATTATTATTATTCTTCCTCTGTAATATTACCAAAATCTGATTTCTCTTTTCTGAGCACACTACCAAAACCCTTATCCACACTCTCATCATCTCTCACTTAAATTACTACAATTTGCTTCTCTCAGGTCTTTCTCTCAACCATCTCTCTCCCCTCCAATCTGTGCAAAATTCTGTTGCATGACTTATATTCTTCAAGAGACACCATACTTGCATTACCCCTTTCCTTAAATTACTTCACTGCCTCCCCATCCATTTCCAAATACAATTCAAACTCCTCTTAATGACCTACAAGTGCATTCACTCTGCAGACCCTGAATATCTCTCCTTACTATCTCCCCCAATGATCTCCTCCCCCTGTGAACTCTATCGGGCAAGTTCCTCCTAACCATACTCTTCTCCTCCACTGTCAACTCCAGACTCCTTCCCTTTTATCTTGCTGCATCATGTGCATGGAACAGACTGCCCGAGTCATTACACCAGGCTCCATCTCTTCTAGTATTCAAATCCAAGCTAAAAGCCCACCTTTTCAAGGCTTCTTTCAACTCCTAACTCCCATTCACCATAAAATTACCTATGCCCTTCCTATCATTCTGCAAGGAACTCCCCTACCCCGTCTGCCAAACTAGATTATAAGCTCTGCATATGCCTTTCAGTGCTAAAGAAATGTTAAATAGTAGTAGAAGTAAATAGTAGTTACAGGCTTTGTCCTGTAGGGATCCGTTTTAGTATTTCTTTAAGGTGAAAGTATCTATTTGAGCGGTCACTTCACTTTTGCCCAAAATTGTCTCAGCGTTTCTGCTCTCTTTCAAAGAGGAAGATTATAGGCCTCTGTTTTGGTTGCTATGGCTCTTGGATGTTCGCTGGGTTCTTCTTCAGCATCTTCAATCCACCAATGACTTTTGGCATACAGATAATCTTTTTGTCCTTTTTCAGGTCTTAATAAGGATTGTGCTGCATCCAAGGCTATTGTGGTGCGATAGATCTTGGAAGCTATTGTGTCAGCTTATCTGCTTTCCAGTAAGAAACTACTGACGGCGTTCTACACAGGGGGTGGTGACCTTATGGACATTGTTACTCTTTGGAGGCAATTTTTCGAGCAGCAACTTGGTCGTCTTTGCATACATTTGTTAGGCATTACCAAATTGATGTGATGGTGTGGAAGGAGGCCACATTTGGTGCTTCAGTGCTATCGGCAGCGGTGAATGTTTCCCATCCTACATAAGGACTGCTTTGCTACATCCCACTATACTCTAGATTCATCTGCTGCTAACACTAAGGAAGGAAAAATTATGCCTTACCTGATTTTCTTTCCTTTGGGCATAGCAGGGTCCCATCTTGGAGTTCTGCTTTGTGTGTGGGAAAGCAGTTTATTGGGGATTTGTTTTACTGAAGTAATACTGGGAGACCAAGAGGCTGGGCATCCAAGACACACTTCAAGTCAGTATTCTTTATCTCCACTTGCTGGTAGATGGAGGTAACCAACTAGTCTCTGGATTCATCTGCTGCGCCTAAAGAAAAGAAAATTATCAGGTAAGGCATAATTTTTCCATAGGCATGAAATGTATTTGCATAAAATGGAGGCAGTGCATGCTAATTTAACTTATGCATATTCATTGTTGGCATACTGAAAATCTGAATGATTAGATGTGTCCTGAGGACTGTGTTGAGAACCCCTACATTAGAGGAATGTCATTGAGGGGTTGGTGATTGAGCTGGGCAATACTATCACTGGGATTGTTGATTGGTGTGGGTCTTCGGAGTCAGGGGTTGCTGATCAGAGAGATGTTGATTTGAGTATGGGAGATGCCATTGGGGGAGTGAAGTGGGTTTACGTCAGTAGAATGCCATTGGGGTCTGAGTTGCCGATCAGAGCAGAGATGTCATCAGGGGGATGCTGATTGGGGTGTGGGGGTTGCCATTGGGAGTGAACTTACATCAGAGGGAATTTCATTGGGATCAGGCTTACTGATCAGGTGAGGGGGTTGCATGGTTTGCAGGTTTTTAGCACAGGAGCCTGCATTAAATGCTTTGACAGCTGGGATGGATCTACAATGCCAAAGCATTTGATGTGGTGCTCCCATGCTTCTGCCTTGTGTGTAGATGTTGGGCAGGTGCTGACCGCGGCCTCACTATTTACTGCACAGGCTTTGTACTTCCAGTTAAGTTTTGCTGATAAGGGACACTAGTGAAAAACAAATTGTAGAAAATGAAAAACTATGGGAGACAATTTTATAAGAGGGTACCTATGTCTGAGTAGCAAAAATGTGCCTATTTTAAGCCTGTTGTATAAAGGCAATAAAGACATCTATGTGCATTTATAAATTAGATTCCCAGAACCACTCCAAAAGACACACAAATTTATATATGTTCTGAAGCTGGTATAAAGTTATGCATACAGTATATCTTAGGGGGGTAATTCTCTAAAGAGGATGCAAATATTGAGGCACCAAAAATGAACATAAATGGCCAAAATACAAGCACTGTCTGGATGGAGTATGGGTAGGGTGCACAGTTAAGCATGTAAATAATGGAAAAGATTTATGCATGGTTTAATAATACTTATATTATGTTTATTTGATCTTGTTTTGTTATTATGTGCACTTATTATGAATGTTGTTTTTTTGTAAACCACCTAGAATGCTTTCTTATCTTTCACACAGTCTCTCCTTCCTGGGCAGTGGTGTAGTGAAAGAAGTTTGTGCACAGGGCGGAGGTGACTATCATCACTTTGCCCTGTGCCCCCGCCCCAGCAGTGTGTGTGTGTGGGGGGGCGTCTCTTAGATGTACTGTTCCCCTCCCCCTATATCATCTACTCAACTTCTTTTTATAAAATCCAACAAAACAGCTTAAATTAACTCCATGCTTAAAGAACTACTGTAACTTCAAATCAGGAAGATACGCTGACTAACAATTTCTGCTCTCTTTCCTCCATCTGAAGCACTGGATTTAAGTAAGACAAATGTGCCTCTTACTCCATAATACATAGCTTTGGTCAAAAATTCCGGATGATAAGAGCCTTGGTCCCTCTTCTGGACTCCAATTCTCTTAATATCCTAATTCACTCCCTCATAATATCTCAAATTGATTATTACAATTCATTATATAAAGGGTTGTGTCAAAATGATATTAGGCGTCTTCAGCTCATTCAAAATACGGCCATCAAAATCATCCTGAGTTCGAAAAAAATTTGATCATGTCACCCCTTTGTTAAAGAATGCACATTGGTTGCCCATCCCACATTGGATTACTTATAAAATTGCTCTTATAACTTTCAAAACTCAACAGACCAATGCTCCTGCATTTATAGATAGACTATTAATTCCATATGATCCCCCTAGAACCTTAATATCTACCTCTCAACATACTCTTAATGTTTCGTCCTTAAAAATAATTGGCACCCAATATACTCTTATGTTTTCAGTCACTGCCCCTTTAATTTGGAACTCTCTCCCCTTACACATTAGAGCTGAACAAAACTTGGATAAAGATGCCTACCATTGATTTATCCTATTTTATTTATTTATTAATTATTACTTACCTTGTCATATCTTTCCTATTGTTCCTTCCTTTTATGTTTTCTTTTTCAACGAATTGTAGTTCTCCCCTTTTTTTCCTATTGTTCTTATGTCGCCACCCCAACCAAGTATGTCAGTCTTGTAAGGTTTATGTTCATTATTTGTTGTTTGTTCCCTATTTATATTTGAACCTTTTTTATTGTACAATGCTTTGAATTCTAGAAGAAGCGTTTAATCAAATTTTAATAAACTATGAAACTATCCTAACACTGTTTCTTTTTGTTATTCAGATAATGCAAATGAGTGGAGGCTGGGGACGGATGCTTGCAGATACTCTTCCCTCCTCTGTTTTGCCTGAAATACAGAAGATCGTGAGAAGGAGGATAGAAAAGAAGTCACTACCTAAATTCCTGGCAACTGAAGAGTTTCAAAAACGGTACAGATCTAAGGTGAGGGTCAACACACCATTGTACAAAATGATATTTATATACATTCAGGTCTTTCTATATATTCCTTAGATAACAAAAGGCTAGATTTATTAAAATGGCTCAACAAATCCAAACAGTGTTAATTCACAATGGTGACACTTAAAACACAGAGGAAAAAGGCCGCAAAAATCCTCAGTGTCTAACTACTGAAAGACACCAGTCTTCGGGGTTTAAGGGTATTATCACAGATCAAAAAAAACCCTGTAGCAAAAATGACAGTCAAATCTTTTGTTCTTTTCTTCTTTTTTTAGCACCATCTCTAAACCATTATTTAATTTGCTTGTAGAAACCAGCTGGCTCTGGCTGCGGGAAACCATAAACTTTGTGTGAAGTCTGTTTCCAGGGTGTTGGTTGCTGGTCATTGCACCCTATGGACAGCTTGCACGTCGGTTTGGAGCTCATTTCCTTGGAAGCTGGCTCATCCCAGGTTCGTCCACTAATGGGTCTGAGCGCAGGCTCTGTGGATGTGTGCCTGGGATCTGAGCCAACTGCATTCATCTGCAAGTTACATCCGTGCGGGTGTCCGTTGGTGGCGGAGGTCTCTGGCCAGTGGGGCGGTCAGAAGACCAGCAGTCCAGTTTACATGCTTGCAAAGGATCTCTCTGTTAGCTGTTGCAGCTTCAATTGCAGCAATATACAGCACCTCATGTCACAGTGAGTTCAGAGCTGACAGTCTGTCACAGCAATCGGGGGGGGGGGGTAGTTTGGAAGTTAGCCCTACTCCCCCTACCCCACCCCTAAATTGCTGCTTTTTGGGGGGTTCCTGTGCTTTTTCCTGAGCTATTTTCTTTTGAAAATTGCTCAGTAGCCATCTTAGATTTTTCCTAATTGGAATTTAAATTTATTTTTTGCCTTTACGAGCTTAATTTTTGCAAGAAAACCACTCATATGGAGTCCCCAAGGCAGGATACCTCAGATTCATGCCTCATTTGCAGTGGATGGCTATCCGGAGGGTGGCCATGTTCCATGTGCACTGCGGTGCGAGACGGGGGTGAAATTTCAGCAGCCCAAGTACTCTCAATCTCTGAAGGGGGTCCTACTTCTGACTCTGGCCAGGGGATCCCCCAAAAGTCAACTGCAGGCCCCGAAGATGGTACAATTGTCATTCCTGCTAAGCGCAGCCACACTTCGTTAGTCAAACCTCATCAGTCCTCCAAGCCTGCTCAGAAGGGTCCCCTGGAGGCGGCTCCTGTTGCGGATGACAGGTTTTCCCCTGAATTTATTAAATGCTATATCAGGATTATTTGGCAAAGAAACTGATGCCAGCCACCCCTCTGCAGGCATTCTCGCCTGCTTGTGGTGGTGGTGGGGCCCTCCTTCCCAGGATACAAGGCTTGTGCCCTGTTCTCCCATGGTGGCTAAAGCTAGTATACCGACAGTTGTCATGGTCAACCAGGACACCCTGACCATGCCTTTACTTATGGAGGCTGGCACTACCACTGCGGGGGATGTTGCAGTCCTCACGAATCTCCAAGTTCAGGATCCAGGTGGACCCCCGGATCTGGGTGAGAATCCTACAGTGCAGAGATTTTAAACCCGTTCATCTGGTTGATTTGATTTCTAAGTCCCTCCAGGAGTTGAAACTGGAGGTTGTTCCATCTGTCACCGCTGAATGGCCTCTTTTCATGATCATCCGGACATAGTCAAGATGCTTACAAACATTTGGGAGATGCCTGAGGGCCCCTTAAAATGTGCCAGAGCCATGGCTCAACTCCAACTGGTGGTGGGTGTATTCATGGTGTGGATGGGATCATATGAAATGTTTGATAACTTTTTGAAATGGCTGGATACCTATGATACAAATTTACAGCTCACTTCCACTATCAACACGCATACAATATCTTTTTTAGATATTACCATGCACAAAAAAGGGTTCACGATGACTATTTTCCAAAAGTCTACTGATAGAAATAACTTGCTCCAGTATAAATCATTTCATCCTCAACATTTAACGAATAACATTACATTAGGGATTTGTATTCCGCCATTACCTTGCAGTTCAAGACGGATTACAAAAGAATTATCCTAGATGTATTACAACAAGAACTTACAAAAAAAAAAAATTGGTCATTTTCAAAAAGAGTAAGAAATGGGTAAGGTTATTTGTTTGGGGTAGTTGGCTTTAGTGAGAGGTGGAGTTTGAGACTTGCGGTATTATTTCTTTTTTCAGAGTTTTCTTGAAGAGTATGGTCTTTATTTCTTTTCTAAAAGTCTTGTAGTCGAGGGATGCCGTCAGTAGATTGGCGATTTGGTTGTCTAGTTTGGCTGCTTGAGTGGCCAGGAGGCCATCATATAGTTTTTTCCGTTTGACCTCCTTAATTGGGGGGTATGAGAATGGGATGTGAGTTTTCCTATGTCTGGTTGCGGTGTTGTGGATGAGGCGGTTATTCAGGTAGTTTGGACTGTCTCCGTATAAAGTCTTAAATAGTAGGCAGTAGAATTTAAATTGTATTCTTGCTGGGATCGGAAGCCAGTGCGATTGGAGATATGCTTCTGTAATGTGATCATGTTTCTTTAATGAGTAGATGAGTCTTAGTGCTGTGTTTTGGATAGTTTGTTATGGTTGTAGGGCATGGGAGGTAGAAGATATTATAGTAGTCAAGTAGGCCTAGTATTAAGGACTCAACTATGAGCTGGAATTGAGTTTTCTCGAAGAATTTCCGAACTTGTCTTAAGTTTCTCATGACTAAGAATGACTTTTATATTGTTTTATTGATTTACGGTTGCATGGTGCAGCATCTGTCGATAGCTATTCCTAGCATTTTTAGGGTGGTTTGTATGGGGTAGTTGATTGCCTTGATTTCAATGTTGATTATGGTTGGTATTTTGTTGTTTTCTAGGAGGATGAATTTCGTTTTATCTGGGTTCAATTTCAGTTTGTGATCTTTCATCCAGGTTGCTATTGATTTTAGTGTTTGGTATATTGTGTTCGTCATGGAGAGTTCAGGTTGATCGAAGGGTATGAGAATGGTAATGTCATCGGCATAGCTGTAGGAGGTTATGCCTTGTTTGTCCAGGTGAGAGCTGAGGGAGGCTGTATAGAGATTGAAGAGAGTCGGGGAAAGAGGGGATCCTTGGGGAACTCCGCAGGGGTTTGACCAAGGTTCAGATTTTTGTTTGTCTGATTTTACTCTATAGGTTCTTGATTTAAGGAATCCTTCAAACCATGTGTATACTTTATCTGTGATACCTATTGTATCCAGGATTTGTAGTAGAATGTTATGGTCCACCAAGTCGAATGCAGCGGTATGGTCTAGTTGTATGAGCATCATTTTTTTTCCTGTGCTGAGATGTTGTCTGGCTGTGTCCAAGAGAGATCCTAGTAGTGTTTCCGTGCTGAAGTTGTTTCTGAAGCCGGATTGTATGGGATGGAGTATGTTATGGTTTTCTAGGTAATTGGAGAGGAATTTGGCAACTAGTCCTTCTATTATTTTGACGTAGAGTGGAATAGAGGCAATGGGTCTGTAGTTGGCTGTTTGGTCTATCGGTCCTTTGGGGTCTTTGAGGATCGGGGTGTTGATGATTTCGCTGAGGTTGGTAGGGTAGTGGCCGTTTATTAGCGAGATTTGTATCCAGTTTAGAAGAAGAGCGCGGAATTTTGTGCTGGATGTTTTTAGAAGATATGGTGGACAGTTGTTGAGGTCACAGGATGCATGGCTGTATTTTTTGTAGTATTTGTTGAATTCAGGCCATTGTATGTTGGGGAATTGAGACCATATTCTATCTGCAGCAGTAGAATCTCTATCTATGGGGAGAATTGTGAATTCGTTAGGATGGGTAGAGGTGTCATTGATGGTAGCTTTTGCATTGGTAATTTTATTTTGGAAGTGTTCTGCTAATAGAGTGGCTGAGGGGAAGGTAGTATTGTTAGTGGTCAGGTAGGGTTTGGTGTCGGTTAGGGTTTTTAGAATTTGGAATAGTTTTTTGGTGTCTTGGGTTTCAGTGCCTATTAGGTTGGTTTAGTGTGCTTTTCTCTTGTCCTTTAATTGTGATTTGTATTGTTTGTTGATTTTTTTCCAGGCGGATTTTGTATGATCCGAGTTCGATTTTCTCCATTTTCTCTCTAGTCGTCTACATTGTCTTTTGAGTTGTAGCAGTTCGGAGTCGAACCATTTATCTGATCTTCTGGGTCTGGATTTGGTTTGCAATGGGCTAAATCATCAAGGGTGTTGGAGCAAAGTCTTTCCCAATGTAAGATGAAGTCCTTGGGGTTGTTTTCTAGAATAGTTTCATCTATTTTAGACCAGAATATGGAGGGTTCGATGAGTTTGCGGGAGGTGTATGTTACTTTATTGAGTTTTCTTATAGTTTTTTTGTTGTTTTCGGTCCAGTTGATGTTGAAAGTGTAGGTGTAGTGGTCTGACCAGATGGATCTGGACCATGTTCTGTTAGATGTATGAATTTCTGTTAAGGATGGTTGGTGGGTCATGAAGGCTGCAATATCAAGTTGGTGGCCTTTTTCATGAGTTGTTTGTGGATTTAGCATTTGGAAGGATAAGGCTTTGAGAAATGAGAGAAAGTTGTCTACTTGTTTGGATGATTGATCATCTAGGTGTAGATTTAGGTCTCCTAGGAGTAGGTTGTAGGTTGCTATTAGTGAGTTTTGGTATATGAGTCTTTCACTTCGGTTTTTGCTAAAGACCAGTTTCCTGGCGCTATGTAGCAGAGCATGCAGTTTAGTGTGTCTTTTAGTGTGGTGCTTGAGAGTTGGCAAGCTAAAAGGTCCATGTACGGGTTAGATGTTTTCTCAATTATATTAAGGGTTAGATCTTGTTTGATTAAGATTGCTAGGCCTCCGCCTCTTTTTTTTTCTCTGCAAACCACTGTAATTTTGTATCCTTGCAAATTAGTTTTTGGGATTGCGTCGGTTGTGTACTACCACTGAAGAATACAAACAGCAAGCGATGGATATGTGGTTATAATTTGAAGAGCATAGTTATCCAAAGTCATCTATAAAGAAAGCTTATACATGGGTGTTGTATGCCCAAAGATCCTTATTGCTACAACCATCCGACCATCAGGAGGGATTGACTATGGTGTGCGTTTTACGCTACACTCAAAGCTTTTGAAATAAAAAAAAAAAAAAAATCATTAAACAGTTTTGGCACATTTTACAGGTATATCCAATGTTTGATTCTTTCCCCAGATTAGCGTTTGCAAGGAGCAAAAATCTTAAAGACCTTTTGACAAGATCACAATACCTTAATGATAGTGTCAAAGAGAAGAAACACAGGGACAGCATTTGCTGTGGAAATTGTTCCAAGTGCTAATATGCTATGACCACTTCTTCAATTGTCCACCCTTGTTTAAATCATGTTTATCAGCTGCGACAAGTCTCTTAACTGCAGCACTATGGGAGTGATCTATCTGATTCAATGCCCATGCCATTTATTTTATATTGGACATACGATGAGAGCTGTCCATACAAGAATAATCTAATCTAATCTAATCTAAACCTTAAGTTTATATACAGCATCATCTCCACGAAATAGAACATCTGAGCAAGATTTGGTGGGGAGAGGTAGAAACACCATTGGTTCAGCATTGGATCACCAACAAACATCATTCAACAGACTTATGTTATATCATATTGCAAACAATGACTTTACCATGAGGAGGAAACTTATCGGTCCAGTTGTGGCAGATGGAACAAGAGTGGGTATACCAAAGGGAAACAGTGGCCCCCCTCGGCCTGAATCGAGAGGTGGAGTGGTGGGATTTTCTATACTAAAATAGTCTTGGAAGCCTGTGCTAAACCACCTGCTGAAGATAAGTTGTTTACTCTTTCTTATAAAAACATTAGCCCCCTCTTCTACAAAGCCACGCTAGCAGCTGCCGCGCGCAATAGCCCCGAAGCCCATAGAGATTTCAAGGGCTTTGGGGCTGTTACTGCGTGGCTTTGTAGAAGAGGGGGTAAGTTTCAACAGCATGTTAAATTTGGTTTGATTTCTGCCTTCACTTGAGCAAGATGTTTTGCCTATATGCTTTAATTGCAGTTTTAATAAGGTTCTGATTATTGCCTTTGTTTGAGCATCTTGTTCATTGATCAACAGGAATAATCAGGATTCTATGCATTTTCTTCAAGAAAGTTGTTATGGGGCACATTTGGACATCCTGAATGGGTTGACTTTAAACAGCTTTACAATAAGGGGCTCATAATCGAAAGAGAAAAATGTCCAAAAACCGGCCTAAGTCAGCACTTGGACGAACATTTCTCAAAAATGTCCAAGTGCTGATAATAAAACCGGGTTTTGGACGTATTTCTAAATGACCTAGGCCTTCATAGTGCCGCTGAATGACCAAAGCTAAACGGGGCGTTTCGGGAGGCGTGTCGAGGGCGGGAGTTGGGCAGGATGTGGGCCAGCTCAGACTTAGTCGTACAGCATGTATAACCGAAAGTTTTACAACAGAGCCTAGATGGAACTTGGACGTTGTGACTTAGACCATATAAAACATGGTCTAAGTCACAAAAACCCACCTAAAGTCATCAGATAAGCACTGAAAACACATAAAAGATCCCCACATACTATCCCAGTGATCAACGACCCCCCCCCCCCACCCCATAAAAATTTTAATCACAACTTTAGAATTCAGCCTCCAGACCATCATCACCTGGCCGCCTGGCATAGGAAAGCCTAGTCGTCCAGCACAGAGGCAGCTTAAGTTGACTTGGGGGTGGGTTAGGGACTCATGGAAAGGAGGACCCATGCCCATAAGCCCCTGTAATCACTGCATTGATACTGAAACATGTGCACTGCCCTATACACCCCAAAACCCTTTTGTAGTGGCATATAAGTGGTTCTTACAGCCATAAGGGCTATTGGGATTGTAGATAAGTGGGTCTAGGGGATTCTGGAGGTGGTTTGGGGGGACTCACCATGACCTATAAGGGAGCTGTAGTGAGGAGAAGACATGGCATCCTTTTTGTGAAGTTCACAGCAGTGCTCTGTAAGGTACCCCACTATTTAGGTGGCATGTCTGGGTGTGCAGTCCATCACTTTGTAGACCTCTCCCACGTCCAACAGGGCTTGTTCTAGTTGGACGGAAATGTGGTATAAAGATGGATGATTTAGTGACTTGGACAATCAGATCGGCAGGATGTATAATTAGACGATTTTCGAAAGGAAAAAAAAGTTGGACGTATCTTTCAAAAATGTGTCTTAAGCTGTTTTTTTACTTTGGATGACTTGTGAGATGGAAGTAAACGGACTTAGACGTCCCTTTCGATTATGCCCCTCCACGTATGTAAAATCATACTGCTTTTTAGATCCATGTTCACCTGTGATTATAAAATCAGCTCCACCAAAATTTCAATTGGATCTATTCAGCTGGCTAACTTATTTGTTAGAAAACGGCAAATTTCCATCATCAGGAGGTCATATTACATTGTAACATAGTAGATGACGGCAGATAAAGACTCGACTGGTCCATCCAGTCTGCTATTGGAGTTGGAGGTGGAAGGAGCTCTGAGTAGTGCTGCTGGAGAGAACCAGAGGTCAGGGAAGGAGGGAGCTGGGCCTAGCTCTGTGTCCCAGGGTTGTCCATGGATCCTGGAGTCCCTTCCCTGGGAAAGGCCCAGGCTGCGAGGCCTAGAAAGGATGGAAGTCGGAAGTTTAGGGTGACTATAGTGGGGTCCTTCCTGGAGGAAGGTTCCCTGAAGGTGCAAAGAAGGTAGGTGGAGGAACCCCAGCCTGGCAGCAGTTCAGCAGGCCCTGGAAGGAGCAGAGGGTAGGTCAGCAAACCCTGTGTCCATCGAAGTGGAAGAGGGACAGGTCAAGGGAAGGCCTGTCCTGGAGGCCTCATCTGAGAGTGGCAGCTCTGGGGAGTCAGAAGATGAGATGTAATCTGACGATGATTAGTTTGAAGATGTGGTGGAGGTACAGGAGTTGGAGGCAGAAGCCCTTGGGCAGGGTGCTGGGGATCCTGCTGCAAGGACAGTGCAGACTGTGAACTTCTTGGTGCATTGGAGAGAAGGTCTCAGGAGCTGCAGAGGAAGATAAAGATGGTCACAGTTATGAGAAAATTGGCACAAAATAAAGAACAGCGCATGAAATACACCAAAGAGGAGCAATTGTTGAGAAGGCAGTCGGACATTTGTATTCATTAAATGACTGCCATTACCAGGGATAAGACAAACCCAATATGTGAACAATTCAGAAACTGAGAAAGGATGGCTGCTTCAAAGAATGGAGTACAGGGGTCACTGCCCTTGTTGGTGATGCCTGAATCATTGGAATCCACTTCTTGTGAAAATCTGACTGGGACTGGAGCAGATGCAGAGAAAAGAAAAATTAATTTTCCTGCACAAGGAAGGTTACAAGTTGGAACAGGTGGACTTCAAGGGAAATTACTCCCACCTTAGCTAGAGACTATGAGCTAGTCCAGCCACCATTTCCAAAGAAGGAGAGTAGTGCCCCAGGTGGTCTGCAATAGCCGATAATGGAAAGTCCAGTGCTGGCAGGAGCTACACCTGTCTTGAGTTTAGGGCTATCAGAATCTCCTGTAGTAACAGACTTTAAAAATACACCAAGTGCTGCTTCCCAGCCAAGTATGGGATGGAGAAAAAAAAGTATAACCCAAAGGCAAAACTATAAAGAAACTGCAGACCTGGTAGAAGAAAATACAGCTTCCTTTCCATTGCCCAGCCATCTGAGCTCCTGGTCCATTTCAGGAGGCAGGTGGTGCAGGAAAAATGGTATTTGGGAACAGACATTCAAGAGCAAGGATCTTTAAATGAAAATGCCCACGAGCAAGGTTTGTGGACAGTGACAGTGAATCCCAAGCCTGCAGGAGGAAAAGCGGAGACAGCCAGTGAAAAGAGAGAAGTTGGAGCAGAATCTAGCTCGGCTGGGTCAGTGCTGGCGATTGAATTAAGTTCCCCTGAACAGCCAGGGTGCAAAGAGCAAGAGCCTAAGGGAACCGTGCAGCCATGGCTACAAAGGCGGGACTTGTGCAGGCAGGCCAACCAGCAGGGAAATGCCCCTTACCCATCAGCAACAGGGCTGGAGGACGTCACTGCTGACGCACATCGGGGGATGGAGCCAGCCGGCACTACAGAAAACTCCCTATCTGTCGCGGCAGCAAAATGAAAAGCTATAAATGCTATTCAAGGGGAGAAAAGCATCTGGGCAAGGAAGGAGGAGCCAAGGTTGGCGGTGGGAAGCCCAGGAAGGGAGCAGAGTGGCCTTAGAAATTTGCAGGACACTATCAGCAATTCGGGTGGAGGCAGGTTCGGTGGTAGAGACGGTGGCTGACTTGGGGGAAAAGGAGGCAGCAGTTTTGGTGGCTGCAACAGCAGGAGTTTCAGCAACGATTCGAGCACCAGTGGCACTAGTGGCAGCTAGAAGAGAGGCAGAGCCGGCAACGGCGGCAGCAGCAGCAGTAGCACTACCAGGAGTGATGGCTAATCAGAAGGAGGGACAGTGGAATCGACAAGTGAATGCCAGAAGATTGGGGGAGAGGCTGGAGAAGTATCAGTGGTGGTTGGGAGGGGGGAGGAAGGGTTGGAAGGGAGCAATGAGGATTTGAATGAGTTTAAATCTCAGGAGCATGGTACTATGTATGGGGATCCAAAGGGTTGTCAGTCGGGGAGGGTGGGATTGGGTTTGAGAGAGGGGGGGTGAGGAGGGATAATGGAGATTTTGGACCCAGGCAAAAGACCTCCTTTGCAGAAGCAGTTAAGGGTGGTGGGGGAGGGGTGGGGGGAAGACAGAAGGCTGACGGAATGGTGCGGATGAGGGGGAGGAGGAGAGAGGTGGTGGTAGGTCAAAGTGGAGGGGTATGGGAGGGATGGGGGTCCTGAGTGGGGGGGAGGGGGGATTTAAACATAGAAACATGGTTCAGTTAAAGTGGATTGGGATGAGTCCCGTGCCAGGGAGAGAGACAGTTTTGCGTCTGATCCTGGGTTTGGGGTTTATCCTGGAGGACCTCTACGCCCTGATTCACCTGGTCAACGTGCCGGAGTATGACGTGAGTTTTCTTACACAGTGCGGTTTAGAGGTTTTCTGGGATAGATACGAAGAAGTGAGGGGCACGGAGCAGTGGAAGTCATTTAGGGCTATCCCTGTTTCTAGACCAGATGTAGTTCAAGTGACCATTTTGGTCAGGAATGAATCGATCCCGGGGTCAGACTTGTCTTATTGGTTGGGAAGGTTTGGCATGCTTAGGTCTCCTTTGGTTAAAGTTCTTGACTCAAGTAGAGTGTAGATGGGGGGTTGGAGCGCGTGCGTACAGCTGAAGCAGGAAGGTAATAGAATTGTTCACATCCCTGCTTCCGCCTTTATAGGAAGAGACAAGATCCAGTGCTTTTACAAGGGCCAACCAAAAGTTTGTTTCAGATATGGTTCTCTCTGACATTTTAGTATGTCATGCCCTACAATCATTTGTGTGCATTGTGGGGGTAGAGGCCACGTGGGGTAACACTGCGACCTTATTAGATGTAACCTCTGTGGGAAACTTGGACATCCCTTTAGCAAGTGTCCCAGGGCAGCACATAATTGAGGGGATTGGAGTGGTGATGAGGATTTGTTTGGGGAAGGGATGAGTTGGGGGGGTCAGCAATCTGAGGGGAAGGAGGGGAGGTATTCACTTTCATCTCAGAAGGGTGGGGGGAGGGGAGAGAAAGTAAAAGGGATGAGCAGTGGGGAGCAAAGTGTGAGTTTGGGGGGTGGGGTAGAGGCAGAAAATCCGGTAGGGGAGAGAAGGAGTTTGGGGAATGAGGGGGATGGGGAGGAGGGATGGATATCAGTGAAGTCTAAGAAGGGGAGCAAGGGGAAAGTTGGGGGAAAATCAATTGTAGCAGGCAGTAATCGGTTCTAGATTCTGGAACATGAGGAAGAGGGGGAGAGTTTAAGGGAGAGGGTATGGGCACTGAAGTGGCTGGGCAAAAAGAAGTCCAGGAGGGAGGCGCTATAAGCCCTCCGAGGAATAGTCAGGGGAGGTACCGGTGTTGGTGTTGGAGCGTCTCCCTCTGCGAGCCCAGCAGCAGGGTTCCGTTGGGGTCCTGTTATAGCCTCCGGGAGCGGTGCCAGAGAGGAGGGGGAGGGGGCCCAGGGGGTGGACAAGCAGGGTGTGTCAAGGGACAGGAAAGTATGGTTGTGGAAGTGAATGGGAATATGGTTGAACGTGCGGGTGTGTGTGTAGGAGAACGGGAGAATGGGTGGGAAGAGGTGAGAGGAGGAGGTTGTGTTGACTCTGGATGAGGTTATCCCATCTGGGGTGGTTATGAAGAGGGGTACGAAGGAAAATGGTAAAAACTTGGCTAGTGTCCCATTAGTGTGTGCTTCCCTGAATGTGGCAGGGCTTCGCTCAGAGTGAAAGAGGCATTTGGCTTTTGACTATTTTCAGCAGCAGGATTTTGATGTGCTATTTTTGCAGGAGACTCGGGTCTGTGATCCTAGGCTCCTGTGGCAAGTTAAAAGAGAATGGAAATAGGGTCCCTCTTTTTGGTCTCTAGCCCACGAGGCTTACGGAGGGGTGGCAGTTTTGTTTTTTAGTGACCAAATTACAGTCAGATGTATGGTGGAATTGGGTGATGGCCGGGGATTGGTGTTAGATGTGAGGGTGGAGGGGGAGGAATTACGTCTTATCTACGGTCCCCAGAGGAAGTGGGATAGGAAAAGGCTTATCCAGAGGATTAGGCCATACTTATACACAGCTCGGAGATTAATCTGGGGAGGGGGGATATTTTAATGTGGTCCTGCGGAAAAATGATAGGTATGGGAGGTCCTTTAGTTTGGGATATGACGAGCTGTTCTTGGCCTAGGTATGCAAGGGGGCAGAGCTGATAGATGCTTACGCGTGATTCTCATCAGATGGTGGGTTTAGTTATGTCAGGGGGGCATTTAGAAGCAGGATCAACAGATTCCTGCTTTGCCTGGGGAACTGTGGGAATCTTCAGTCATTGCGATTTCTGGAATTCTCAGACCATGCGCTCATAGTGGTGCACATTGGCAGCAGATGTCCGGCGTTCGGGAAAGGTCTATGGCAGCTCAGTGTGGAGCTTATGTCAGAGGTTAAGGTCTGACAGGACTTTTTACAGGCTGGAGGCCTTTCCTTCGGTAGCCAGCTGGTGGGAAGAGATCAAGTGGCATATCAAGGCCTTCTTTCAGAAGCACACTCAGTGGGGAAAATAGGGTAGAGCAGCAAGTTAGCTACCTTGCGTAGAGAACTGAGCTGGAGGGTGTCAGAACGGACATAAAGGACGCTATAGAGAAATTTCAGTATGACTGTTACAAGTCCCTTATGTGGGAGAGGGACTACGGTAAATTCATCTCGTCAAACCCCTTTCAAGCGTGTAAAGGGAGGGTGGGGAACCGGAGGTTGCAGGGCTTAGAGAAAGCAAAGGGGGAGTATGTAGAAACAGAGGAAGGGATCCTGGGGGTGATAGGAGACTATTTTGGGCATTTATTTTCCGGGTAGAATTGTACAGTTGATGGGTAGGAAAAGTTATGTGTCAGCTACCCTGGGGGTTTTGGGTTCCTTACCACAGCAGGACCAGGATGGGTTGATCGGGCCTTAGACAGAGCAGGAGGTCAGGGCGGCTATCGCGAGTCTATCAAAGAAAATGATGCCCGGTCCGGACGGACTCACTTCAGAGTTCTACATAGAGTTCCAGAAACATAGAAACATAGACGATGATGGCAGAAAAGGGCTATAGCCCATCAAGTCTGCCCACTCTGCTTACCCACCCCCTGTCTATGCCCTAATGACCCAATTTCCTTATCTTGACCCTCGTAGGGATCCCACATGGGTATCCCATTTATTCTTAAAGTCTGGCACGCTGTCTGCCTCGATCACCTGCACTGGAAGCTTGTTCCAATGATCAACCACTCTCTCTGTGAAGAAATACTTTCTGGTGTCGCCATGAAATTTTCCGCCCCTCAGTTTGAGCGGGTGCCCTCTTGTGGCCGAGGGTCCCTTGAGAAAGAAAATATCATCTTCCACTTCGACACTTCCCGTGAGGTACTTAAATGTTTCGATCATGTCTCCCCTCTCCCTATGTTCCTCGAGAGTGTAGAGCTGCAATTTGTTCAGTCTCTCTTCGTATGAGAGACCCTTGAGCCCTGAGATCTTCCTGGTAGCCGTCCGCTGAACCGATTCAATTCTGCGCACATCTTTACTGTAATGTGGCCTCCAGAATTGCACACAGTACTCCAGATGAGGTCTCACCATGGCCCTGTACAACGGCATTATGACTTCAGGCTTTCGGCTGACGAAACTTCTATTGATACAACCCAATATCTGCCTTGCCTTAGATGAAGCCTTCTCCACTTAATTGGCAGTTTTCATGTCTGCACTAATGATTACTCCTAAATCTCGTTCTGCTGAAGTCCTAGTTAAAGTTTCTCCATTCAAGAAGTACGTCTTGCATGGATTTCCGCTTCCGAGGTGCATGACCTTACATTTCTTAGCATTGAAGCCTAGCTGCCAGGTTGAGGACCAACTTTCCAATGTAAGCAGGTCCTGCGCCATATAATTCTGTAAACTGCATTCACTTACTATATTACATAGTTTGGCATCATCGGCGAATAGTGTTATTTTACCTTGAAGCCCTTGAGTCAGATCCCCTATTGTGGCCACCACTGTAGCCCAGAGTAGGGCTCAGTCCAGATACTGGTGGCTACAAAACACAGTATATTAGCGTGTGACCCGGCCTGGAGTCACCCTGCAGGACTGGGCTGGAGTTAACCAGAAAATCAAAACTCATAAATCAGGTTCATGAAAACATAATTCAGCTTTACTGTTCTTCAACATACAGGTAAGCAATAACACCACGACCTCTTAGTAACTCTAAAACTGACATTTGATCTACCCATTACTGCACTAATAATAACAAAAGAATCTCCACTATGACCACCTATTAACTCTTTTACAAACCACCTCACCCTCAACAACCCGCTAAATGTTTATAAGATCTACAACTTACCTCTCTAGCTAATCATTGTAACTCTGTTTTTTTTAAATTAACCTTTTGTAATCCGCCTTAAACCGCAAGGTAATGGCGGAATAGAAATCCCTAATGTAATGTAATGTAATGTAATGTAATGTAATGTAAGCAGTGCATTAGAAAAGGATGCTAAAGTCAGTAGGCCAAATACCAGCCAAGCACAATGCAAAAGACAAAACAAAAAAAAAACAAATTAAAGTCCAAAAATGGCAGCTGAGGATCCAGCTCTCCTCAGCCAGCACCAGCCTATTCTCCAACAGTTTGTGCAATGTGCAAAATACAGTTCAGTGCACTGGTTCTAGCAATCCCACAGTGCTTAAACTAAATAAAGCCTCTGGCAGGATTATGGTAATGCCAGGAATAGGAGATAGCATTTGGTTTTGCAAATTAAAGCCAATAGATAGCTTTTCAAACATTCCCTCCCAGGTGGAAGCAAAACCTCTCCCCAACTTCTCCAAGCTTTCTCACAATAAACCAAAAATCAACAATTTAGAGAAAAGGAAAAGAAAAACAGCACACAAACAGTTCAACAGCAACCACACTCACTGTTTGTGGCAACAAGCCAAGTCCACCTGCATACTCTCAGGATAATTGGATTCCAAGCCAGAACAGGCTTCCTCAAAATCCATAGGTTCCTCACTGAAACCAGGCAAGTCCTTAGCTGGTTCAGCCTCAGTCCAATCCATGGGAACAGGACGGTTGTCCCTGTTTGGCTTAGGTGGATCCTTAGGGAGGCAAGACCCAAACTTCCTCCCTAACCGGCTTCCTTGTTTGAATGCCACTGCTGGCTTATCTGCTCTAGGGGCGTGTCCTGATCTAGCAGTGTCAGCAGTAGACCAGGGCCCTCTAGAGCTCCCCTGGTGGTGGCTTATATTATCTTCCTCAAACTCATCCTGGAAGATCCTGGAATTTTCCTGCCGGGTTTCTACTTTTACCCTTGTTTTTTTTAATTTATCTAGCATTCTGGCAGGGCTTGTATCTGGCTGGTCACATAATGAATATGTTGAAAAGAAGTGGACCCAGGACCGAGCCCTGCAGCACTCCACTGGTCACCTCCAATGTTTTAGAGAGGGTACCATTAACCACCACCCTCTGAAGTCTGCCACTCAGCCAATCATTGACCCATGCAGTTAATGCCTCTCCTAACCTCATCGATTCCATCTTGCTTAGCAGCCTGCGGTGTGGGACACTGTCAAAAGCTTTACTGAAGTCCAGGTACACGACGTCCAAAGACTCTCCCAAGTTCAACTTTCTTGTTACCCAGTCAAAGAAGCTGATGAGATTGGATTGGCAGGACCTACCCTTGGTGAATCCATGCTGACTGGGATCCCGAAGATTCCCTTCATTCAAGATCGTGTCCAATTTGCTTTTAATTAGTGTTTCCATGAGTTTGCACACTATTGATGTGAGACTAACCGGTCTATAATTCGCAGCCTCTGCCCTGCAACCCTTTTTATGCAGAGGAACGACATTAGCTAATTTCCAGTCCAGGGGAACTTTCCCCTTACTTAGGGAGAGATTGAATAGCTCAGCCAACGGTTTTGCCAGGACATCGCTCAATTCTCTGAGCACTCTTGGGTACAAATTGTCTGGTCCCATGGCTTTGTTCACCTTGAGTCTTGCCAGTTCACTGTAAACTTCACCTGGTGTGAACTCAAAATTCTGAAACGGGTCTTCTGTGCTTTTTGATGCCTTCAACTGCGGACCGTGTCCCGGTGCCTCACAGGTGAAGACTGAGCAGAAGTATTCATTCAGTAGTTCGGCTTTATCGGAATCTGCTTCCATGTAACTTCCGTCCGGCCTTCTAAGGTGTACTATCCCGCCTGTGTTCCTTTTTCTGTCACTAATATACCTGAAGAAGGATTTGTCCCCCTTTTTAATGTTTTTTGCCAGAATTTCTTCCACTTGAAGTTTTGCCTCCCTAACTGCCATTTTGACCGCTGTAGATCTGGTCCTATATTCTACCTTTGCCTCTCTTTTCTCTGTGCGCTTGTAGGAGAGAAACACTTTTTTCTTCTCCTTAATGAGGTGCGAGATCTCCGCGGTGAACCATTGGGGTTTATTGTTTCTTTGTCGTTTATTTACTGATTTTATGAAGCGGCTAGTTGCTTCATGTATGGTTGATTTCAGTGTTAACCACTTAGCTTCTACATCATTGGTCTCCGCTTGGTCCTGCAGCGTCCGATGGACGAAATCTCCCATGCGTGCGAAGTCTGTGCCCCGGAAATTGAGTACCTTTGTTTTCGTGTTTGATCTAGGGAAGCCTTTCCTAAGGTTGAACCATACTATGTTGTGGTCGCTGGAGGCTAGCGTATCTCCTACTGAGACCTCTGAGACACTTTCCCCATTGGTGAGTACCAGGTCAAGGATCGCCTGGGCCCTAGTGGGCTCCATTACCATTTGTTTGAGATGTGCTCCCTTTATGGAGGTTAAGAGCTTCCTGCTACCGCTGGTTGTCGCTGAAAATGAGTTCCAGTCTGCATCAGGCATATTGAAGTCCCCTAGCAGTACAGCTTCTCCTCGTAGAGTGATATTCTCTATGTCTTCAATTAATTCTGCGTCCATGTCTTCCAGTTGTCTTGGGGGTCTGTATACCATACCTAGATACAGGCATTTTTCTCTGCCTCTTGCCAGGTTTACCCAGAGGGACTCCCCGGTGTACTTGACATCTGTGATCCTGGTGGTTTTGATGTCATCTTTAATGTATAGAGCAACCCCCCCTCCTAACCTGCCCTCTCTGTCCTGACGAAGTAGATTGTAGCCCGGTATACCCATATCCCAACCATGTGAGTCCGTGCACCAAGTTTCAGATATTGCCACCACATCTAGGTCGGCATTCCTTATTTCAGCCTCCAATTCTAGAATTTTGTTACCTAAACTGTGTGCATTGACATACATGGCCCTCCATATCTTGTGTTTGCTAAGTCCCTGTGAGGCGTATCCTACCCGAGTCGGTGTGACTCCTAAAGAACCGTTTGCAGTGTGGGTACTTACCTTGGACATGGAAGCGGAGTTTCGACTCACCTCATCAGGATAATTCCTTTCTGCACTAATATGTGAATGTGTACCCTCCCCCAACTTACCTAGTTTAAAGCCCTGTGAAGCAGATGGGCTAGTCTGTGTCCGAAGATATTCTTACCCCTACTGGTCAGATGGAGTCCATCTGGTCCCTGAAGTCCTTGTAGCGCTTCCCCATGGTTTAGGAATCCGAAGTTCATATCCCGGCACCATCCCTGTAGCCACTCGTTCGTCCTCAGGATACGTTCATCTCTGGCTCTTCCAGGAGATCGGGGAGCAGGGGTCCATACCTGGCTCGATGCAGTTGGCAGTGTTGACTCTGGTGGCCAAGCCAGGAAGGGACAGCTCCAAGGTGTCAAATTGGAGGCCGATCTGTCTGTTGAACGTGGACAGAAAGCTCTTTGTCAAGCTACTGTTCTTGCAGCTTGTGGCGGTGGCCCCGAAGCTGCTCTCACTGACAAAGATGTGTAGCATCCAGGGGAGGGGAGCAATCAGGGTGGTAGTGATGGTACGGGAGGTGTTTGACAGAGGTAGCAGCGCTCTCAGGGGGATCCTGTTGCTTAGCTTAGACCAAGAGAAGGCTTTTGATCAAGTGCATCATCCTTACCTGTGGGCGGTTCTGGCACATAATGGTATCCCGGAAGAGTTTATCAACAATCTGGAGGTCCTGTATGAAGGGCAAGGGTTTTTCCCCTGCTGAACAGCTGGAGAGGGACGGAGTTTCCCATTAAGATCAGGGTGAGGCAGGGGGTGCCCTCTTAGCCCCTTGCTCTACATCTTCGCCATCGATCCTTTACTGCTGCATTTTCAGCTCAAGAGCGGATTGAGGGGTGTGCAGATGTACGGTGGAAGCATGCTACGCACAGTCGCATACGCTGACGATATGACCTTGACTGTGGCTTCAGCAGGGGAAGTCCGGTGGGTCCATCGTCTGCTCAGTCAATATTCCAGGGTGACAGGAGATAAACAAAGACAAGTGCCATTCATTGTGGCTGGGCAGGCAGGGTTGGGTTCTAAGGACAGCAGGTTTCCCCCTCCGGAGGACCAGATTAAAATTCTTGGAATCACATTTCACGGGACCTCGGAGGAGTACATCCGTTCCAACTGGGAAGAGCAGTTGAGCAAGGGACGGGCTAAGGTGGCAGTGTGGAAGAGATGGAAGTTGTCATTCAGAGAGAAAGGCACTATATTTTTACTTAGAATTTTGTAGACAGTAGAGTTAAGTATGTTACAAAGAATTGTACATGCTACATAAAGTTATCAAATTATACATTCAATTTGAGGTATTATGTCATAAATATCAGCTGACTGTTAACATTGTCTTTATTTCAGG
The DNA here is from genome assembly GCF_902459505.1 of Geotrypetes seraphini. Classification (NCBI taxonomy): domain Eukaryota; kingdom Metazoa; phylum Chordata; class Amphibia; order Gymnophiona; family Dermophiidae; genus Geotrypetes; species Geotrypetes seraphini. The sequence goes on from NC_047085.1 coordinate 67,960,971, forward strand.
GGACTTGTATTATTAGTCTGAGTCTCTTTGGACTCCTGGTAGGGTTTTCTTAAAAAGCCATGTTTTTAGATTTTTGTGTGTGTATACTGTGGTTGTGTAAATTTCGATGGGAAGTGAGTGCGACACTTTTGCTATCCGGTAGTTGAATAATTTGATGTGAGATGTCTTGTATTTTATATCTTTCAGAGTTGGAAATGAAAGGGTCAGTTTGTTAAGTTACATTGGTCAACAGCTCTACCTAATAGTTCAGCAAATCTGAGGTAGCTCTTAGGGACATCACCGTATAGCATTTTAAATTCTACGCAGAATAGTTTGAATTCTATTCTGTTTTCTATCGGTAACCAGTGTAGTTCTATAAGCAGTGGTGTAACATGGTCAAATCTTGATGTGTAGGATATGAGTTTTGCTGCATTGTTTTGTATCAGTTGGAGTTTTTTCATTAATTTCACAGAGATACCTGAGAGTAGAGCATTGCAGTAGTCTAGTAGTGGCAATATCGTTGACAGCACTAGTATCCTATAATACTGTTGGAAGAAGTAGGGTCTTAGTTGTTAACATGATCTTCATGTTACATCAGACTCAGATCCCAGGATAACGGAAGTCTGCCCTAAGAGATAACAGTGGTCTGCAGAGAAAAAAAAGAGGAGGAGGTCTAGCCATCATAGTCAGAAATTCCCTAAATCTGAATATACTAGCCAAAACGTCCACCCCTTACATGGATCTACTAGCCTGCCAACTCTCATGCACCACACTAAAAGAATCCATAACTTGCATGCTCTGCTACATAAGACCAGGGAACCGGAACACAGCTAGATCCGAATTTGAAGATTTTATATACCAAAATTCACTACCAGCAACTTACAACCTAATCCTAGGAGACCTAAACCTCTATCTCGAATACCAATCCTCCAAACAAGTAGAAAACCTACTGTTATTCCTCGAAGCCCTAACATACAAGATTTTAGACCCACAAATCAACATTAAAAAGGTCACCAATTAGACATGACAGTCTTCATGACCCAATAGCCCTTACTTCCAGAGATTCAAACACCAAACAGAAAGTGGTGTCGATCCCTCTGGTCACACCACTACACATCATCCTTCAACCTTAACTGGGCCAAAGACAAAACCAAACCAAAACCCCAAAGATCAACCTACAATTCTCGTAAATACATTAACCCCTCCAAATTCTGGACTAAAACAGACGCAGCAATCCAAGAATGCAACCCCAAGGACTTCGTCTCACAATGGTGCAAGCTAAGCACAACTACCCTAGACGAGCTAGCCCCAATACAAACAAAAACCAGAATTAGCAGACGATCAGACAAATGGTTCAATAACGAACTACTCCTACTCAAAAGACAATGCAGACAACTAGAATGAAAATGGAGAAAGAATAACCAAGAACCCACGAAAACAGCATGGAAAAAAACTAAACCAACAATACAAGCTGAAACTAAAAGAAAAATGAAAAACACACTACACCAACCTAATAGGCAAAGAAACCCAAGATACTAAAAAACTATTCCTAATACTAAAAGAACTCACAGACACCAAACCCTATCTGGCCAATAATGGAACCCCTCCCCCCTCAGCTACACTTTTAGCCGAATACTTTAAAAACAAAATCACAACTGCTAGTACTACCCTCTCCGGAAACCCAACCCACCTAGAAGAGATCACAATGCCCCCCACAGAAAAAGATTCATCATCAGCAGACAGATTCATCATCAGCAGCAGCTGGTCCTACTTTCCCACAATACAATGGTCCGACCTTAACAAACTCTACAAAAAATACAGCCACGCAACCTGCGATCTCAACCACTGCCCTCCTTACCTATTAAAATCCTCCAGTACCAAATTCCACACTCTCCTCTTACAATGGATGCAAACCATGCTCACAGATGGCCTTTTCCCGCAAGACCTCAGCGAAATCATTGTCACCCCAATCCTAAAAGATCAACCAACCTACTACAGACCCATAGCCTCAATACCACTTTATGTCAAACTAATGGAAGGCCTGGTAGCCAAACTCCTCACCAACTACCTAGAAGACCACAACATACTCCACCCTACACAATCGAGTTTCAGAACCAACTACAGCACAGAGACACTACTAGGTTCCCTCAGCATAGGCAGATCTCACCGCAGCATTTGACCTGGTGGACCACAACATCCTACTGCAAATACTAGAAACAATAGGAATCACAGACAAGGTACACACATGGTTTCAAGGTTTCCTACAATCCAGAACTTACAAAGTCAAGTTGAACAAAGAAAAATCAGAACCATGGTCTAACCCCTGCGGCGTACCCCAAGGATCTCCACTATCCCCAACTCTCTTCAATCTCTACATTGCATCCCTCGGCACCTGCCTGGATAAATTAGGCTTAACCTCTGAGTCCTATAGCTATGCAGACAACATCACCATTCTCCTTCCTTTTGACTAACCAATGTCCTCCAAGACAGACACACTACACAGGACACTTTGAAATAGTTGCAACATGGATGAATAATCACAAACTGAAATTGAACCCAGACAAGACAAAATTCATTCTCCTTGAAAATAATAAAACCCGAACTATAACAAATCTAGTAATAAACTCAATCACATACCCCATACAACCCATTCTAAAACTTCTAGGATTGACAATAGACAGATGCTGTACCATGCAACCAGAAATCAACAAAACAATACAAAAATAATTTGCGGTCATGAGAACCTTAAGGCAAGTTCGAAAATTCTTTGATAGAACACAATTCCAGCTATTGGTCCAGTCTCTAGTACTAGGTCTTCTAGACTATTGCAACATACTATCTCCCCTGCCCCACAACCATGATAAAACAACTACAAACAGTTCAAAATACAGCACTAAGACTTATCTATTCACTGAGGAAACACGACCACATCACGGCGGCATATCTCGATTCACACTGGCTCCCAATACAAGCAAGAGTACAATTCAAATTCTACTTCCTACTATTTAAAACCATAAATGGAGATAGCCCAGCCTACTTAAGCAACCGCCTAATCCAAATTACCTCAACCAGACACAGGAGAACATACAAATCATTCACGCATCCCCCATTCGGAGACGTCAAACGAAAAAAACTGTACAATGGCCTTTTAGCCACTCAAGCAGCAAAACTAGACTACCAACTCTCCAATTTACTGATAACGACTCCAGAATACAAATCAAGACATCCTTGAAGACAAACTAACACTGCAAGACTCATCCCAATTCTCTGAAGCAACTCGCTCTTCAATTCCTCTGGAAATGGCCAGATAACTTCTTTTGTAATCCACCTTGAACCGCAAGGTATTGGCGGAATAGAAATCACTAATGTAATGTAATACTTAGCGAGTTGTCTAAAGTAACTCCCAGTACTTTGGAGGTTTTCTCAATGTCGAGGCTAGTTCCAGTTATTAGAGTTGGGCTAGTTGGAAGCAATGAAAGCATGAATTACCATTTTCACATACATTTGCATGATTTTTAATCTGAGATTTCAAAATTTATTTTGCATGGGAAAATGCATGAGTTTAATATAAATATGTATTTTTGCAATTGTGATTATTTTAATGTTCTTGATTGCAGACATTAGCCAGATGTGTTAGCCAGATGTTAATTCATTGGGCTGTTTCTAATGTTACAAAGCAATCTGATTTCAGTCTTATGCAATATTTTCTCCAGATAGTACCATTTAAACATCAAGGGACAAATAAAGGAACTGATTTTTGTGAATCATATTTTAAAAAAGGGAATTTCCTATTCCAAACAGTTTATTTTCTAAAATGGAGGAGACACTTTTGAGGGTCAAGAGTGATGTGAGCATGAAATGATGGTAGCCTGCAGAGAAATGAGTAAGTTTCATATATATAATAGAAAGCCTTGCTGCAAAACTACAAGCGGGAGACAATAAAATATACCAGGGCATTTTTTTTTTTTTTTTACTGTATTTTTTTGCTATTTTGCTTATTTATTGATCCCACTGTGTAAATCTCAAAGTGGAACTTGAAGGTGGGTAGATAAAAGCCTAGCATATTGCAAGAGGATTGTTATGTTAAAATATTATTATGATGTTATTTCTGTTTCTCTGCAGAAACTAGGTAGACTGTCCTCTGATTTATTGTCCGAGTTCTGGAAGGATTCATTGGCTTCGCCATATGAATCAGAAACAGCAGAAGAATCAGAAGAATCAGAATCAATACTAACACCAATAACATTTAAAAGACCAGCATTTGAAGGCTTTTTTGACACCCTCGTACAAGACTTGGTGAGATATGAAAAGATGTGCAATTATGTCATCAAATATGTACCTATAAAGTGCTAATTTGGATTACATGCTGTATAAATGGCAGTAGACTGCTGCATACAGCCATTATAACAAGGATACTTACTAAACTGCTATAAAATATGTATTTTTACCACTGCCCAGTTTACAAAATGAATAGTAGTTCATGCAGTATATTGAAGTTTGCATTGCTGCAGTCAAAACCATTGTGCATTTCTGGCCACAACAATGCAAAGTTGGTCCTGCTATCTTTTAAAGGAGCTGGTGATGTAGAAAACAACCCTCCTAACTGCCAATTCCCCTCCAGCATGAAATGCTCTCATCCCCTGAAGCTCTCTAGCAGGAAGTCTCCTGAAACATGAACTATCTCATTTAGAACCTGAAGTCTAAGGGGCAGGAGTAACCAGGGGTCACTCCTGTACCCTTCACTGACCACCACAAAAAAAAAAACAAAAAAAAACAAACCTTGGTCAAAAGGCAATTTTTGGGTAGGCCAACAGGTATGTTGGATAAGTACACATTTCCTCTTCCCCTCCCTCCCAATTTTTCCCTATGAAATTTAAAATTTAAATGCCCTAGCTGGCAGGAATCCCTGCCAGCTAAAGGTATACAAGTATGCAGCCCATTGATCCATGTTTAGAAAACATTGGCAGCACTCTGAGCCATCAAAACTGGCACCCCAGGCGTGCTCAGTTCTCATTCATGAACTGAGCATGCTTGTGGTTTCTGATGGGGGTTCAGTGGATTGCAGATATCTTCAGCTGGCAGGACTTGGAAATCCCTGCCAGCTACATGAATGGTGCACTTAGGGTTGCCAACTTTTTGGAAGAGAAAAACCCAGCACCGGCCATTGCCCTGCTTTGTCCTACCCTGAACAGAGAAGAGAAGAGCAACTAAGCTAATAAAGGGCACGGAGGACCTCTCATATACTGACAGACTGAAAAAGCTAGGGCTTTTCTCCCTGGAAAAGCGGAGACTTAGAGGAGACATGATAGAAACCTTCAAGATCATGAAGGGCATAGAAAAAATAGACAGGGACAGATTTTTCAAATTAAGGGGATCAATAAGTACAAGGGGGCACTCAGAGAAATTGAAAGGGGAGAGGTTTAGAACAAACGCCAGGAAGTTCTTTTTCACACAGAAGGTGGTGGATACATGGAACGCGCTACCAGAGGATATGATAAACAGGAGCACGCTACAGGGGTTCAAAGAAGCTTTGGATAGGTACTTGGAAGACAAAGGGATTGAGGGGTACAGATAAGAGTAAAGGTAGATTATAAGGATGGGATTAGAGGTAAGTTACATAATTAATCAGGGACCACTGTTCAGGCACTAGGCCTGATGGGCCGCCGCGGGAGCGGACCGCTGAGCAAGATGGACCTCTGGTCTGACTCAGCGGGGGCAACTTCTTATGTTCTTATTAGTGATTTCTATTCCGCTTGTACCTTGCGGTTCAAAGCAGATTACATTGGAAGAGAGCTGGACATTTCCAGGAGGTTGCATTACATTGGAAAATTGCTGATACAGGTTACTAATTGAGGATTCAGATGACATTACATTGGAAAAATTTCAGGTTACGTTACATAGATATTTCAGATTACATTACATTGGAAAAAAAATTTCAGGTTACGTTACATAGACAAATATCCAGCTTCCTTACATTGGTTGATAGCTGGTTTCAGGTTGTGGTTGATTACTTGGGTTTCCAGTACTTTTTGGGACGTTGAAAATGTGGGCTATACATGGGAAAAAATATAGAGGGGATAGGAAGAGGGGGACATTAAGTTGATTGAATATGCTTTTTGAATAGAAGTGTTTTGATTTACTGCAGTGAAGTGTTTTGATTTACTGCAGTGAAGTCAGAAGCAAGGATTCAGTGCCTACAGGCTACTTTGAAGGCAAGAGTGGGAATGAGGTAGTATAAGTTGAACTTTTCAGCCACCATTGAGACACACGCCACTCCACAGTTCCTCATACATATTCTTCCTCTATAAAGTGTTAAATCCAAGCATGCATTCTGCTTGCACAAAACCACTTGGTTCTGTGTACAGAGCTCCGCAAATCTGCTGCTAGAAATTGTGGCAGCCATTTTCCACCTGAAATCAAAATGGGTAGGAGCAAGCAGGGATCGCTCCTGCCCTGGCTATCTGTTGGACCACCAGAGTCCCTAAGGTAGGCTCAGAAGATCCTACCAGGGGGTGGCGGGTTCTACTTGGAGAGGGAAAGTTCTTGTGAGGGAAAAGTCGGGATATGCTCTGGTGGAGGGAAACTCTTAAGGGAGTTGGTTTTGTGGAGGAGGATCAGCCGATATATGTAAAGCTAATAACCTACTACTTGGTTAGCAAACCAGATAGAGGACTGAATATCACAACCAGACCATGGCCAGGTCCCAGCTATTGAGTGCTGTTACCTACATAGGTGCCAGCACTGAATATTGGGGCCTAATTCAGCAAATGTTTGATATAATAGGCTACAAACTATGAGGATTCCAACTTGGATGTCGCTTTTTAGCCTAAATCGTCTATGCAAAACTGGGCTTCACTGGAACATAACTGGAAAAAAAAAACTGTGTTAAATTCTGTTCTATAGTAAATGAATAACATCACTGTACATTTTAGAAGAAAATAACTGTTAAAAGTTAGAAAAAAAATGTAGTAGTGATGATTGGGGTATTCTTCTGGCAATACCTTCTCTAAAACATTTTCAGGGCTAGTCATTGAGCCTGCACTGTAAAAACTGCACTTGGATAAACTCAGCAAGGATAAGACAGTTGCAGCAAGCAGAGATATCTATAAATGGGGCAATCTTCCAGACGTTTTCTTTAATGTTTTAAAAAAACTGTCTTCTAAGCGCGTCAAAGTAGTATAATTTAGACCAGTTTTGGGCTACATTAATCTATTTCACTTAGGGGCAGTGGTGTTGCCATATACGTCAAAGAGGGAATTGAATCTACTGGAGAGAACATGCCACAACAGACGAATAAGTTAGAGTGTCTATGGGTCAAAATTCCTGGAACAAATGGACTTGAAATGAAGATCGGCATCTACTACCGACCCCCAGGGCAGTCTGAAGAAACTGATGGAGAAATGACGGACGAGATTAAACGTAACTGCAAGGGAGGCAACGCAGTTATCATGGGTGACTTCAACTATCCGGGGATAGACTGGAACCTAGGCACATCCGGCTGCACTAGGGAGACCAAGTTCCTGGATGCTGTAGGCAATTGCTTCCTGGAACAACTTGTCAAGGAAAATACAAGAAGAAATGCAATTCTGGACTTAATTCTAAATGGACTGCGAGGACCGACACAAGTTATAGAAGTAGAAGGGACGCTGGGAAATAGCGATCACAATATGATCTGCTTCGACCTGGACACAGGGGCGAAACATTGGTCCAGAATGACGGCCATGGCATTGAACTTTCGAAAAGGGAATTGCGAAGGGATCAGACTCATGGTGGGGAAGAAGATTAAGAAGAGGATAAGCACTGTAAAAACACTAGAGCATGCTTGGTCCCTTTTTAAGGACACAGTCACCGAGGCGCAAAATCTATATATACCGCGTATCAACAAGGGATCCAAGAGGAAGAAGAACAAGGAACCAGCGTGGCTCTCTGTAGAGGTGAAGGAAGCGATCAGAGACAAGAAAACTTTGTTTAAGGAATGGAAAAAGTCAAGAACGGATGAAAACTGGAATAAGCATAAACATCAACGCAGGTGCCATAAGGCGGTAAAAGGGGACAAAAGAGGAAAAAATAGCCAAAGAGGCGAAAAACTTCAAGCCGTTCTTTCGATATATTAAGGGGAAACGACCCGCGAAGGAAGCAGTGGGACCGTTGGATGACCATGGAATAAAGGGAGTGCTAAAGGAGGACAAAGCAATCGCCAACAAACTGAACACATTTTTTGCGTCTGTATTTACCGAAGAGGATATACACAGCATACCAGAATCCATCAGGCTATATGCTGGAAACGAAGACGGGAAACTGACAGGGTTGACGGTCAGTCTAGAAGAGGTATGCAGGCAGATTGATAGGCTTAAGAGCGATAAATCCCCGGGACCAGATGGCATCCATCCGAGGGTCATCAAGGAACTGAAAGGGACTATAGCTTCAACTAATAGCCAATCTGTCGATCAAATCGGGAAATATTCCGGAAGACTAGAAGGTGGCGAATGTTACGCCGATCTTCAAAACAGGTTCGAGGGGAGATCCGGGAAACTACAGACTGGTGAGTCTGACCTCAGTACCAGGAAAGATGGTAGAGGCGCTGATAAAGGACCGCATCATTAATCACATTGACGGACATGGTCTGATGAGGACCAGCCAGCACAGTTTCAGCAAAGGCAGATCTTGTTTGACGAATTTGCTGCACTTCTTTGAGGAGTAAACAGGCAGATATTCAAGTTTCAAGTTTAAGTTTATTCATATTATTTGATTGAACGCTTTTCCAAATTACAAAGCGTTGTACAAAAGATAAAAATATGATTTTAGAGAAATCACTTATACATAATACATTAATCAGACCTACATGGGTAATTGCTTTTTAAAACCACGGGAAACAATAGGAAAGAGGGGAGGAAACACAATTTTTGAAGAAAAAGTACATAAAAGGGAAGTACATTAGGGGGGTAGGAAGAAGAGGATTGCTGGCAGAAGTGGGGTCGAATAAGAGAGCTATTGGAAATCTTGTTTTAGAGATGGTAGAAATCGTAAAGTATCACCTCTTGAATGAACTTTATATTTTTAGTTAAAGGCTTCTTTAAAAAGAAGGCACTTTAAGCTACTCTTAAATTTCTGCAAATCTTGTTCAAGTCTTATATATAAAGGAAGAGAATTCCAAGTCATTGGAGTTGTACAGAAAAAATTCCGATAATTTTCAAGGAGGGAACGTTAAGGGTAAACTGTGAAGATGATCTAAGAACTCTCGATGAACTATGTGGAATCAGAAGCCTATCTATAAATGCCGGTGTGTTGGTCTGTATTGTCTTGAAGACTAGAAGAGCTATTTTATATGTAATCCTATATGTTAGGCAACCAGTGAGCTTTTTGCAGTAAAGGTGTGACATGGTCAAATTTTTTTGAACCTGAAATTATCTTTATTGCTGTGTTTTGTATAAGTTGAAGACGCCTTATGTCTTTTAAATATGCCCCTTTTAATAAAGAATTACAATAATCTAGTTTAGATATTACTAGGGAATGAACTAGTGTATTAAGGGAGAATTTATCAAGGAGGGGGACTAGTGATCGTATCATCCTCAACTTGTAGAAACAATTTTTGACCAATGCGCTGATGTGCAAACGAAACGTGAGTTTATTATCTATCAGTACTCCCAAAATTTTTGTGTTGTTAGTTTGATTAAGTGGCTTATTATCGATTAAGACTGGGTTAATAAGTTGTATCCCTTCTTTCCCTGAGAAGAGCATAGTAGTAGTTTTGTTGATGCTTAGGGATAGCTTATTGACATTTAGCCAGTCATGGATTTTGGCTAGCTTTTGGTTAATGTTAGAAATGTCGTGTGAACTTGTGGGATCAATTGTGTGCAGAAGTTGGAAATCATCTGCATAAGCATATACTGTGAATCTTATGGATTGACAAAGGGTTAAAAGGGCGACCCGGTTGACATTGTATATCTGGATTTTCAGAAGGTGATTGACAAGGTTCCACATGAACGACTACTTCGGAAAATTGTGAGCCATGGAATTGAGGGTGAAATACTCAAATTGGATTAAAAACTGGCTGGAACATAGGAAACAGAGAGTGGGGGTAAATGGACAATACTCGGACTGGAACAGCGTCACCAGTGGGGTGCCACAGGGCTCGGTGCTTGGACTCGTGCTCTTCAACATCTTTATAAACGATCTGGACATTGGTATGACAAGTGAGGTGATTAAATTTGCAGTTGATACGAAGTTATTCAGAGTAGTGAAGACAAAGGGGGATTGTGAAGATCTGCAACGTGGCATAATCAAGCTCAAGAAATGGGCATCGACATGGCAAATGAGGTTCAACGTGGATAAGTGTAAAGTGATGCATGTTGTTAACAAAAATCTCATGCACAAATACAGGATGTCCGGGGTGGTACTTGGAGAGACCTCCCAGGAAAGAGACTTGGGAGTTCTGATCGACAAGTCAATGAAGCTGTCCGCGCAATGTGCGGCGGTGGCGAAAAGTGCAAACAGAATGATAAAGAAGGGGATCACGAACAGATCGGAGAAGGTTATCATGCCGCTGTACCGGGCCATAGTGCGCACTCACCTGGAGTACTGCGTCCAGCACTGGTCGCAAAACATGAAGAAGAACACGGCACTACTCGAAAGTGTCCAGAGAAGAGCGACTAAAATGTTTAAAGAGCTGGAGGAGTTGCTGTACAGTGAAAGATTGGAGAAACTCGGCCTCTTCTTCCTTGAAAAGAAGAAACTGAGAGGGGACATGATCGAAACATTCAAAATACTGAAGGGAATAGACTTAGCAGATAAAGACAGATTGTTCACCCTCTCCAAGGTAGGGAGAACGAGGGGACACTCTCTAAAGTTGAGAGGGGATAGATTCCGTACAAACGTAAGGAAGTTCTTCTTCACCCAGAGAGTGGTAGAAAACTGGAATGCTCTTCTGGAGTCTCTTATAGGGGAAAACACCCTCCATGGATTCAAGACAAAGTTGGACAAGTTCCTGCTAAACTGGAATGTACGCAGGTGAGGCTGGACTCATTTAGAGCACTGGTCTGTGACCTGGGGGCCGCTGCGTGAGCGGACTGCTGGGCACGATGGACCACTGGTCTGTCCCAGCAGCTGCAATAAAAAATAAAAAAAAAGATTGAATGGCCCCTGAGTGAAAAAATTAAGATGGGCCCCTATAACACCATATGGGGGGGAGTTTGGAAATTCAGAGATATCTTGGATAGATTAAATGTGAGTGGAATTTGGGAGTAGGAGTGTGCATGGGCCTGGGGAGTTTGTATGTTGGTCTAGGCAGTACAACAGATGTAAGGGGTACCTAGAATAGTAGGTATATCAGGGAGTGGGAGCATGGATATATGTACATCAGGGGTGCAGAGCAAATGTGAGAATGTGACTTTTCTCATGGGGTTTCTGGGGCTGTAAAAGGGGGGGGAGAAGTGCATGTGTGTGATAGACAAGAGATGTTGGGTGTATAGTGAGGGGGAGAGTCCTGGTCTGAGAAAGACATTTCCCAGAGTGGTGGTGAAGTGTGTGGGGTGGGGTGGGGTGGGGGATGGGGCTATCTGAAGAAGGTCTGCAGGGAGGATATGTAGGAGAGCACAGACTAAGGCTTTATTTTGCCTGTTATGCTCCTTAATTACATATACTTACATCAAGTGCCTAACTACTAAGCTCAGTTCCATCCACCTCCATTCCTCCTATCCAACTTGCTCCTTCTGCAGACAGTCTGGATTTTCTCTCATTTCCCAGCAGCTTCCTAAAATGATTCCAGGTAATCGGCTACCTCCATATTTGTTCTACATCCATATTTGCCCTTCTCTAATAAAAGAGCGCTTCCTGCCAGTTCAGGGCTGTTAAGCACTATATCTTCCAGAATTGCTATGGGCTTACTTCTTCTTAGTGCTCGCATATCCTCTCTTGAGTCCCTTCTGGCAGTCAGAAACCCATTAAACAGTGCCTCAACTAAATTGATTTTGTGTTCATATACAGCCAAAAGAAGTTCCTGATGAACAAGAACTCCAGGCAAAGAGGAGGAGACAACATTTGTGGAAGGTGAGAAATGTCTGTGGTTTATTGTTTTCTTCATTGTGTCTGAAGAAGTGCAAGTGCATGCATATATTTTAGAACTATATGGTAAGTTCAATAAAAGTATTAACTTGATGCAGTTATTCAGTTAAAATGGATAGATGTGCACTGAATTAAGCTACAATAGTTGTGAAATAGGAGGTGATGCTGGATCTTATACATTGAAATTTACATTTATTTGACAAAAGACTTTTGAGCAGTAGAACTCACTTCCAGAGATGTTGGGTGATTTCCAAAACCTTCTAGTAAATAATTAGCTGGCAGCAGTCAAATTTTTTTAAATGCTGATTGCTGTGGGCAGAATTAGGCACTGATATTCAGTACCAAGCCTGAATATCAGTTGAGACCTGCATAAGTGGAGACCACTCATCCACCCTTCCCTGAGTACCATCAACATTCCCTCCCAGCCTTCCCGATCACCATCAGACCCTTTCTCCCACTCCCACTCAGCAGTGGCATACCAAGAGGGGTGTGGGGGGAGAGCGGTCCACCTCAGGTGCACGTCATAAGGGGTGCACAGCCGGCCCACCGGGTCTGAAACCACCCTCCCTATTCTGCCGCTGATGCTTTCCTTAACCAGCATCAGAGGCAGTAAACTTTAAATTAAGTCATTGTGGGACCTTTCTGCATCTCCCTGCAGCTGCTGGTTCCCCCCCCCCCCCCCCATGTCACTACCTTGTTTCGGAGCAGAGCCGGAGACCGTAGGGTGGTACAGCAAGGTTCCGTGATGACTACGGGAGGTGAAGTGACTCCCTCACTGCCATATCTCTCGCCCTAGCCTGTAGTGAATTAAACCCATGATCCAGGGCTGTAACACTGTGCATGCCGGCTTCCCTTCTTCCTGCCCCCTCATGATGTAACTTCTGGTTTTGGAAGAGAAGGGTTGGGAAGCCATCAAGCAAAGTGTTAGAGCCCCGGAGCATGAGTTCTATTCACTTACATGCTACAGCAGGAGATAAAGCAGCGAGGGAGTCGAAAGGAGGGAGGGAAGCTTATAATTCGCTGCTCTTGCTTGCTTCAGACCTTCCTCGCTGCCGGGTCCTGCCTTTGTGGAAACAGAAAGTAGGTGGGACCTGACAACGAGGAAGGCCCAAAGCAAGCAAGAGAAGCGAATTGTGAAAGCTGCACTGCCGACGGGTGTATGAGACAGGGAAGGGGGGGGAAGAAAAATGCTGCTGCTGCTGCATCCAATTCAGGAGAGAGAGGGAAGGAGGGCGAAGGAAGACCAGAGAAGGGAGAGGAGAGGAACAAGAGATGCCAAGTCCATTGGAGGGAGGGAAAGGAAAGAAGGAAAGGAGATACCAAACCATGGAGGGGAAGGGAGAGATGCCAGGGCAGGGTGGGGAGGGAAGGAGACAGTTCCAGACCAGGGGAAAGGAAGTAGGGAGGGAGAGAAAGGAAGGAAAGGAGATGCCAGATAATGGAATGGGAGGAGGAGATGGAAGGTACATTAAATAGATTGTGAGCCCACCGGGACAGATAGGGAAAATGCTTGAGTATCTGATTGTAAAACCGCTTAGATAAACCTTGATAGTCGGTATATAAAACACCTAATAAACTTGAAACTTGAAAATTTGAGGGAAATGTCAGGGCATGGGTGGAGGGAAGGGAATGAGATAGAGATGCCAGACCATTGGGTGGAGTGGGAAGGAAGGAAGGAAAGGAGATGAGAGAGATGCCAGAGCATAGGGGAGGGGGTGGAGACAGAAAAATGGAGAGGGGGTGAAGCTGAAATGAATCATGTACAAAAAAGAGAAGGGGCACAGGATATACAGTTTATTGAAGGGACATAAAAAGAGGGAAGATGCCATATGGAAGAGAGTGAACAGTGGATGGAAAGGGCAGAGAGAGTTTGGGCAATAGATAGAAGGGGTAGAGAGAGTGGGCAGTAGATGGAAGGGGTAGAGAGAGAAGGCAGAAGCTGGGTGGAAGGGGCAAAGAGAGGGCAGATGTTGCATGGAAGGGAGAGAGGACAAATGCTGCATAGAAAGAAGAGAGCAAAGAGAAGATGATTAAAGCAGAAATATACAAGGTAGAAATACTTTTTTGTTGCTTTACTTAGAATCAACTAGTATTGTAACTGTATTGATAAAAGTTTATAAATATGGAAATAAGGCAATCTTTTTTTGGATTAAACCCCTTTCCTCAGGTCAGGACAGGATACCATAACAGCAGTATACTGTACTGTCCTGAAGAAAGATTTGGCCTCTGAAAGCTAATTGAAAAATGGATTAATCCAATAAAATGGTATTTTCTTATTTCTCATTATTTGTTTTATTTCTATTTGTTAATTTGTAAAGTGGTGATTGTTATGTATCAGTTTTTTCAAATTTACATCTACTGTCTTTATATTTTGCACAGTATTAGGGGGCATGTGTCACTGTTTCTGTGGTGTTGCATTGTATGCAGAGTCTGGTTTCTTGGCAGTTCAGTTTAACTTTTGTCTACATATTTCTATTTTTAGTTTGTGATTATTCCATAATGGGCAAGGGTGTATTTTTTTGTGTATGAAAAGGACATGGTTTTCTGTTCACACTGACTGTACAGGATCAATTGACTGTGCAGGATCTGGCTTATTTAGTTTTACAATGCGTGTGTTGGTGTTCTAGTGCTCACTGCAATGTTTTAAGATGCTGCCTTTTCCTAGGTACACTATTGTTGTGCGATAGGTGGGTTGTTACTAAAAATCATGTTTTTCATAAAAATATGGGGGGTGTCAAAAAATGATGGGCCCCAGGTATCACATATGCTAGGTACGCCACTGCCACTCAGATCCCCAGCAGGCCCTTCTCCTGGTATTTTAGTGGTCCATGGAGGAGGAGAGATCCCTGCTCTTTTCTGTCCTTTGCAGTTTCTCAACAAATGGCCACCACAACCTCAAGCATTAGTCTTGCAGTCCTAGAGGCAGTATCACTGTACTACTGCTAGAGATTGCTGTTTCCTTTTTTGTTGAGGAACTTTAGATATGTTAAAGGGTAGCAGCCGGCTAGGGAGGAGGTGGGACCGCTGGACGACAGAGACAGGAAGGGAGTGGTGAAGGAGAAGAAAGAAGTGGCAGAAAAACTTAACATGTTCTTTTCATCTGTATTTACAAATGAAGACACAACCAACATACCGGAACCTGAGCAAATCTTCAATGGAGATCAAGCAGAAAAATTAACATCCATGGAAGTGAGCCTTGAAGACGTACGCAGGCAGATAGAAAAATTAAAAACTGACAAATCCCTGGGCCCGGACGGAATCCATCCAAGGGTTCTGAAGGAACTAAAGGAGGAAATAGCGGAACTACTGCAGCAAATTTGCAATCTATCCCTGAAAACAGGAGTGATCCCGGAGGATTGGAAGATGCCAACGTTATGCCCATCTTTAAAAAGGGATCAAGAGGTGACCTGGGAAACTACAAACCGGTGAGTCGAACCTCGGTTCCAGGGAAAATGGCGGAAGCACTGATAAAAGATAACATCGATGAACATTTTGAAAGAAACAAACTTCTGATAACCAGCCAGCATGGATTCTGCAAGGGGAGATCATGCCTAACGAACTTATTGCACTTCTTCAAAGGAATTAACAAACGTATAGACAGAGGAGACCCATAGACATCATATACCTAGACTTCCAAAAAGCCCATGAACACCTACTTCAGAAACTGAAGAACCATGGGGTGGAAGGAGACATACATAGATGAATCAGAAATTGGTTGGTGGGTAGAAAACAGAGGGTAGGAATGAAGGGTCACTACTCGAACTGGAGAAGGGTCACGAGTGGTGTTCCGCAGGGCTCAGTGCTCGGGCTGCTGCTATTTAATATATTTATAAATGATCTGGAAACAGGGACGAAGTGCGAGATAATAAAATTCGCGGACGACACCAAACTATTTAGTGGAGCTCGGCCTAAAGAGGACTGCGAAGAATTACAAAGGGGAATGGGCAACGAGATGGCAGATGAAGTTCAACGTTGAGAAATGTAAAGTACTACATGTGGGAAGCAGAAATCCGAGGTACAGCTATACGATGGAAGGGATGTTATTGAATGAGAGTACCCAAGAAAGGGACTTGGAGGTAATGGTGGACATGATAATGAAGCCGACGGCACAGTGCGTAGCGGCCGCTAAGAGAGCGAATAGAATGCTAGGTATAATCAAGAAGGGTATTACTACCAGAACGAAAGAAGTTATCCTGCCGTTGTATTGAGCGATGGTGCATCTGCATTTGGAGTACTGCGTCCAATATTGGTCGCCATACCTTAAGAAGGATATGGCGATACTCGAGAGGGTTCAGAGGAGAGCGACTCATCTGATATAAGGTATGGAAAACCTTTCATACACTGAGAGATTGGAGAAACTGGGACTCTTTTCCCTGGAGAAGAGGAGACTTAGAGGGGATATGATAGAGACTTACAAGATCATGAAGGGCATAGAGAGAGTGGAGAGGGACAGATTCTTTAAACTTTCGAAAAATAAAAGAACATGAGGGCATTCGGAAAAGTTGAAAGGGGACAGATTCAAAACGAATGCTAGGAAGTTTTTCTTTACCCAACGTGTGGTGGACACCTGGAATGCGCTTCCAGAGGGCGTAATAGGGCAGAGTACGGTACTGGGGTTCAAGAAAGGATTGGACAATTTCCTGTTGGAAAAAGGGATAGAGGGGTATAGATAGAGGATTACTGCACAGGTCCTGGACCTGTTGGGCCGCTGCGTGAATGGACTGCTGGGCACGATGGACCTCAGGTCTGACCCAGCTTATGTTCTTATGTTAACTATAAAACTATAAAAATACAGGAGTATAAATATCTAAATTGCCGGTAGTACTTTAGGAATGTTCAAAATGATTACCAGCTTCTTCAATTCATAATTACCATATTGTACTTAAGTAATATTGTACTTGTAATTTGCTTAAATATCCTCAAATTACATATATGTGAATAAATATTTAAACATAAAGTGCTCAGTGTCTTGCATGCGAACCACAATGAGATCATTAAGGGACCATCATCGCACTTTTAGGTCCCTTATTAAACATTGTGATTGATCTTATAATACAAGACCATCCAACGAGTGCTAATCCTGTCTCTTATGTACTATTGAATAAATTGTTGCACTTATCTTGTTTATCTTGAATGGTCAACTCTTGTGGCTCTGCAGGCTTACTGTTCCAGTGAGACTTAGTGAATAAAGGTGTCCAAATTGTGCCAAAAGTAGAGAAAATTTAAAATTTGCACATTTGCACTTTTGGCACAATTTGGACACCTTTATTCACTAAGTCTCATTGGAACAGTAAGTGAGAGGCATGTCCTGTAGGCAATCAGTGGGCGCCAGCACCTATCCTTTTCTCTGGCCCTCTTCCCTTCTGGCATCCCCCACTGGCGTCTCGGAGCCTGCCTGGAGGGCCTTTATACACGCGCAGACATCCACATGATGATGTCACGCATACATGTGATGTCATCACGGCAATATCCGTACACTTCCAGATGCCTCGAGCCATGGCCACTACCTTTAGTGTGCCACGGCTTGAGAAAGTTTGCGGGACACTGCCCTAGTGAGAAGGGTCCCCCCATACCTTCCCATTATAGCAAGCCTACACCAATTTTCAGACCTGGAACTTGCCCCAGCCTCTGAATCCTTGCTTCAGCAAGTGCCAATAATGTCTAACCTGGGTGGTATAGACTGCCTGATTCTTTATATCTCTCAATTTTCAGCTTGAGGCATTGGCAGAAATGGGGCTCTCCCTTAGAGGTATGGTAAGTGACAGGAGAGGCTCCAAAGAAAAATTTTTTGGCAGCAAAGTCAGAACTTAAATCTTCTTTGGTACCATTGCCACTAGCAACACCCCTTTAGAAAGTCCAAGCCCTCCTTTGCTTCCGAGTTCTTTCCCAGAAACTACCAGAAACTGAATCTAGGGCTTTCTGGCAGGTTACTAATGCCAGCGTGTCTGGAAACTCCTGGTACCAGATCAGATGCAGGAAGCTCACACAGAAAAAAGCAAGGTAAAAAGTGCAGCCTGGAAGCCTTTGGACTTCAGTTAGCTGGAAAAAAAAATGCAGCACTAATAATGCACTCCCATAAATCTGCAGAAAAAGAAAACTGCCATCCACAGCTTAGATACAAACTGATCAACCCCTTTAGGAACAGCCAGTGGAAAAATACACACAGAGTTATATACTGTATATATTCTTCACTACTGTTACATCTGCTTAGCTAGTTAATCTAGAGCTGGCCAATAAAACTCAGATATTTAATGCCTGTCGTCACCAGAAATGCCCCAGCATTGAGCATCTGGGTTGAGTGCTGGTGTAAGGTGGAAAACCACCTGGAAAAGATATATGTATTTTGATTATTTATTCAACAGAATTCCTCAAGGGCAATGTGAAAGATTAGGCAGTAATTACCAGTCTTGTATACTTAAGGTGACCATACGTCCCGTTTTGAACGGTACTGTCCCCTTTTTAGATCCCCTGTCCCATTGTCCCCACGCACAGCTTTGGGACCCTGAAATGTCCCGTTTTCAGGGACAGCGTCCCGAAGCTGTCTGTGGGGACAACGGGACAGGCAATCGCTTCCCCTCCCTCTAGCGCTGAAGACTGCCACCCCCCACTCCCGGACCATCCTATGCTGCTGCTGCTTACCGCCGCTTCAAACACACCCCTCCCCCTCAGTTTTGAAGGCGACATTGGACCAGCACGCTTAGCTGCCCTGTTCTCACTCTCTCTAATGCCTGCCCTGCAGCTCCGGACTTCCCCACACCTGCTCCCCCCCCCCCCCCGATCGCTATTATTTTAAATGTTATGGCAGCTGCGGCACTGTATCCATTAGAGAAGACTTTTGCCGTCGGCCTTCCCCAGAACTCTTCCTGCAGCAGCCGCCCGCCTAGGCAGGAACAGGAAGTCGCTGCTGCAGGAAGAGTTCCAGGGCAGGCCAATGGCAGAAGGCTCCTCTGATGGATACAGCGCCATGGCTGCCATAACATTTAAAATAATAGCGATCCGGGGGGGAGGAGGAGCAGGTATGGGGAAGTCCAGAGCTGCAGGACCGGCATTAGAGGGAGTGAGAGCTGATGGTGCTGCAGGTTTCCGCTGGGGGGAGGAAGGAAGAAGAGGAACTGAAGCATCGACAATTTTGGGCCCCCTGTGCCCCCCCCCCCCCGTTCTAATACCTATGGTTCTGCATGAATAACAGACCTAAATTTATGTTGATTGACTAGTCTAAAATAAAGAATGGGTTCATCAAGAACACCACTTAGTGGGCAGTTTTATAACTAGATGCCTCCATTTAGGCATCCTGAAACCATGTGGTGATATGGAGGCTATTCTATAATACAACCTAGGCATCCAGGTCCATTTTAGAATACAAATATAACCCGATATCGGTGTACCCAACATATAGACATCTATGCTTAAGCCAGGTGTGTGCCTAACTATGGCAGGGAAGTGCATAACCTACGCTATTCTATGCATTAGTCGTATAAGGGGATACACACATATGTCATACCTAAGGTGACCATATGTCCCGTTTTTAGATCCCCTGTCCTGTTGTCCCCACACACAGCTTAGGGATGCCGAAATGTCCCGTTTTCAGAGACAGCATCCCAAAGCTGTGCGCGGGGACAATGGGACAGGCGATCACTTCCTGTCCCTCCCTGCTGCGCAAAAAAAAAAAGCCTCCCTCCAGCACCCGATTCAAAATCCCCCCCGGTCCGCTGCCGCTGCTGCTCTCCTTACCTCCCTGTTGCTGCTGCTGCTAATCGCCGCCCAGAAGCCTTCTTCATAACGTCAATTCTGACGTCGGAGAAGACATTCCAGACCAGCCAGACAGCGATTGGCTGGCCCAGAATGTCCTTTCCGATGTCAGAATTGATTTCAGGAAAAAGGCTTCTGGGCGGCGATTAGCAGCAGCAGCAGCAGCAGGGAGGTAAGGAGAGAGAATGGTAATCAGCAGCAGCAGTGGCGAACCGGGGGGAAAGGAAGGAGGGAGGCTTGCTTTTTTTTTTTTTTTGCACGGCAGGGAGGGAAGGAGGTAGGCAGGCAAGCAGGCTGGCTTTGGCGTGGCAGGAAGGGAGTGAAGGAGGTAGGCAGGCTGGCTGGCTTCGGGGGTGGGGGTGGGACAAAGTATGGAAGGCAATGAGGAGGACATAGGAAGGAGGCACTGGGGGCACTAAGGACATAGGAAGGGGCACTAAGGACATAGAAATGAGGCACGGCGGCACTAAGGACATGGGAAGAGGCACTAAGGACATAGAATGGGACACTAAGGACATAGGAAGGAGGCACTGGGGGCACTAAGGACATAGGAAGGGGCACTAAGGATATAGGAAGAAGGCACTGGGGGCACTAAGGACATATGATGGGACACTAAGGACATAGGAAGGAGGCACTGGGGGCACTAAGGAAATAGGAAGTAGGCACTGGGGGCACTAAGGACATAGGAAGGAAGGAGGGAAGGAATAAAGAGGGTCAATTGTTGGGCCTGAGTGTAGAAAGAAAGAAAGGATGCACAGTCAGAAGGAAACGCAACCAGACTCATGAAATCACCAGACAGCAAAGGTAGGAAAAATGATTTTATTTATTTTCAATTTAGTGATAAAAATGTGTCAGTTTTGAGAATTTATATCTACTGTCTATATTTTGCAATATATTTGTCTATTTTTCAATAGTTACTGAGGTGACATTGCATATTTTAAAGTCATCTGCCTTGAAATCTTTGAAACCCCAGTAAACTAAACTAACCCGAGTGGTGTATACGATCAGAATCACAAACTATATATTTATATTCCACTCTAAGACTAAGCACTGCTTTAAGTTAAGTAATATACCAGTCACTTTTTTCAGTTGAATGGAGTAGTGCATGAGAATTTGATTAAAAAGTTAAAAAAGATAAATAATTGAAAGTATGAGAACCTACAATAATTGAATTGAAGCAAACTTCAAAATAGTTAAAAATAAGTTAAAATCATTTATGGTAAAGCAAAACATGAGTAAATGGGTTTTTGGCTAATGACTGGAGCAAGGAGCATTAAAACTACGCTAATTAATTCAGTCTGTGATATCATGACTGTGTGTAGGCTCCATTTCTGAGGCCTTTTCCCGTAAAAAAGTGATTATATTACTTTGCACATAATTACCGTATTTTCTCGCATATAACGCGTGCGTTATACGTGGTTTTTACATACCGCGCATACCCTTGCGCGTTATACGCATGAGCGCGTTGTACAAAATTTTTTTTACATAGTTCCCCCCCGATGTCCGATTCACCCCCCCCCAGGACCGCTCGCACCCCCATCCCGAAGGACCGCTCGCACGCACCCGCATTTCCACCCTGAAAGACCGCTCGCACGCACTCTCACCCGCACCCGCACCCCCACCCTGAAGGACCGCTCGCACCCCCACAGCCTCCCGAACCCCCCCCCATCATGTAGAAGCTCCTACCGGTGTCCTACTGCTTCCTCTTGGCGGTCCCGACACCCGACACGATCGGGGCAAGAGGGAGCTCAAGCCCTCTTGCCCCAGCCAACCGCGGCACCCCCGACACGATCGGGGCAAGAGGGAGCACAAGCCCTCTTGCCCCGCCGACTCCCCAACTCCCCGACAATATCGGGCCAGGAGGGAGCCCAAGTCCTCCTGGCCCTGGCGACCCCACCCCCCGCTAGTTGTTCGGGCCAGGAGGGAGCCCAAACCCTCCTGGCCACGGTGACCCCCTACCCCCACCCCGCACTACAATACGGGCAGGAGGGATCCCAGGCCCTCCTGCCCTCGATGCAAACCCCCCTCCCCCCAACGACCGCCCCCCCAAGAACCTCCGACCGCCCCCCCAGCCGACCCGCGACTCCCCCTGGCCGACCCCCACGACCCCCCCACCCCCCTTCCCTGTACCTTTGTGTAGTTGGCCGGACAGACGGGAGTCAAACTCGCCTGTCCGGCAGGCAGCCAATGACGGAATGAGGCCGGATTGGCCCATCCGTCCCAACCCGACCATGTGCCCAAGGCCCCACCCCCAGGAGGGACCTAAGGCTCCCAGGCCTATTCTGATTGGCCCAGGCGCCTTAGGCCCCACCAGTAGGCGGAGCTTTGGGACGTAATGTAGTGCGGGGTGGGGGTAGGGGGTCGCCGTGGCCAGGAGGGTTTGGGCTCCCTCCTGGCCCGAACAACTAGCAGGGGGGGGTCACCATGGCCAGGAGGACTTGGGCTCCCTCCTGGCCCGAACAACTAGCGGGGGGGGGGGGGTCGCCGGGGCCAGGAGGACTTGGGCTCCCTCCTGGCCCGATATTGTCGGGGAGTTGGGGAGTCGGCGGGGCAAGAGGGCTTGGGCTCCCTTTTGCCCCGATCATGTCGGGGAGTCGGGGGGGGGCAAGAGGGCTTGAGCTCCCTCTTGCCCCGATCATGTCGGGGGTGCCGCGGTTGGCTGGGGCAAGAGGGCTTGAGCTCCCTCTTGCCCCGATCGTGTCGGGGGTGCCGCGGTTGGCTGGGGCAAGAGGGCTTGAGCTCCCTCTTGCCCCGATCGTGTCGGGGAGTCGGGACCGCCAAGAGGAAGCAGCAGAACACCGGTAGGAGCTTCTACATGATGGGAAGGTCGGGAGGCTGTGGGGGTGCGAGCGGTCCTTCAGGGTGGGGGTGCGGATGGGAGTGCGTGCGAGCGGTCCTTCGGGGTGGGGGTGCGAGCGGTCCTGCAGGGGGGGGTGAATCGGATGTCGGGGGGGGCATCAAGCTTTCAGGGTGGGGACAGGACTTCAAGGGGGAGAGGATAGTCGGGGCGGGCGAAAGGAGAGTCGGGGTGGCCAGAGAAGAGTCGGGGCGGGCGAAAGGAGAGTCGGGCGGCGACGAGAGAGTCGGGCAGCATGCGCGGTATACGGGTGTGCGCGGTATATTAAAATTTCTGTACATAAATTTGTGTTTTTCGCGCGCTATACCCGTGTGCGCGTTTTACACGGGTGCGCGTTATCTATGTGAAAATACGGTAATATATGTTCAATACACTTCTCTAGATGAGTGGGATATAAATATATAGTTTGTGATTCTGATCTTCGAAACCCCCCAAATATAAATGATAATTAACATTTTCTCTGCGTATAGTATGCTTTGTAGTTTTTTTAAATTTTATGGTTACCATTATGAATTAATAAGATATGTGTATATGAAAAATGAATGAAAGAAATTGGGGGTAGGATTGGGGTGAGGTTAGGGCGGGATTTTAGGGCGGGACCAACAATTAATAGATGTCCCCTTTTGATGAAAAAAATAAATGGTCATGTTATGTATACTATCGCTTTACCATTTATGAGTATCTCAGTTTCACTTTCAGACAAGGATTAGGGGATGATGCACAAGGTCAAAGGCTGAATGTAGGTCTAAACCAGTGTCTCTCAAACTGCTTGCCACAGCACAATGGTGTGCCCCGAATAGATTCCAGGTGTGCCATGAGAGAATTCAGAATATTACTTTATTTTTAAAAGTTCCCTTCATAAATATACACTAGAATAGATGATATGCACATTGCATACACAAGAGTCTGTCAATGTTATGAGCATCTACGTGCATAAGGATACAATCGCCGAGACAAACATCTTTTTTTGATGTGATTAGTTGTTGAAAATTAACAGCAAGTAATTTTAGTTTTATTTTTTATGCAGTAGTTATCCTAACTTGAGCCACAAAGCAATCGAGGCTTTGTTACCGTTTGGATCTTCTTATCTTTGTGAACTTGGATTTTCAGCTCTGACAGAAATAATAGTAATGAAAAAAAGACTGTAGATGGTGGGTGTTGAAATGCATGTTTACTTGTCAACTTTCAAGCTGCATTTTGAGTTAATTTGCACTCAAAAATGGGCATATCCGTTGCATTGATTAGCAATTCTATTCTATCTATTTTAGTTTCACCATTGTTACAATTACCCATACATAGCTTAAAGAACTTTAAATAAATAACTCTCACATTTGGGGCTCCTTTTACTAAGGTGCACTAGTAGTTTTAGCGCACGCAGGAAATTACCGCGCGCTACGCTTCTAGAACTAACGCCATCTCAATGCTGGCGTTAAGGTCCAGCACGCGCGACAATGTAGCGCACGCTATTCCGCCTGTTAGAGCCCTAACGCGGCTTAGTAAAAGGAGCCCTTAATTTTCTGTTGGTTTTGCAATTTCATAATTTCAGTTATTGTGTACTGCAATAAACATTTGCTCCGTTTAGTGTGCGAGAGCTAAAAAAAATTTGAGAAACACTGGTCTAAACTAACTAGCAGCACTGATTTTTCTGCATCTGAGGACATTCTGATTTCATTCAGCATTCCTGTTAGAAAAGACAGCACACTAAGGGTCTGTTTCAAGTGTCAATTAAGAGTGTGATCAAGGAAATGGAAAATTAATAATACTGTTTTTCAGACAGTTTTGATAATAAACTGAGATGTGAAATAGATTGAAAGTTGGCTAGAGCTGAGGAATCTAGGATATTTTTTAAAAAAGTATTTGTATGTTTTCTATTTTTAGATGGAAGAGTCACTGATTTTTATTTTGCCTTAGGTTTTCAAAAATGCTGTGGCAGGCACTAACAATAGCATAATTGTGTTTGTTGGGAATAAAATTTATTTATTTAATTATTTTAATTGTAATATTTCTAGACCGCCTAAAACTAAATTCAGCAAATTGAGAGGGTTGGGGCCTCAGCTAACATGATATGCTTGAGTTCTGGATTTCCTTCAACAGGTCTGTTGCAGTACACATGGCCTCCTGCCAAAACTGATGTCCCATGGTCATCCATTGATTTCAGAAACATTATCTGTAAGAATGAAGATGATCCTACTGTACTTGCTTTTTGGATTGTTTGTTTTTTGCTAGGAAATGGAAAGTAAATGGCTAACTCCATCTAGAGAGATGCTTGCGTTCCGTAAAGCCCTTGGAAATCCAGTAACAGCAAAGCTATTTCAACGCTTCATCTGTATGACTGAGGAATATTTGGAGAGTGGATTGCTTTTTTGGCTAGAGGTCCAAAAATACAAGGTAAATGGATAAACTTGTTGAGTGTTGGGAAAGCACAGAAATGCTTTTCAAGATATTCCTACAGTATCTGAGCTGAGCACACTATGGTGAATCCTGAATGTTTTGGTATTGGTGGGGGCTGCTTGTGTGTGAGGTGGAGGAAATGAAGTTGGTGAGAGAGAAACTTGTAATTTTCACATTAGCATTATATCTCTATAAGGAAAAGAAGTCATAGACATTTCCAATATTTCTTCAATCTCTGCCTTCCATTCCTGGTCCTCCCTTTCTCTCCCTATACCCAATGCTCTATCTTTTTCTCTCTCTCGTTCGGGCACTGGCACTGGCACATCCTTTGCATTGGTGCTGGTGCCGGTGCTGGTGCCCAATCGGATAAGAGTTGTCTTTGCGGTGCTGGGGTGGATGTAGGATCGCGGGGGAGGGGGGGGGTGACGCGAGCGGGGAGGGAGGATGCCGGTTCGCAGGGGGAATGCCAGATTCGAATGAAAAAAAAAAATGCTCTCTTGGGTAAGCGAGCGAGGTGGAGGATGCCGGTTCGGAGTAGGCGGGAGGAGGTTTTAGCATGCGCGGTATACGCGTGTGCGCGCTATATTAAAATTTTTTAACATAAATTTGTGTTCCCCGCGCGCTATACCCGTGTGCGTGTTTTACACGGGTGCGCGGTATATGGGTGAAAATACGGTGTATATATATAAATATATATGTTGATTAGAACATCACAGTACCCTCCTGCCTACAAATGATTGACTGCTAGTGTATATCAGCCACAAAAAAATAGGTTCAAACAAATCGATGAAAGAGCTATAGCACTTATCTTTATGGTAATCAGCTGATATACTTCCAGGCTGGCGGGCGTGTCAAAGTCCGTCTCTTGAATCAACACTGCTGGGATACTCCAATTTTTGAATCAAGTGTCTACAAAAAATAACCAAAAATGTGATGCAGTGAAAAATCCAAATCAAAATAAAAAACTCAGCCATAAAAGTTCTATAATTAATCAATCCACGATATTCACTTCCTCAACACCGATTGTGTTTCACAGCTGACAATTCATCAGGAGGAAGACTTGATATCTAAAAATAAAGATAATTATTTGAAATAATCCCATTCATATATTCAACCTCACCAACATCTCGTGTTAAACCTCTGGAGGAAATGTTGAATACCAATGTTAGCGGTTCTTGTTGGGCTTGTGAGGTCTGAATCTGCCTGCTGTTACACCTGGATCTGCTGTACTCCCCCTGGTTGTTGGTAACCGCAAAAAAGAATCTGAAATGGCTGTCATTCCTGAGCTAACATTTGAACTATCAGATCACACTAAAGATGATTTTGAACCGTCTATGGATGAATCACTAGACGTATTGATAAAAGCAATGCGTTTCTTGTTTGAACGATTTCATCTAGACTTCCTGCCATTGTCCATCCAAGGGTAAATATAACCCTTAATATAATCCAACTCATCCCTGCGAAATTTGGCAATTTTCTGCCTTTGAATATCAACCTTATGGATTTCCATTTGTTTTAAATGATCTTGTTGATGAATCTCAAACTCTACTGATTTTTATATCATCTTGATGTAAAGAACATAAGAACATAAGCATCGCCTCTGCTGGGTCAGACCATGGGTCCATCATGCCCAGCAGTCCGCTCCCGTGGCGGCCCCCCCAGGTCCATGACCTGTAAGTGATCTTTTACTTAAAACATGTTATTCCCTGATCATTTAATATCCTGTATAGTAATCCTCTAACTATACCCTTCAATCCCCTTTTCCTTCAGGAAATCATCTAATCCCATTTTGAAACCCAAAATCGTACTCTGCCCTACCACCTCCTCTGGAAGCGCATTCCAGGTGTCCACCACCCTCTGAGTGAAGAAGAATTTCTTAGCATTTGTTCTGAATCTGTATTCAATTTTTCTGATAGCTCCATCTCAAGATCTTTAATGATGGAATCCAATGATCTATCATTAGCAGCATCAAATCCAATCCACACTGTAAGTACTGCATTACATTTATCTACATAGTGAGAGATATCAAGGAAACGAGGTTCTTTATACGAGGGTCATTTCATAAATAATGCACACTATTTTTTTTTTTTAATTTACATGTTTTATTTTTTTTCAAGTATTTCTTTACAATCCTTCAATATGATCTCCCTGCTTTGCAATGACCGAGTCCCAACATCCGAGAAGCTTCATTATTCCATCCAAGACACCGTTTTTGTTCAGTTGCCGAATGGCTCGGGTACTGGCAGAAAAAAGCTCTTCCAGAGATGCAAAATAATATCCACGCATAGGTTGTTTCAACTTTGGAAAAAGGTCGAAGTCTGGTGGACTCATGTCTGGACTATAGGGAGCATGAGGTAACACCTCCCAGCCGTATTTGCGTAATTTTTCAATGATGACATTCCCTATGTGTGGGCGAGAAGAATGAGTGGCCCAGCCAAGAGCAACTGAGGTCGGGTTTTGTGCATTTTTCTTTGCATTTTTTTGCAAAAAAATCACAATAATATACCGCTGTGACACTGCTTCTACATGGAACTTTGTCTCTCCACTCGTCATTGAAACACTACACAAATACAGCTCGGAGGTCCAGACATCTGAGCCCTCATGGTATTCTCTGCATATGACAGTATTCTAGCAGTGTGGCCGCATCAATGGAAGTAAATCCCGGATGTCTCAATCCATCTTCCTTTTTCTGGAGCCATATGGTAACCCTATCCAGTCCCATAATTTGGGGCTGGATAATTGTTTGTATTTGAAGTGCTTAAAGTGTTTTTTGATATTTTGAAATTAAAAAGTCTGTCTTTTTCTGACTTAACATTACCATTCCAAAATCCAAAAAGTTCCAAAACCAAAATATGCCAAGTCCCAAGATTTCTGGATAAATGATCTTGTACCTGTATTTAGAAGGAGGGTATTTAAATTCAGGATACCATGCAAGAAGATTGCAGGGAAGACTCACTGGATCATAGGCAAGATAGAAATCCCGATGGATTGAAAGGGACGGAAGTGAGGGAGACAGAAGAGGGAAGGAAATGCAAGAAAGTAACAGGCCACAAACGTAAGTGTATGTACACAAATGCAAGGAGCCTAAGGAATAAAATGGGGGAATTGGAAGCTATGGCACAAAAATATAACCTAGACATCATCAGCATCACGGAAACATGGTGGAACGATGACAACGTCTGGGACACTGTGCTACCGGGATACAAGCTATACCGCAGAGACAGAGTAGGACAAAAAGGGGGGGTATTGCCCTATACATAAGAGGAAATTGAGTCTATCAGAGAGAACACACCGGAAATGAACAATAAGGTAGAGTCTGGGAGTTCTGTGCTCTTGAGAATGAGAGACAAAAGACAGGTTTTCCTTGGTATCTATGATTAGGTGAGATGCTATGTTAGGGCAGAAAGGGAAATAAGCCAGAATCCAGAGCAAGAAAAAGAGGGGAAATTTGTGTGTATGTGTAAAGCTGAAGATAGAAAGAAGGAGGCTGGAAAAAGCAGGTAAGAGGGTTCAGAGCATCCAGAGAGGGGGGGGGGGGCTTTTATAGGTTGGAATCTTATTCTAGAAATAGAATCTATTGTATATTCCAGTATCTTTCTGTTCATAATTTGGAAACTGTTTGAAATAATGGTAAGCTTTCAAGAAAGCCTGGAAAAGGCATGTGGGATCTCTTAGAGAGAGGATGAGATAATGGTTACTGCAGATGGGCCATTTGGCCTTTATCTGCCATCATGTTTCTATGTTTAAAGCTAATTGATAATTAAGGTGTGTGATGGTGGATGAAATTAGTATGTCTGGATTCTTTGTCCCATTCAAGTAGCATATCTTCTTGATAAACAATCCAGTCTGGCTGAATGCTTAATGTATGTGGATTCTGTGCAGGAGTTTTAGGGTCCATCTGCATCAACTTTCCAGAGTCAGATTAATAAAATGTCCCATAGGCCTTTGCTGACTTTGGTTAGACCATCAGAAAATGCAGACAGCTAGCATAGTAATGTTGACATCTACCTCTCTTGATATCGGACCAACACCAAAGATGCTTGTGTTCAATGTCATCCTCTTTGGCACCAAAGGACAGCAACGCTGAGCATCAGGAGAATCCTAAGAAGCACAGTTCTCTTTCACATAGTGCTTGGAGCACCGGAGCATTGGCGTCACCAGTACTCAAGTCCATTTGGACGTGAAAGAAAAGAGTCTAATTGGGACCACTAATGAGATTCAGATGAGGACCCACATTAATCCTAGGTGGAGGAGTTGTATGGCATTCCTTCTGATCCATTACCACTTCAAGAGAGAACTTAATCTGTGTTTCTCTCTTTCATTGCTTTTGATAAGGAGATGGCTTTGCCCATTCTGTTTTAAGTTGGAGATAGAGGAGGAGCCTAGGGCAGAGATGTTTTCTGTCCTGGAGTATGAGTCTCCTCCCAAGACAGGGCTATGGTATCATTGCACCCTATCCATAAGGACGCACTGATGAAGAACTGGGAAACATCCCTCTGAATGCAGATCACACCTAAGAAGGTGGATATGCAGTACTGTATCCAGGAGGCTTCCAGATTTAGGAGGACCCAGCTGCCTCACCAAACTACTTTTTAGTAGTTGAATCCTCTCTCAAATGAGCTAAGAGATTCAGAACTCATGCCTTAACTCTCCCAGGTAGAGAGGCAAGAACTTTAGATTCATTTGGGAGAAAAACTTTACAGGCCTCGATACTCATAGCCCACATCCAGCCCTATCAACTCTACATGAGCATTTACTTGAAGCCATTGATCTCAGTATGCTCTCTCCTTCAGATTTTCTCCTTCCGGAGCAGGCTGCAGAGCTTCGCCAGCTGGCCAATAATTATTTGCATTGTGGAAAATATCTGGCCACAAGTGCTTATGACTTGATAATTGCATCCAGAGCCTCCGCTATTGGTGTGGTATGAATAGACTCTCATAGTTGTATGTCTTTGACCTGGAACCAGCAGTTCAGAAGAGGCTGGAGGATGTTCCCTGCTATGGAGACAGTCTTATGGGGAACAAAGTGGAGGAAGTCACTAATCTCATAAAGAAGCACACAGATACCATCCAGTTCCCATCTTGACAGCCTATAGCTGCAGCCTCTACTTGGAGGTTTTCCAGTAGTACTAGGAGGTGATCCTACTATTCTCAAAAGTATGTGTATCCACCTTTTGCCCGTTCTGCCCAGAAGTTCCAGTCTCAGAATGAGGACTCAATTTTGCATCCCAACATCCAGTCTCTGGCTCTCGTGACCTGGACATTGAGAGTATAGAATTCAAATCCTACCTGAGGGCGTCTTCCGAATCTTGTTGCTTCCAAAAAAGACACCGATAAGAGGTATTACTATTTTAAGTGGAGGAGGTTTATTGTCTTGCTTGAGGGTAAGAAACTAGACCTCTTTACTTGCACTGTAAGGATTCATCTTAATGCAATTAGTACTTACCATCTTCATGTAAGCCCATCTCTGTACAACCTCTAATTCACTTTAAGAGATTGGAATTTGATATACCACTTGGACAAGGTGTATTAAACAATTTACAGTCAGGTACTCAAGCATTTTTCCTACAAATCCCAACTTCAGCCCTCTCAGAATCTACAGTTCATCGGAGCTCTTCTAGACACTATCCAACTCAGAGAATTCCTTCCTCAACAACGTCTGGATGCTCTTCTTCAACTCTGTCATGCAGAGTCTTCCTGCTCTTCAATCTCAGTGAGACACATGATGGTCCTCCTAGGTCACATGGCCTCCACAGTGCATGTGACTCCTTTTGCCAGACTTCACCCGAGAATTCCTCAGTGGACCTGGCATCTCAGTGGACACAGGCTTGCGAACCACTCTCTCGACACATTACGGTCACCTCTTCGTTGAGACAGTCTCTCCGCTTGTGGATGCTCTCTTCCAATCTCTCCAGAGGCTTGCTGTTTCAATCTGCCCTTTATCAGAAGGTCCTCATGACAGATTCCTCGACCTATGCTTCGGGGGCTCATCTTGATGGTCTCCGTACACAAGGCCATTGGACCAACACGGATCGTCAGTGTCACATTAATCTGTTGGAACTCAGAGCTATCTTCAATGCTCTCAAAGCTTTTCAACATCTTCTTCACGACCAGGTACTCATATGGACGGACAACCAAGTCACCATGTACTATGTCAACAAACAGGGAGGGACAGGATCTCTCTCCCTTTGTCAAGAAGCTCTGAAGGTTTGGGACTGGGCAATCCTCCAAGGGGCAAAAAACTGTTTGGCGGACAAATTGAGTCATCTTCTGCAACTTCACAAATGGACACTCAATTCCTCACCATCACATTTTTTCACAGTGGGGAACTCCTCAGATAGATCTCTTTGCATCTCCCCACAACCACAAACTGCCTCAGTTCTGCTCCAGGATATATTCTCCTCATCGCCTCGAGGCAGATGCTTTTCTACTGGAATGGACGAATCTCTTCCTCTACGCATTCCCTCCATTCCCTCTCATTCTCAAGACTCTTGTCAAGTTGAAGAACAATCATGACACCATGATTCTGATAGCTCCTCGGTGGCCGAGACAACCTTGGTACTCCCTTCTACTTCAACTCAGCAGCAAGGAGCTGTACATTTTACCAGTTTTTCCGTCTCTGCTTACACAGAGTTATGGATCTCTACTTCATCCCAACCTACAGTCTCTGCACCTGACATCTTGGTACCTCTCAACATAACTCCTCTTCAATTTTCTCAACCTGTAAGAGATATTTTAGAGGCTTCCAGAAAGCCTACCACTAGACAATGCTACCACCAAAAATGGAGTAGATTTTCTACGTGGTGCATCTCTCATGATAAGGAGCCTCAGCATTCCTCCTTATCTTCTATTCTGGATTATCTTTTGCACTTATCCACCTCTGGCCTCAAGTATACATCTATCTGAGTCCATTTCAGTGCAATTGCTGCTTTTCATCAGCCTATTGAAGGGAAACCCCTCTCTGCTCATCCGGTGGTTTCCAAATTTATGAAAGGACTTTTCAATGTCATACCTCCTCTCAAACCACCTCCAGTGGTTTGGGATCTCAGTGTTGTTCTTGCTCAGTTAATGAAGCCTCCATTTGAACCAATGTCTACGGCTCATCTGAAATATCTCACTTGGAAAGTAGTGTTTCTCATTGCCCTCACATCTGCTCGAAGAGTTAGTGAGCTGCAATCTTTAGTTGCTGATGCACCTTTCACTATGTTCCATCTTGACAAGGTGGTCCTTCATACTCATCCTAAATTCTTACCTAAAGTGGTTTCAGAATTTCATCTCAACCAATCCATTGTTCTTCCAGTGTTTTTTCCAAAGCTTCAGTCTCACCCTGGAGAATCAGCTCTTCATACTCTGGACTGTAAGCGTGCTTTGGCCTTCTACTTGGAACGCACCAAATCACACAGAACTGCTCATCAACTTTTTGTCTCCTTTGATCCAAACAAGTTGGGAAATCCAATCTCTAAGCGTACCATCTCCAATTGGATGGCTGCTTGTATCTCTGCCCAGGCTGGACTGCATCTACAGAGCCGAATCACAGCCCATAAAATCAGAGCCATGGCGGCTTCAGTAGCTTTCCTCAGATCCACTCCTATTGAGGAAATTTGTAAAGCTGCCACCTGGTCCTTGGTTCATATTTTCACCTCATTATTGTCTGGATGTTTTCTCCAGACAGGATGGCCATTTTGGCCAGAGAGTATTACAAAATTTATTCTCCTAAGTTGCCAACGCTTCCACCAACCCATTCTGGTTAGCTTGGAGGTCACCCATATGTGAGAATAAGCTGCCTGCTTGTTCTGGGATAAATCACAGTTTCGTACTGTAACAGTTGTTATCCAGGGACAGCAGGCAGTTATTCTCACAGCCCACCCACTTCCCCTGGTTGGCTTCCCTGCTAGCTATCCGAACTAAGGAGACTTGCCCTGTGCTGGGCGGGAAGGCACTTGCATATGCGTGGTGCGGCTGACTCGAAACTTCTGAAATTTTCTACAAGCAAGTATGCTTGCGAGCAGTGGCGTACCTAGCATATGTGACACCCAGGGCCCATCATTTTTTGGCACCCCCCCATCTGTACGAAAAACATGATTTTTAGTAACAAGCCACACATCACACATGAGTACCTAGGAAAAGGCAGCATCTTACATATGCAGTGAGCAGTACATCAATACACCCATTGTAAAACTAAACAAGCCAGACTAGTACAGATCAATCCTACACCGTCAATCCTAACAGAAAACCATGTCTTTCGAACACACAGAACACAGAAAATACCTTCGCCTAGTATGGAATATGTCATCACAAACTAACCCCTCCCTCTTTTACAAAACTGTAGTGTGGATTTTAGCCACGGTGGTAACAGCTCTGGTAGAATTCTGAGCATCAGAGCTGCTACCAACACGGCTGGCACTAAAAAACGCTCCACAGTTTTGTAAAAGGGGGGATAAAATAGAAATACATAGACAAAGGTTAAATTGAACCAGCAAGAAGCTGGACTCTGCATACAATGCAATACCACAGAAATAGTGACACGTCTCCTAAAGCAACAAATAAACAGAAAATTTTTGTTCTACCTTTGTCTTCTCTGGTTTCTGCTTTCCTCATCTTCTTGTTACTCCCTTCCATCCACTGTCTGCCATCTTTCTACCCCTATATGGCATCTTCTCTCCTTTTATGCCCCTTCCAGAAACTGTATGCCTCCCCCTTCCATCTTTCCTTTCACCTCCATTGGTCTGGCATCTCTCTCCTCTCCTTCCCTCTCCCACACCTCTCTTCTGCAATCCCTTTCTTCCCTCATTTTCCTTTTCAATTTATTTTCTGCATCCATCTAGATTACGTTCTTACTACCCTCTCATCAATTTCCTTTTTTACTGTCTACCTACAGCTCCCCACCTCTTTCCCTCACCCCCTCAAGTATTTCCCTAACTCAATCCTTTTCCCTCATCATGTGCCCTCCTTTTATTTATCCCCTCCTTCCATCCTCTGCCCTCTTCTCTCTCTCCCTTCTCTCCACTTCCATCATCTGCCCCTTCTCTCTTTCCCCCACTTCCATCATTTGCCCTCTTCTCGCTCCCCACTTCCATCATCTGCCCCTTATCCCCACTTCCATCATCTGCCCTCTTCTCTCTCCCCACTTCCATCATCTGCCCCTTCTCCCCACTTCCATCATCTGCCCTCTTCTCTCTCCCCACTTCCATCATCTGCCCCTTCTCCCCACTTCCATCATCTGCCCCTTCTCTCTCTTTTTCCCCAACTTCCATCATCACTTCCCCTTCTCTCAATCTCTCCATCCACCACAGGCCCATCTTTCTCCCTCACCTTAATGATTTTGGCAACAAGATTGGCAAGCCCCCCCCCCCCCCCCGTGACAGCACTGAGCGGCATCGGCGCCCCCCTCCGCGACAGCACTCAAGTTCGGCCTCCTTCTCCCAGCATCAGCAGAATTTCAGATCGGCAACAGGTGCTCAGTCAAAAGCTTCCCCTGACTGAACTGCCTGGGCAGAAACAGGAAGCTGAGTCAGGGAAGCTATTGACTGAGCACCTGTTGCCGATCTGAAGTTCTGTTGATGCCGGCAGAAGGAGGCCGAACTTGAGTGCCGTCGCGGAGGGGGGGGGGGGCGCCGATGCCGCTGAGTGCCGTCACGGCCCAGGAATTTTCCGGACCTGTCCGGCTGTGCATCCCCACTAAGGCTGCACCCGGGGCGGACTGCCCCCCCTTGGTACACCACTGCTTGCGAGGCTGTCTGCATCCGGGCTCCGTGGATGACGTCACCCACATGTGAGAATAGCTGCCTGCTGTCCCTGGATAACAACTGTTATGGTAAGTAACTGTGCTTTCAGTTTAATTGCTGTACAGGCCTTAATGTTTTGAGTCCCTATTATCTTAACCTTGTTGTTTTCAGTGAGCCTGGTAGCTAGCAATTCCCAGATGTGAGAATAGGAAGACCTGCTTATCCCTGGAGAAACAAAGTTCCTTACCTGTAACAGGTGTTCAGAGGACAGCATGCTGATCATTCTCACACCCTTCCACCTTCCCTTGTGTCGGATGGAAAGGCACTTGCTATAACTTGATAGCAAGTGTCCACACCAAGCTCTATCACTGACATCACCTAGATGTGAGAATATTCGTCCTGCTGTCCTCAGAGAACTGCTGTCCCAACTGTAGGTTAGATAGAGCTAGGATTCAAAATATCAATCAAAAATTAACCTTTATTATATCCAGAGGTATCACACATTAAATTGGAGTGATACAGAGCCATATTTTAAGTGTTAGCATCTGAGACATAATTGAATGTGACATCAAGGTGCCATTTCAGCATTGGACTGGTTAAGTAGCTATAATATTTCAGAGTTACAAACTGCGATTGAGATTCCCATCAAATACTGACGAGAGATAATGAATCCTGAAGAAGGCATTTATTGCTGAAACATGGCTCCATGTTGAGTCTGATTTAACATATGACATTTCTGGATATATTAAAGGTTAATTTTAGATTGATACTCCTACTCCTGGCTATATCTAACCCACAGTTGGAACCTGCCAGTTTATCCTTGCTCCTTTCATTTGACTTTTAAATGTATACTCATAACTGTACAGATAAGCATGCTACTGAAAATTTAATCGTTAATATTTGTTTCATTTCTTTAAAGTTATGAACCTCTACAGAGAACTAAGAATTAAGAAGTGGTATCTCTGCTGAACAGTGTAGTATGTAGTACAGCACTCTGAGTGCATGTTGGTTGTTGGTTTTTTTTCCCTGTCTAGGATTTGTGCCACTCCCATTGTGATGAATCTGTCATCCAGAATAAGATTACAGCTATTATCGACTGCTTTATTAATTCCACTGTCCCACCAACACTGCAAATTGATATTCCAATTGAACAAGCAGAGAAGATTATAGAGCACAGAAAAGACCTAGGACCATACATATTTCGTGAGGCTCAGGTAAAAATAGAGTGTGATATTTTGATATGTATATAATTTTCTATATACCATTTGCTATTTATGTAAATATGCCAACAAACTGTTTTGATCTTGCCAGGCACTTTAAACAATCTGGTAGAGAGAATTTGATATTGTTCAAAGTTGTCCGTGTAGTTGAGAGTTAACTGCTATTTGGCGGTAACATAGTAAATGACGGCTGATAAAGACCTGAACGGTCCATCCAGTCTGCCCATTAGTTATACCCATTAAAAATACATGATTAAATTAACTTGTCTCTTCTTTGATATTTCTGGGTTATAGACTGTAAAGTCCACCTGGTATTGTCCTAAGTTCCAAATGCTGAAGTTACCATTCAAGCTCACTCCAGCCTATCCAACCATCCTGTTTGGCCAGTTATATCCTCATGTTCCAAGTTAGTGGAATTCACATCGATACCCTCCCCAGCCCAATCCTACACCAAATCATCACATATGGGACACAGACCGTGCATGTCTGTCCAGTACCTGCCTTAGCTTTTTAATATACATTCTTCGTTTTCTAATTAGAGATCCTCTATGTTTATCCCACGCTTTTTTGAATTCCATCACCATTTTCCTCTCCACCACTTCCCTCAGAAGGGCATTCCAGCCATCTACCATCCTCTCCATAAAAAATAATTTCCTAACATTGCTCCTGAGTCTTCCTCCCCGCAATCTCAAATTATGCCCTCTAGTTTTACCATTTTCTCTTCTCTGGAAAAGATTTGGTTCTATATTAATACCTTTCAAGTATTTAAATATCTGTATCATATCTCCCTTGTCCTTCCTCTCTTCCAGAGTATACATATTTAGGTCTTTCAGTCTCTTCTCATAATTCTTTTGGTTCAAACCCCTTACTATTTTCATCGCCTTCCTCTGGACCGCTTCAAGTCTTTTTATATCATTTGCCAGATATGGCCTCCAAAACTGAACACAATACTCCAAGTGCGGCCTCACTAACAACCTATACAGGGGCATCAACACCTCCCTTCTCCTGCTGGTTACTCTTCTTGCTATCCTTGCTATCCTTCTGGCTGCAGCCACTGCCTTAACACACTGTTTAGATGCCTTTAGATCTTCAGACACAATCACCCCAAGGTCCCTCTTTCTGTCAGTGCTTATCAGCTTCTTACCTCCCAGCACATACGATTCCCTCAGATTTCTACCCCCCCCCCCCCCATGCATCACTCTGCACTTCATTGCATTGAATTTTAGTTGCTAGATGTTAGACCATTCTTCTAACTTTTGCAGATCCTTTTTCATGTTTTCCACTCCCTCCAGGGTGTCCACTCTTTGTATCATCCGCAAAAAGGCTAACCTTACCTTCAGCAATGTCGCTCACAAACATTAAACAGAATCAATCCACTACTTACCTTTCACTCCTCTGAGCGAATTCCATTAACCATCACCCTCTGGTGTCTGTCCGTTAACTAGCTTCTAATCCAGTTCACAACTTTGGGCCCTAACTTCAGCACATGGAGTTTGGAGGGACTGTGTCAAAGGCTTTGCTGAAATCTAAGTAAATTACATCTAGCGCACATCCTTGATCCAATTCTCTGGTCACCCAGTCAAAGAATTCAATCAAATTTGTAATCCATTAGATTCTAAGAATTTCACTATCCTTTCCTTCAACAACGTTTCCATTATTTTTCCAATAACCGAAGTGAGGCTTACCGGTCTGTAATTTCCCGCTTCATCTCTGCAACCACTTTTGTGAAGAGGGACCACATCCGCTCTTCTCCAGTCCAGCGGAACCTCTCTCGTCTCTAAAGATCTATTAAAAAAGTCTTTAAGAGGACCCACCAGAACCTCAAAATCATGGGATGGATCCCATCCGGTCCCATAGTTTTGTCCATCTTCAGTTTTTCAAGTTGTTCATAAACTCTTCCGTCTGTGAATGGTGCGGTATGGTGCAGTATCCATTCCATTCTCAGGTGTAATTTTGCTGATTAATTGCGGTTCTTCTCCACTGAACATTGAACAAAAGTATTTGTTTAGCACATTTGTTTTTTCCTCATCACTCTCCACATAGTGGTTCATACCTTCTTTCAGTCTCATAATTCCATTTTTTGTTTTCCTCCTTTCACTAATATACCAGAAAAAAATTTTGGCCTCCCTTTCTTATATTTATAGCCATTTGCTCTTCTGCTTTCGCCAGATGTATTTCTCTCTTGACTTCTTTCAGTTTCATTTGATATTCCTTTCTGTACTCCTCTTCTTGAGTTTTTTAATATTTCACGAATGCCAATTCTTTTGTCTTTATTTTTCTGCCACTAGTTTGGAGAACTATATTGTTTTCCTTTTTCTCTTATTTTTATTTATTTTCTTCACAGAAAGGTCAGCAGCATTTTTTTTATTTCACCTTTCAGCTTGGACCACTGTTTTTTTCACTTCCCTAATGTTTTCCCATCCAATCAGCTCTTTCTTCAGGTACTCCCTCATGCTACTAAAGTTTGCATGTTTGAAATCCAGGACTTTGAGTTTTGTGTGGCCATCCTCCACTGTGGCTGCTATATCGAACCAAACCGTATGATGATTGCTACTTTCCAGGTATGATGATTGCTACTGCCCCCACTCGGACATTAGAGACACTTTCACCATTTGTGAGCACCAGATCCAGTATCGCTTTTTCCCTCATGGGTTTCATTACCATTTGTATGACCAGAGCCCCTTGAAAGGCATCCACGATCTCCCTACTTCTTTCCGATTCCGCAGATGGAACTTTCCAGTCTGCATCTGGCAGGTTGAAATCAGTCTGCAACAGCACCTCCCCTTTCCCAACTTTTGTATATCTATAATCATATCTTTGTCAATTTTCTGCAATTGAGTCGTAGGTCTGTAGACAACACCCAAGTGGATAGAAGTTTCATCTTCTCTTTTCAAAACAATCCATATCACTTCTTCCTTTCCCCAGGTGCCCTGCATTTCAGTCGCTTGGATATCTATCTTTACATAAAGAGCTACTCCTCCACCTTTTCTACCATCTCTGTCCTTCCTGAAGAAATTATAGCCCGTTATGTTAGCATCCCACCTATGGGACTCATTGAACCATGTCTCAGTGAAAGCAACAATATCCAAGTCTGCCTCTAACATCGGGGCTTGCAGATCCTGATTTTTGTTGCTTTAGACTGCGGGCGTTTGTGGTCATTGCTTTCCAGCTACTATTCCTCAACAATCTCATTTTTTGTATACTTTTTAATTTCAGCTCATTTCATGTTGCATCGCTAGGAACTGAATTGCTAATATTGTTGTTTTCATTGCATTCTTTATTATCATCAAATCTTGTCTTTTGCTGGGGGTGGCCACCGGAAGTAACCTCCATACATATGCCACCCCCACCTTCTAATTTAAATGCCTAGAAACGTATTGCCTGAATTTCTCAGCTAGAATTTTTTTCCTGCAATGGTATGATGAAGCCCATCATTACAATATAGTCTCTTGTTTTTCCATGTATTGCCCCATCTTCCTATGTACATAAAGCCTTCTTGATGGCACCTGGCTTTGAGCCACCTATTGAAGTTCTCAGTGTTCTGTACTCGTTCCATACCCTTTCCATAAGTAGGCAGTATTTCTGAAAAAGCTACAATCTTTACAAAGGTTTTAACTCCTCTCCCAGTTCCCAAAAAGCTTTCTGTGCTGCAGATAGGTTATTGTTGGCTAGGATAACAACACAAGGGTTCAAAATCTTTGCTTCTTCCCTAATTACAGTCAGTATTTGTCTGGCATTCCTGGTAGCTCAGGATCCTGGAAGGCATTTCACTTCTTTGAGTTCCTTGTCCTGTGCTCCAAGTTTAATCCCTCTAATGATGGAATCTCCTAGCAGTAATACCTTTCTGGTTTGAACTTTTTTATATGTGCTTTGGGGATGCTTTTCTTCACATTATCTTCACTGGTTCTAATTCCTCCTCAGTTCTTTTATCTTCAGCATCACACTGCTCTAATGGAGCATAGGGATTCTTTAGAGGCAACAATTGTGAAGGTGGATGTTTCTGTGCCACATGCCACAGTCTACCTGAGCCTACTGTGATCCGTTTATTCCTGGCTTGTTATATTCTTTGGGGGAGTGGTGTTAAATTGGTATATTTGTGTGGGATAATTGTAGCTGCTTTAATTTCCTCCAATTCTTGCTTAAGTTTACTGAGTTCCTCTTTGATACTATCAAGTTGAAGACAATTTTTTTAAGTACATCAAAAACAGAAAACCTGTGAGGGAAACCGTGAGACCTTTGGATGATCAAGGAGTAATAGGTGCGCTCAGGGAAGATAAAGCCATAGTGGAGAGACTGAATGAATTCCTTTTTTTTGTAATTAAATCTATTGATTTTCAATTTAAAATCCAAGTATACACTTGTACAGAAAGCAATAATAGTAAGGTACATTAAATACATTTGAAACTATAATTCAAAGATAACAAGGTTAAACTATTTATGCTCAAGTCCTCATCTTTGGATCTAAGACTACAAAAATAGCGAAACACAGAAGAAAATAAAAAATATTTAACAAGATGCTGAAAGCTATAACACTGAAACAGGGTCCTCTACTTAAACAAATTATAGGGCTAAAGGATTTCCTGCATCCAGACGAGACATTGCCACACAGGTTGTCAATTGAGATGGTTCAAAGAACACATACTTAATAGTACGGTAACACACAATACACTTACACGGATGTTTCAAATAAAAAGTTGCCCCCAAAGATATAACCCCAGGTTTCAAAAGAAGAAATTCACGGCGGCGCTTTTGTGTCTCCTGTGAACGATCTGGGAACATTTGTAATTTATGACCAAGGAAAATTTTTTGTCTGTTTTTAAAGTAAAGTTGTAACAACCATGTTTTATCAATTGGTAAAGCTAGAGTTATTACATTACATTAGTGATTTCTATTCCGCCAATACTTTGTGGTTCAAGGCAGATTACAAAAGAAGTTATCTGGCCATTTCCAGAGGAATTGAAAAGAAGAGTGGGTTGCTTCAGAGAATTGGGATGAGTCTTGTGGTGTTAGTTTGTCTTCAAGGATTTATTGAATAGCATGGTTTTTATATCTTTTCTGAACGATTTGTAGTCTGGGGTCATTATCAGTAAATTGGAGAGTTGGTAGTCCAGTTTTGCTGCTTGTGTGGCTAGAAGGCCATCGTACAGTTTTTTTCGTTTGACGTCTCTGATTGAGGGATGAACGGTTTGTGGGTTCTCCCATGTCTGGTTGAGGTAGTTTGGATTAGGCGGTTGTTTAGGTAGGCTGGACTGTCTCCGTTTATTATTTTAAATAGTAGGCAGTAGAATTTGAATTGTACTCTTGGGAGCTAGTGTGAGTCAAGGTATGCCATCGTGATGTGGTCATGTTTCCTCAGTGAATAGATAAGTCTTAGTGCTGTGTTTTGAACTGTTTGTAGTTGTTTTAACATGGTTGCGGGGCAGGGGAGATAGAGTATGTTGCAGTACTCTAGAAGACCTAGGACTAGTGACTGTACCAAGAGCTGGAATTGTGTTCTGTCGAATTTTCGAACTTGTCTCAAGTTTCTCATGATCAAAAAACAGCAAGGGAATATATTTATCCAAGGTGATGCTTATAAATCACTGTTGTACTAATCACCTTTGTTTTACTTCAAGCACTAATTTCAACACAAGGCTGATGTGGTTAAGTGAACACTCAGACCCACAGCTGAGGTCCGGTGAAACAAGTTCACGGGGCAGCTGTTAAGGAGACCATCATAGTTGTTCACAGTCTCCTCCACCAAACAAAGACTAAATAACAGAAAATAAAACTTAAATAAAAATAAAATCATAAATTTCACAACAACTTAACTTTGAATGGTGTAGATGGTACACATATCTGCTCCGGGCTCCTCCGTTTATTCACAATACCGACCCCCTAACCTAGGTTTCACCCGCTGGCTTCTTCAGGAGGGGTACGGCACAAACACAGCAGTTATGTGTACCATCTACACCATTCAAAGTTAAGTTGTTGTGAAATTTATGATTTTATTTTTATTTAAGTTTTATTTTCTGTTATTTAGTCTTTGTTTGGTGGAGGAGACTGTGAACAACTATGATGGTCTCCTTAACAGCTGCCCCATGAACTTGTTTCACCGGACCTCAGCTGTGGGTCTGAGTGTTCACTTAACCACATCAGCATTGTGTTGAAATTAGTGCTTGAAGTAAAACAAAGGTGATTAGTACAACAGTCAAGTTTCTCATGACCATGAATGATTTTTGTATTGTTTTATTGATTTATGGTTGCATAGTACAGCATCTGTCTATTGTCATTCCTAGAAGTTTTAGAGTGGGTTATATGGGGTATGTGATTGAGTTTATTACTAGATTTGTTATGGTTGGGGTTTTATTATTATCGAGGAGAATTAATTTTGTCCTGTCTGGGTTCAGTTTCAGTTTGCGATTATTCATCCATGTTGCAACTGTTTCAAGTGTCCTGTGTAGTGTGTCTGTCTTGGAGGACATTGGTTGGTCAAAAGGAAGGAGAATGGTGATGTCATCTGCATAGCTATAGGAGGTTAAGCCTAAATTGTCCAGGCAGATGCCGAGGGATGCCATGTAGAGATTGAAGAGAGTAAGGGATAGTGGAAATCCTTGGGGTATGCCGCAGGGATTGGACCATGGTTCTGAATATTCTTTGTTCAACTTTACTCTGTAAGTTCTGGATTGTAGGAATCCTTGAAACCATATGTGTACCTTGTCTGTGATTCCTTTTGTTTCCAGTATTTGCAGTAGGATGTTGTGGTCCACCAGGTCAAATGCTGCAGTGAGATCCAGTTGTATAATCAACATTTTTCTACCTGTGCTGAGGTGTTGTCTAGCTGTGTCTATGAAGGAACCCAGTAGTGTCATTGTGCTGCAGTTGGTTCTGAAACCAGATTGTGTAGGGTGGAGTATGTTGTGGTCTTCTAGGTAGTTGGTGAGGAGTTTGGCTACCAGGCCTTCCATTAGTTTGACATAGAGTGGTATTGAGGCTATGGGTCTGTAGTTGGATGGTTGATCCGTTGCTCCTTTAGGGTCTTTTAGGATTAGGGTGACGACGATTTCGCTGAGATCATGCGGGAAAAGGCCATCTGTGAGCATGGTTTGTGTCCATTGTATGAGGAGAACGCGGAATTTGGTACTGGAGGATTTTAATAGGTATGGAGGAGAGTGGTTGATGTCACAGGCTGCGTGGCTGTATTTTTTGTAGTTTGTTAAGGTTGGATCATTGTATTGTGGGGAAGTGGGACCAGGTTCTGTCTGCCGCTGATGAATCTTTTTCTGTGGGGGGCATTGTGATCTCTTCTAGGTGGGTTGGGGTTCCGGTGAGGGTAGTCCTGGCAGATGTGATTTTGCTTTTAAAGTATTCGGCTAAAAGGATGGCTGAGGGGGGACGGGTGTCGTTATTGGCCAGATAGGGTTTGGTGTCTGTGAGTTTTTAGTATTTGGAATAGTTTTTTTGTGTCTTGGGTTTCTTTGCCTATTAGGTTGGTGTAGTGTGTCTTTTTTATTTTAGTTTTAGCTTGTATTGGTGGTTTAGTTTTCTCCATGCTGTTTTCATGGTTTCTTGGTTATTCTTTCTCCATTTTCTTTCTAGTCGTCTGTATTGACTTTTGAGTAGGAGTAGTTCGTTATGATCAAAGTGGCTGACAATGCTAAGTCCTTATCAGATGTCTCTAGAATTTCTGAGATAATTAAGGGTTCCAATGGTCTGAGGGTTTTTCTTTTTGTTGTTGATTACGTCCTTTATCAGGGAGATAATAGACTCGTGAGAATGGTGGTAAAAGCGGTCTGCACTCAATCAGTTAATGTGCAAAATAAGAGATATAAATTAAAACAAAAAAGTTTTAAAAATAGTTTTAAAAAATAGTTTAAATTAGAAGAAACATAATATGGATAATGAAATAAAAGAACAGGTTTTTGGCCAGTGATTGCAGTACGGAGTACGTGTTTGGAATACACCCACGCTGGTAATGATTATCACTGAAATTATAAGCATAGCACTCCTTATTTCTGAGGCCTTTTCCTGAACGAATATCAAGCTCCGAGTATAGATAAACTATAAAAGTGATGTGCGAGTGTTTGAGTATAAACTTCTTCATAGGAGTGGAGATTTGACTTTTGTGATACATGAAATATTTTTTCACTCAGAGAACAGTTACCGTTTACCAAATATAAGTAGAGACTCCTATTTTCCCCCCCCCAAAAGGAGGAAAAATGCTTGACTCGATTATAAGTCAGGCGGCTTAATATTCAACTGCCCTGACCTGCCAGGATTTGCACCCAGCACCCATTGCCTCCCCTGGCACGCTCTGCACCCAGCCCCCTTCCCTCCATCCCCTGTCAGGCTCTGCCTCCTGCCCCCTCCCTTCCCTGTCCATAATACCTGCTCTGCTGATCCCTGGTGGTCCAGAGGTGCAACAAGCAGGAGCGAGCTTTCTACGCTCCTGCCCCACTGCTAACCTGGTTAGTCGGTCACTGCCATGGCTGCCACAAGTTGTGGTTTCTTCAGCTGCTGAGCGGCACCAAGCAGGAGCGTGCTTTGGCGATGCTGCTTGGTGCTGAGCGGCTTCCTAACTGGCTCCCGCTAATTGAATTCACAGGAGCCAGTCAGGAAGCTGCTCAGCCCAAGCAGCAGCACCAAAGCAGCTCCTGC
Organism: Geotrypetes seraphini; assembly: GCF_902459505.1. Taxonomy (NCBI): domain Eukaryota; kingdom Metazoa; phylum Chordata; class Amphibia; order Gymnophiona; family Dermophiidae; genus Geotrypetes; species Geotrypetes seraphini. Next base: position 68,005,588 of record NC_047085.1, read on the forward strand.
TCGGTGCTGCTCAGCGGCTGAAGAAACCACAACTTGCGGCAGCCACTGACCAACCAGGTTAGCAGCGGGGTAGGAGCATGGAAAGCTCACTCCTGCCTGCTACACCTCTGTACCATCAGTGATCAGCAGAGCAGGTATGACAGACAGGGCAGGGAGGGGACAGAACCTGGCAGTGGCCTGCAATAAATCTGGGAGGGAGGCGCTGGCCCGACTATAAACTGGGACCCCCATTATGGGGCCAATTGTTTGGCCTAAAAGTCCCAGTTTATATTTGAGTATATACAGTAAGCTCTGGAACGTGTTGCCAGAGGATGTGGTAAGAGCAGTTAATGTAGCTAGTTAAAAAAAAAAAAAAAAAAGGTTTGGACAAATTCCTGGAGGAAAAGTTCATTTTCTGCTGTTGAGACATGGAGTGCTGCTACTATTTGGGTTTTTGCCAGGTATTTGTGACTTGGATTGGCCTCCGTAAAGATGGGATACTGGGCTAGATAAACCATTGGTCTGACCCAGTAAGGTTATTCTTATGTTCTTACTGAGGTAACATTGCATATTTTAATGTCATCTGCCTTGGTCTCTCTGAAAAAATAAACAAATATAAATGATAATTAACATTTTCTCTGCAAACAGTGTGCTTTGTTTTAATTTTGTGGTTACCATTATGTATTAATCAGTTTATATAGTGTGTGTATGAAAAATGAATGGAAGAAATTGCATTACAATTAGTACTATTATTATGGGGATGGGGTGACAGGGGTGAAGCTTGGGTGGGTCTGGGTGGAGCTTGGATGGGGGTACTCGGTTGATGTTTGTTAGACTTAGGGGATACTTGGCTTGAAGAAGTTGAGAAACTCTGCGCTAGACCATCAGGGTCTTTCAAGATAGGCTTGAGTTATCTTAGGGGGGAGGGGCAATGAGGACTGTGGGCTAGAGAGTTGCGCGGGGACAGAAATCCCACCCGTCCCCACCCGTCCCCGCCAAAATCCCACCCATCCCCACCCGTCCCCGTGAGGAATCCCTCCGTCCCCACCCGTCCCCGTGAGGAATCCCTCCGTCCCCACCCGTCCCCGCGAGGAATCCCCTCCGTCCCCACCCGTCCCCGCGAGGAATCCCCTCCGTCCCCACCCGTCCCCGCGAGGAATCCCCTCCGTCACCATCCTTCCCTATAAACTTCAGAAATAGTTATTTTATTTAATTATGCTACTGAATTAAAGGCTCTGGTAGAGACCCATTTACAAATAAGCAAAGAGACTATTAATTTGGAAATATTAATTGGGAAGAATACATACTTTGTAAATGGGTTTCTACCAGAACCTCTAATGTAAATATAAAATATAAATACTCAGCTGATGAGAACCCACAAACTGTCAGCTGAGGACTTCCTTTGCAGTTGGCCTGGGGTCCCTTTTGCCAAGCTTGGCAGGCAGCAGTAGCGTCCCTGAGTCACAGATGCTGGCACCTCAGTGGCTCATGGATGCTGCCAGCAACTGCTGCGCTTGGTGGAGGGGAGTTCTGACCATCTCTAGAGGAGGTCCTCTGCTGGCGGTGCTTGGGGATCCCCACCAGTCACAGCAAGGGCCAACAAGTACTTCAACACTGTAGAAATAAAACCAGAAATGCATTTCCTTTTCTTTTGAACACAAAACAAAGATATCTGCCATATACATTTCCCAAGGCAGATGACTCTATGCAATGTCACCTCGGTAACAAAATACAAAAATAGACAAATACACCCCCTCCCTTTTTACTAAACCACAATAGTAGATTTTAGCACAGGGAGTTACGCTGAATGCCTCGCGCTGCTCTCAATGCTCATAGGCTCCCTGCGCTAAAAAACAATATTGCGGTTTAGTAAAAGGGAGCCATAGTGCAAAATATAGACAGCAGATATAAATTCTCAAAACAGACACATTTTGATCACTAAATTGAAAATAAAATCATTTTTCCTATCTTTGCTGTTTGGTGATTTCATGAGTCTCTGGTTGCACTTTCTTCTTCTGACTGTGCATCCAATCTTTCTTCCTTTCTTTCAGCCTCCTGTATGTTTCCTCTCCTCCAGACCTCATTCTCTCCCCCAACTTTTTCTTTCTGTCTCCCTGTTCCCCCTTCTTTCTGTCTCTCTGTCTGCCCCCTTTCTTTCTTTCTCCGTGCCCTCCCCCAAGCCACTCGGTTTGCTGCCACCGCCATCGGGGAATAGTCCCCAAGCCACCGCTGTCCCAAGCTTTCCCTGCAGAAGCGTCGCGCTGACCAGCATTCCGCTCCCTGACGTCAATTCTGACGTAGGAGAGGAAGTTCCGGGCCAACAAGGCATTTCTCCTCATTCCATCCAGCCTGAGCCCCATCTCTCCTTGATCCAGCATTTCCCTTCTGTGTCTGTCAGAATTACCATTCCACCTATTTTCCAGCATCACCCTTCTTTGTGTCCATCTCACCTATATCCGTATCTCACCACTTTTTCAGAATCTTCATTTGTCTCTGTCCTTGTCTTTACCCCATATTCACCATTTGCCCTTTCAATGTCTTTATCTCCCCCCCCCACACACACACTTTTTCAGCATTACTTCTATGTCTCTATTTCACCTCCTCTTCATGTCCCCTCTGTATCTCTATCCTTATTCAGAAGGTCCTGCTTACCCTTTCTCTTCTTTGTGTCACTATCTCCATTTTCAGCTTTCCCCCCTTTTCCATTGTTAATGCACCCTGTAGCCAGAATCTTTCCACCCTCCCTCCACTCCGGCCCAGCCCAGTATGAAATATTTCCTTTTGTTTCTCTCCCCTCTCTCTTCTCCTCCCTCACCCACGAGTCCTGCATCTGGCCCTCTCCCTTCTACCTGCACCTGGCAACACCCCCCTGCTCCGCGGCTCTCTTAAGCAACTCGTCAGCAGCGGTGATCAAGACAAGCTGCCGACATCGAGGCCTTCCCTCTACGAGTCCCGCCTTTATGGAAAAAGGAAGTTGAAACAAGCGGGACTCGCAGAGGGTAGGCCCCGACGCCAGAAGCTTGTGTCGATCCTTGCTGCTGAGTTGCCGAAGAGAGCCGCAGGTAGAAGGGAGAGGGAGATAGGAAGGCTGTAGAAGCTCCGGAGCATGACACCGAACCCGGCCAGGATGATTTCTTTTTCAGGCTGCTGCTGCCGCTGCCGCTGCCATCCCCCACCCGAAATGACAAAAAACAGCCTAATGCCCGCGTCGGGAAATAGCCATGCTGAGCAGTGAGCTCAGCACGTACACAGATGAAAGCCTTGCTTGCTGATTGGTCCGGCGGCACGGTGGGGCGGGGCCGCCAGACCAATCAGCAAGCAAGGCTTTCATCTGTGTACGTGCTGAGCTCACTGCTCAACATGGCTATTTCCCGACCCGACGCCAGACTTGCATCGCCAGACTTGCATCGCCAGAATTTAGGTAGGTTGTTTTCATCCCCGTGGGAGTCCCGTGGGCAAGGGGGCGTCCCCGTGGGAGTCCCGTGGGTCAGGGGGGCATCCCCGTGGGAGTCCCGTGGGCCAGGGGGCGTCCCCGTGGGAGTCCCGTGGGCCAGGGGGGGAACCCGCGGGATCCCCGCGGGACCCGCGGGATCCCCGCGATCCCCGTTCCCGTGCAGACCTCTACTGTGGGCTGGGGGCTTGAGCCCAGACTTGAGCTGTCTTCAGAAGGGAGGGAGAGGTAGAAACCAAATGTTTGGATGCTGCTGCCCAGCATATTCAGATTGGTGCCCAGTTAGCTTTGCAGCTAATGTTAGGACAGATTTCACTGTCTTAACTTGAGGCACTTAATCAGTTAGCAAAAATGAATATTACCACTAACCAATTAAATTCCAGCCACTCCCAGGTCCCCCTCCAAACTTCACCCTTGGACCACTCCATCACTAATTGGACAGTGCAGGGGTAGTGTCGGTGAATATAACCACAAGTAGCCGTAAGTGATTTAACCAGGCAGGAGCCTCTCCTGCTCAGGTAAATTGCTTTCAATATCGAGCAAAATGCCTTTAAGATAAACAATTACAGGAATATAATATCCTTTTCTTCAATTTGGTAGTTAAATACATTGGGGTTTTCTTTCCTTTTTAATTTAGATGACAGTCTTTAATAATCTGTTCAAATTGTGGCCTGAATTTTGTACATTTAAAAGCAACCTTACAGATGAAAAGTTCTTGCCTCTTATGGAGAAAAGAAGAACTAAGCAGTTGAAACAGTTGCAAAAGAGGATAAAAGAAGCAGAAAAATCGTTCAGGGTAAGGATAAAGAACATAATTATGTTTCTATGTAAAAAAAAAAAAAAATTAAAAATGATAAGAAAGTTCATTCTTTTACTTTAATGCATCTCTTGCCAGTTAGTCAAGTTGAAGGGAAAGGTCTTTTTGAAGAACCTTTTTTTCTTATTTTCTGAAATGACGCAGAAAATTCTTTACTTGATTTCAGCAACTAAAATAGTTGATGGTCTACATCATAAGGCGTACAGGGACAGACTTAAAGATCTCAATATGTATACTTTGGAGGAAAGGCAGGAGAGGGGAGATATGATAGAGACTTAAATATCTATGTGGCATAAATACACATGAGGTGAGTCTCTTTCATTTGAGAGGAAACTCCAGAGTGAGAGGGCATAGAATGAGGTTAAGAGGTGATAGAATGGAAATACCTTTTTACATATATGTGCTGAATAGGCTTCTGGTAGAGGTAGAGACAGAGACTGTGTCTGAATTCAAGAAAGCGTGGGACAAGCATGTGGGATCTCTTAGGGAGAGGAGAAGATAATGGATGCTGCAGATAAGCAGACTAGATGGGCCATTTGGCCTTTATCTGCTGTCGTTTCTATGTTTTAAAATGGTTTAGTTTAACATTTTTATATTTTGTATACATGTCACAACTAACTGGTCAACATTCAGCCGGTGGCGGTCATCATTTTTAAAAATGCTGACTGCTAGGGGCAGAATTAGGATAAGCCTAACAGTATGTGTGATGCATGCTAGTGCGTACTTGTAGCTAGAGAATGACATGGTGACAAAATTCATCACCATTCCCGTCCCCGTGGATAACCGCGGGAAACCATCTTTATGTCATTCTTTAAAGAGAGAGGGAAGATTCAGAGTATGAATGGACACAACCACTGACCCGCAAGCTTTGCTTTGAAGAATGCTGTTGTAGAAGGACTGAGGCTGAAATAGACACTAGAAAATGACATGGGATTATTTCCCGCGGTTATCTGCGGGGACGGGAACGGTGATGAATTTTGTCACCGTGTCATTCTCTACTTGTAGCTATGTTGAGGGCAGAGAATGAGTGATGCATAGTGTGATTTACATGCACTGATTACATGCATAATGTTCACCCCCTTAGTCTAGGCGCGATTTATGAATGAATTGTCTGAGCTAGGGTTCCCATATGGCCCCAGAAAAAGGAGGATGGATTGAGACACCCAGGTTTTACTTCCATTGCTTTACTGCAGCCGTAAAATGTTCTATTTTCTATTTTTTTGTTGTAATAACCACATGCTAATGTTATCAGCGTGAGCCATTGTAAAAAAAAAAAAAAAAAAATTATTGCATGAGCATTTACTGCCTCCCTTTTTGTAGGTGTTAAAGGCTCATTTAGAATAAATGTGCTAACTAGTTAGTGCATGGTAATGTAGATACATTAACGGGTTAGTGCAGGAATGCCCACTCTCTGCCCCTGACGTGCTCCCTCAAAAAAAAAAAATTAGCATACGGTTAGCACATTGAGTGCATTCTGTGCTATTCCAGTTTTATTTATTTAAAATTTTCTCAATAACATTACAAGAAGCAATACAGAACAACATAGTGATTTAACCAGCTCCCTTTCCTCCCCAACAACCAATAATGCCAGCAAGTTCTACAGTAACTCTTCAGTACAAGGCCAATTGAATGCAACCCCATGAATTCCCATTTTTAACTATATTAGGTATATATGTTAACGCCTAATGCAGCTTAGTAAAAAGACTCCTTAGAGAGTGGCTATATGGTACCTGTTCTTTAAATGGAAGTAGCTGCTTCCTTTCCCTTACAGATTACTAGTGCAACAGATAAAATACACATTTATAATTTAAGTGTGAGCACTTATATCAATCATAGAGCTGGCATAAATGTAGCCACCTAAATTGCTGAAACATCCATGGATGTAGTATTCTATAACTTACATGCATAACTGCGAACCTGCCCATGTGTATACCCATATACATTTAGGTGCCATTTTATAGAATAGTACAAAGCCAGCAACCCCACAGCGGGTCAGTCTGGCAAGCTGTGATAATTAATTAGCATTTGGATCTATCCGATAACACTGCAAGTACAATAATAACTAGATACCCTAGCATGTGTTTCCCAAATAAGTCCTAGAGCAGTGTTTTTCAACCTTTTTTGGGCAAAGGCACACTTGTTTCATGAAAAAAATCACGAGGCACACCACCATTAGAAAAAGTTAAAAAATTTAACTGTGCCTATATTGACTATATATAAATATATAGGAATCAAATAAACACAAAGAAAGTATTTTATAATGCTGCCACCGCCACTGGGGAATAGGCTGCCACTGCCGCCATCGGGAACAGGCCGGCACCGAGTTCTCCCTGCTTCTCTTCCCCGCAGGGCCGACCAACTCTCGTCACCCGTCGTCAATTCTAACGTCGGAGAGGACGTTCTAGGCCAGCCAGGCAGCGATTGGCTGGCCCAGAACGTCCTCTCCGACGTCTGAATTGACGCGAGTGGCGAGAGTTGGTCGGCCCCACAGGGAAAAGCAGGGAGAACTTGGCGCCGGCCTGTTCCCGATGGCGGCGGTGGCACTCAAGTGGCTAAAGAGCCGCAGTTTGCCGGCCTAGGGACAACACTGGAGGGTGGCCAGCTGTGCACCCCCTTGGGACGTAAACCCGGGGTGGGGCAGACCGCCCCCCCCCACCCTGGTATGCCACTATCTGTACCTCACTCCCTCCCTATGACCAAAAATTCTCCTTTCTTCTATTCCCCGTGTACACAACCATCTCTTTCCCTCCCTTCCTCTCTCCCAAGTCCATTTCTTCTGTGTCCAAAAACGCATTCCCTCCCCCACCTCAGCATCTCTTTCCCTCCCTTCCTCTCTCCCAAGTCCATTTCTTCTGTGTCCAAAAACCCATTCCCTCCCCCACCTCAGCATCTCTTTCCCTCCCTTCCTCTCTCCCAAGTCCATGCCTTCTGTGTCCAAAAACCCATTCCCTCCCCCACCTCAGCATCTCTTTCCCTCCCTTCCTCTCTCCCAAGTCCATTTCTTCTGTGTCCAAAAACGCATTCCCTCCCCCACCTCAGCATCTCTTTCCCTCCCTTCCTCTCTCCCAAGTTCATGCCTTGTGTCCAAAACGCACTCCCTCCCCCCTTTTGTGTTCCGTGTTTGCCTCCCAGCCCATTTTTACAACTTTCTCAGCAAAACGAAGCTCAAGCCGCGAGGCTTGTCTTCTGCTTCCTGCCTGCCCTGCCGCGCACAAATAGCCGAACGGAAGTATTCTCCGACGTCAGCGCTGACGTCGGAGGGCAGGCTTTGCTTAAGCCCTCCCTCCGACGTCAGCGCTGACATCGGGGAACGCTTGCGATCGGCTATATGTTAGCTGCAGGGCAGGCAGGAACAGAAGACGAGCCTCGCGGCTCGAGATGTATTGAATTCCGCGGGTCCCCCGTCCAGCTCTCTCCTGTCCACGTGGGGCGGAACGCCCCTCTCCCTAGACTGGTGGTACTGCCCTGATGGCGGCCCTGACCGTACAGCACACCAGGCAACATCTCGCGGCACACTAGTGTGCCGCGGAACAGCGGTTGAAAAACACTGTCCTAGAGTACACCCTTGCCAGTCAGGTCTCAGAATATAAACAATGAATATGCATGAAAGAGATTTGTATACAATGGAAGCAGTGCATGCAAATCAATCTCATGCATATTTATTGTAGATATCCTGAAAACCTGCTGGCAAGGGGGTGCTCCAGGACCAATTTGGGAAATTCTGCCCTAGCAGAAATATAAGCACCCACATAGCTAGGTTTGTCTGGCAAGTTGCATTCTCCTAATGTTAATTCTGTAGCAAAGGCATAGGATTCTGTAACATAGCTGTTCCTTCCCCCTAGTTACAAGCTTTGCAGAAGTGTGTCACTCAGAAATTCCAGCTCCTCCACTTTAGAACTGGAGAATAGCTTCCTCTTCAGTTTTTCCTGTTGCAAGCGAACTTAGAAGGTGTGTTCTGATCAGCTCTGCTTTCTTTTATTATTTTAGGGTATATTTGCTGTCGGTTTTCGATTTTTATGTGTGGCTTTGGTGTTCGTAGGTCCCCTTCTTGGGCTTACTTCGACAGGAAACGGATGCAATCCCGCATGAGCGGACTGCTGCTCCCAGGCAAATCTCTCAGAGTGCCTATGGAGCCAGCCTGCTTTGTGCCCCTTCAGGAGCTCAGGGTCTGTTCCCCTGGGAGCTGGCTTGCCTGCTGATTTATCAGAGGCTTAAGTGCAGGCTGTGGGGACCCTAAGTATCGGGGATCCAGCTGGGAATTTTCTGCCCCTGAAGCCTCGCATGGATTTTTGAGGGTAGGAGTCCTTGGTTAGGGTCTGTCCGACCGGCAGCCAGAAGATCTCTTAACAGTGGACTTGTTACTGGCATTTTCTGAGGCAGAAATCCTTTCCGTACAGGCAGGCTGCTACAAGTTGACAGGCATCAAAAGTCACAGTGAGTACTCCCATTATTCCCTATGGAGAAAATCAGGGTGCTCTGAAAGTCATTTAAGGGTTTCTGGAGTTAGAGCCAGGTTCCCCCTTCTCCAAACCCCTTTTCAACATTTTTTATTTTTCAGTTGTGCTCTCACAGGCTGTTTTTTGGTGTGAATTTTCTGGCAGTGGCCATCTTGAACATAAGAACATAAGAACATAAGCAGTGCCTCTGCCGGGTCAGACCACAGGTCCATCCTGCCCAGCAGTCCGCTCCCGCGGTGGCCAAAAACAGGTCAAGGCCTGTCTGAATCATCAGAAGGGGTTCCCCTGCCACCTTGGTTTCCCATTTAAGTTCTGCCCTCCTATCGAAGTCCTAGCCCTCCGGTCTTGCACATGCACGACCAGGTTGGTTTACTCAGTACCCCACGATCCCTCTATCCCTCAGGAATCCATCCAATCCCTGCTTGAATCCCTGTACCGTACTCTGCCTGATCACTTCCTCCGGTAGCGCATTCCAAGTGTCCACGACCCTTTGGGTGAAAAAGAACTTCCTTGCATTTGTTTTGAACCTGTCTCCCTTCAGTTTCTCAGAATGCCCCCTCGTATTTGCTGTCCCCTTCAGTCTGAAGAATCTGTCCCTATCCACCCTCTCTATGCCCCTCATGATCTTGAAGGTCTCTAACATATCTCCCCTGAGTCTCCTTTTCTCCAGAGAGAAGAGCCCCAGCCTATCCAGCCTCTTGGCGTATGAGCAGTGTTCCAGCCCTTTTACCATTTTTGTTGCTCTCCTTTGGACTCTCTCAAGTACCGCCATGTCCTTCTTGAGGTGCGGCGACCAATACTGAACGCAGTATTCCAGATGCGGACGCACCATCGCTCGATACAATGGCATGATGACTTCCCGTGTTCTGGTTGTTATGCCCTTCTTTATGATGCCCAGCATCCTGTTGGCTTTTTTCGAGGCTGCTGCGCACTGTGCAGATGGCTTCAGTGATGCATCCACCAGCACACCCAAGTCTCTCTCGAGTCTGCTGTCTCCCAACAATACCCCCCCTAATTTGTAGCTGAACAACGGGTTCTTTTTCCCTATATGCATGACCTTGCATTTGTCCACGTTGAAGCGCATTTGCCATTTGTTTGCCCAGTCTTCCAGCTTGTCCAGGTCCCTTTGTAGGTCCTCACACTCCTCCCTGGTCCTAACTCTGCTACACATTTTGGTATCGTCTGCGAATTTTATAACCTCACACTTTGCCTCCTTTTCCAGGTCATTGATGAATATGTTAAAGAGTAAAGGCCCCAGCACCGATCCCTGTGGCACACCGCTCGTGACTCCCCGCCAGTCAGAATATTGACCCTTTACTCCAACCCTCTGCAGTCTACCCGACAGCCAGTGCTTGATCCATCTGTGCACATCCCCTCCCACCCCGTGGCTCCACAGTTTCTTAAGTAGCCTTTCATGTGGCACCTTGTCGAAAGCCTTTTGAAAGTCGAGTTAAATGATATCTATGGGCTCCCCATTGTCCATCCGACTGCTTATTCCCTCAAAGAAGTACAGAAGGTTCGTTAGGCACGACCTTCCCTTACAGAATCCGTGCTGGCTTGTTCTCAGTAGGCCATTCCTCTCGATGTGCTCGCAAATGCCGTCCTTGATCATAGCTTCCACCATCTTCCCTATTATTGAAGTCAGGCTCACCGGCCTGTAGTTCCCGGGGTCACCCCTCGATCCCTTCTTGAAGATCGGTGTGACATTTGCCAATTTCCAGTCCTCTGGCACCTCACCAGTCTTCAAGGATAGGTTGCAAACATGTTGGATTGTGCCCGCTATTTCCTGTCTTAGTTCTTTCAGAACCCTTGGGTGGATCCCGTCCGGGCCCGGTGATTTGCCGCATTTTAACCTGTCTATCTGTTTGAGGACATCCTCCCTACTTACCTCTATGTGCTCTAATTTTTCAGCCTGTTCCCCACTCATGAGCTCCTCTGAGTCTGGTATATTAGATATGTCTTCGCTCGTAAAAACCGACGAGAAGAACGTATTCAACCTCTCAGCTACCTCTTTATCCTCCTTAATCACTCCCTTCCTGTCCCCATCGTCCAACGGCCCTACCTCCTCTCTCGCTGGTCGCTTCCCCTTAACGTAACTGAAGAATGCCTTGAAGTTTTTCGCCTCCTTGGCCAGCCCCTCTTCGTATTTCTCTTTTGCTTTTCTAACCTCCCGGTGGCATTCCTTTTGGCATTTCCTGTGCGCCTGGCGATTTTCCTCTGTTGGGTCCTCTTTCCATCTCCGGAAAGATACTTTTTTGTCCTTTATCGCCCTCTTTACTTCTATTGACATCCAAACCGGGTCCTTTGATCGCTTGTTCTTGCAGCCTTTCCTGAAATTGGGGACGTACATTCTCTGTGCTTCTTGCAGGGTGTCCCTAAATAGGGTCCAGGCGCTTCCCACAGTCTCCATCCTAAAGATGTTTTTGAGCTTCCTCCCCACCATTTCCCTCATAGCAGCGTAGTTCCCTTTCTTGAAGTTCAGCGCAGTTGTTGCGGTCCTCCTAACTATGGGTGTCCCTCTTTCTAATGTGAATCTGATCGTGTTGTGATCACTGTTGCCTAGTGGTCCTCCCACTTCTACCCCTCTTACAGGCCCCCCTAATCCGTTTAGGATGAGGTCAAGAGTAGTACCCCCTCGCGTCGGTTCTTTGACTAGTTGCTCCATGAAGCAGTCCTTCACAGCTTCTACAAATCCTGTCTCCCTAGTGCAGTTGGAGTGACCCGTACTCCAGTCTATCCCTGGGTAGTTGAAGTCCCCCATCACTGTTACACTTCCAGTCCTGCACTCCTGTCTCAATTCCGCTTCCAAGTCGTGTCCGACTCCCTCTGGCGTACCAGGTGGTCGATAGTACAGCCCCAGTTTTATGCTCGCACCCTTGTTTCCCGGTAATTTGACACACAGCGATTCCAGCCCCTCTGCCTTTGTTGCCATATCCATTCCGACCGAGTGGATAGATTCCTTTATATATAGTGCTATGCCTCCCCCCTTTTTGTGGGTCCTGTCCCTCCTATAGAGCTTGTACCCTGGCAGCGCTATATCCCATTGATTTTCCTCTGTCCACCAGGTTTCTTCAATTCCAATTATATCCAGGTCCTCCCCCTTGGCGACGACTTCTAGTTCACCCATCTTGGCCGTGAGGCTTCTTGCATTTGCGTATAAGCACCGCAGATCCCGTCGTTTTTCTTCCACTTCTGCATTTACCTGGTCCACTTGCCCTTGGATTTCTGGCAGTTTTCCCGCTCTCTGTGTTTCTGCTTTACCCTCAGCCTTTACCCTCTTAGCTTTCAGCTTCCCCACATTCCTGCCACCCCACTTTCCCGCTTTTCCTCTGGGATTTTTAGCCCTACCGGCCCCCTCCTGGGCTGTCATCCCTTGAGCCTCTGTTTGATCCCCCTTGCCTTGTGGTGCTTCTATATTACCCTCGGCTTTCGCCCTTATGCCACCCAGTCCCCCTGTGTCCCCATGCCCCTTAGTCTTCTCCCAGCAAGCTCCCTTTACCTGATGTTTCCCTCGCTGTCTGATCTGTAGATCTTCCGGTCCCTTTGTTTCCTCCCTGCAGTCAGCCCGTTCAGCATCTGTTCTGGATGCTGTTGTCCGAAGCGTCAACATCAGATCTGCTGTCGGCTTTCCCCCTCTCTTCAGTTTAAAGCCCTCTCGATCTCCTTCCTCAAATTGGTTGCCAGTAGTCTGGTTCCCGCTGTGCTCAGGTGCAGGCTGTCCCGCCGGTAGAGCTTGCTCTTTCCCCAGAAGGACGTCCAGTTCCTCACAAAGCGGAAGCCCTCCTCCTGGCACCATCTCATCAACCATGCATTCACAGCTTGGAGGTCTGCCTGCCTCTTTGCATCTGCTCTCGGTACAGGCAAGATCTCTGAGAATGCTATCCTCCGGGTACTCCGCTTCAGCTTTCGTCCCAGGACCCTGAACTGGTCAGTCAGTGCGTCCATGCTGAAGTTCCTCCGGCTCACATCGTTTGTTCCGACGTGGATTATTACTGCAGTCTCCTCTGTCTCTGCTCCGTCCAGGATCCTCTCGATCCTATCAGTGATGTCTCATGTCTTGGCCCCTGGGAGACAAGTCACTAGCCGGTCCTCCCTTCCTCCAGCTACGTGACTGTCTACCTCTCTCAAGATCGAATCTCCCACCACAATAGCAGACTTCCCTTTCCTCGGCAACCTCCTCTGCCTCAGGTCCGTGTCCTCGGTGTAGTGTGGTGTCTCTCCCTCGGGGTCCTGGTGAGTCGCGGTCTCCTCCTCTTGCGTTGTCCCTCCGCTAGGTCCTTCCCCGGTATCGCCTTGTGGATCCTGGGTCTCGTCTACCGACATCCGTCTGTGCTGCTGTTGATCCCGTTCCTCCCCTATAGGCCTCCTCAATGAATCTCTCGAGGTCCCTCACCTGGTCCACAATGGGGCCTGCTCTGTCTGTGTTCTGGGTAGACCAGCTCGTCTCCTCTGTGGTGCGCAGTTCCTCCAGTCCCTCTAGCTCCTGGACCCTGACCCTCAATCTGCCGACCTCCATCCTCAGGCTTTCCAGTTCCTGACACTGACTGCATATATACTCCCGCCTTCCCAAAGGGAGGTAGTCGTACATATTGCACTCTGTGCAGTATACCGGAAAGTACCTCTGGGATCCTGGGTCCTCCATCGCTCTTGTGAAGTGCTGGTGTGCTCCTGCTGTGGGTAAGAGAGAGAGTAAGAGAAAAGGAAAAAGAGAAAAGAAGAGAAAAGTGAATTACTGGGCGTTTCTGGCTCCCTCGCAAGGCCCGCCGCGCGCCGAACGGCTGGGCGCCGTTGGCTCCCTTCTTCTTAAAGGGGAGCCCGGGCGCCGACGCGACCTGTGACGCGGTGGGGGTGGGCGGAGCTACCTCTCGCCGCGACCCCGGTTCCTCCTGCCTGCTCTGCCTTCCTCCCCTGGCTACCTCCTCGTGGCTTCCTCCTCCTGCCCTCCGCCGCTGAAAAAAAACACAAGGCAAAAGAAAGGACCCTGCAACAGGTCTGCTTCGTGCCCTGGCTTCCCTTCTTAAAGGGGAGCCCGGGCGCCGACGCGACCTGTGACGTGGTGGGGGTGGGCGGAGCTACCTCTCGCCGCGACCCCGGTTCCTCCTGCCTGCTCTGCCTTCCTCCCCTGGCTACCTCCTCGTGGCTTCCTCCTCCTGCCCTCCGCCGCTGAAAAAAAACACAAGGCAAAAGAAAGGACCCTGCAACAGGTCTGCTTCGTGCCCTGGCTTCCCTTCTTAAAGGGGAGCCCGGGCGCCGACGCGACCTGTGACGCGGTGGGGGTGGGCGGAGCTACCTCTCGCCGCGACCCCGGTTCCTCCTGCCTGCTCTGCCTTCCTCCCCTGGCTACTTCCTCGTGGCTTCCTCCTCCTGCCCTCCGCCGCTGAAAAAAAACACAAGGCAAAAGAAAGGACCCTGCAACAGGTCTGCTTCGTGCCCTGGCTTCCCTTCTTAAAGGGGAGCCCGGGCGCCGACGCGACCTGTGACGCGGTGGGGGTGGGCGGAGCTACCTCTCGCCTCGACCCCGGTTCCTCCTGCCTGCTCTGCCTTCCTCCCCTGGCTACCTCCTCGTGGCTTCCTCCTCCTGCCCTCCGCCGCTGAAAAAAAACACAAGGCAAAAGAAAGGACCCTGCAACACTGAACTTTTAGCAATTTTTTTTAAAGTTCTTTTTCTGCCTCAAACCCCTCATTTTGCCTAGGGATCATCTGAAATAGATGCCCCAGGCCAGTCTAGCCCCAATTCCTGCATTTTTTGTACAGATGTATCGGCTGAGGAACAGCCGTGTTCCACGTGCCATGGGGTGCGGAGGAAGGGGCAGGAGTTTCAGGCTCAGCCTCTAATCAGTCCTTCAGGGCCTTAGAACCTAGAAAAACCCAGATAATCTTGTCTGCAGGAAAGAGATCCTATTCAGAGGCCACACACAACAAGGGGGCGAAACACTGGTGGAGGAGGCTCTAATTCTACAGTATGGGATTTTGCAGGAGTCCTTGGGGCCTCGAGTGCAAGGCATTTCCATTTTGTCAGCCTTTTATGGAAAGCCTACTTAACTGGTCTGAGAAATACTGCACTACCCATAGGCAACAGAATGCTTTTTTGTTGGGGGGAGGGGCCACAAACTCCACCCCAGACCCCACCCCCTGCCCCCATAATAGTACTAATTGTAATACCTTTTTTCCATTCATTTTTCATATATACACACAATATAATCTTATTAACAATACATAATGGTTAACCACAAAATTACACTACACAAAGCACACTGTACATATGCTTTTCAACATTCATTCTTACCAGACTACAGATAACACCTATATAAATACGGGACCACAAACTAAAAGTACTAATATATATAAACGAAACCCTAAGATTCAAGACTCTGCATGCAGTGCAACGCTCAGAGAAAAAGAAATAAATTAATTTCTTTCTGAATAGTGCAAAATATATGCAGCAGATGACCCTCACTACTGATGTCAGCCTGAGTGGTTGGGGGGCATACTGCTGTGGTTGCCTGCTCTAGAGGAAATGGACCCCACTGGAAAGCAAGTGGTCCATAAACTGGCCAGAACCGAGAGCCATTCATTTAGCATTGAAAGAGTTGCAATCTTTCCTGATAGGAAAGGCAGTCAGGGTGTTTTCGAACAATGACACATTGGTAGCTTATGTAAACAAACAAGGAAGGACATGTAAACGTCAAGGTTTTTCTATAGTGGTGTCTCCTTACCTTGCTATTTGTGGGAATCCAGCATTTTTGCCGGGCCAGACCGGCTCTATGTTTCACTGTTGGAAATCTAAGGGTATCCACTATTTGCTGCATTTGCTCACTGAGGAGGACCGTTTGAAAACTTTTGCTATTTTACAACGAGAATACTCTTTGCTGCCTTGAGATGTATTTTCTTACTTGCCAATTAAGCATTATATACAAAGCCTTCCTTGGGAGGATCTCACGGAGGCTATCCAGGATGAGCTAGTCACGTGCTATACTGGTTCCGCTGCGGTATCACCACCGTTATCTTCAAGAGTCCACTAAGAATTGCATTATCCCATTTATGTTGCTGCTTGAACACTGATCTTGGCATGCAGCTATCTCTCATGGATTACAAAAAACATGTCCTGGCAGCTGCTACACTGGGAACAGCATTACAAGTTTGCGCTGCATCTTTATATAGCGCCCAACAGTGCGCGCCATGTGGGACTTTCTCAGACAGGAGCCTGTCCTAAGTATGGTCATGTGCCTGCTACTCTTGGGCACATGTTGTGGCTTTGCACCGCTGTTTTGGCTTTTTGGCACAATTTACTTACCTATGTGTCTTCCATCTAGACTTATGGAGTGAAGTTTGATCCTCTGATATTGTTTGACATATTTTCGTTGCAGGTGCCTGTTCCACGTGCCTATCATTCTTTTCTGCAGCGTACTATTTTGATGGGGAAGAAAGTAATTCTGCTTAACTGGCTTTCCCAGAATCCTCCCTGCCTCTCCCAGTGGCGGATGCAAATGCTCACCTTGCTTAAGTTGGAACGGATACAATTTCAGGACTTTGACTCTCCTTCGGGCCGCCACTTTAGGCGGACATGGAAAGCTTTTTGGGCAACGTGGACCCCTAGCGTGCATAGTTGTCTTTTGAATGGGAAGCTGGATCTGTATGGTTGCAGGCATTCCTCTCTTGTTGGTTCTGTATTTTGAGCGGGGGGGGGGGGGGGGGAGCTTCTGGGAATGATGCTGTTATATTTTGAGCATGTCTTTCAGGTACTTTTCATTTGTCTTGTACATTTGTTAGATGTTGTGGAATTGCTGTTCTATTTTTGTTGCTTTACTGATGCTCAATAAAAATGATTTCAATAATAAAAACAAACAAGGAGACAAGAGATGCACTCCCCTTTGCCTGGAGGCATAGATATGGGCAGAAGTTCACTTATAAGCCCTCTCAGCTGTCCCACATGACAGGAGTAGAGAACATCCAGGCTGATTTTCTCAGCAGGCAGACTGTGGATCTGGGAGAGTGGTCTCTGTCTCAGAAGTTGTTCACCCTCATTGTACACTGCTAGGGAAGACAGCCAAGAATGCAAAGGCAGACTGCTTCTACAGTTGAAGAGATAAACTGGGAAGCACAGGGCTGGATGCCTTCGTTCAGCCTTAGCCTACCAAGCTTCTATTCTATGTGTTTTCACCATGGATAATGGTGGGCCAGATCAACCACAGAATAGCAAGCCACTAGGCGATGGTGATCATGGTAGCTCTGGACTGGCCCCGTTGGCCTTGGTATGCAGATCTGGTACGTCTCCAAAGAGGTGGATATTGCAGGCTGCCGGTTCATCCCAGCCTCCTCAGCCAGAGACCAATTCCTATAATCCAGAGCGCTTTGGTCTTATGGCATGGCTCTTGAGCACATGGCTCTAACTCATAAGGGTTACTTGGAGGTTGTTGTTACAGCTCTTCTTAGAGCAAAGAAGCCTGTGACATTTGCGGCTTATGCGAAGACCTGGAAGACTTTTCAGTTATGGTGTACCAAGTTTCAAGTTTAATTACATTTGATGGATCGCTTATTATAATATCTAAGCGATGTACAAATTAAAAACCAACAGATTTTGGTAATACATTTAATATGGTGGGACAAGACACTGGACAGAGGATTTGGACATACATGAATGAGTAGGTAAGAGGGGAAAAAGTTACAATTATAATATTTGTTGAAATTACATAAAACGGGAAGCACATTAGGTAAAAATGGAATGGATATAGAAAAAATTTAGTTGATTATTATAAGACTGAGGACTGAGTGGAGCCTGAGAGAGCTCCCATCCTGGTGATTCTAGCATTCCTACAAGCCGGTTTTCAAAATGGCCTAACAGTTTCATCTCTCATAGCCGGTATCTCATGCTTTAATGCTTGGAGAGGCATGCAGTCACTGGCGTCTCATCCAGACAGCACTCAGTTTTTGAGAGGAGCACTAGGATTGCATCCCCCACTGTGTAGGCCATTTTTATCTTGGGACCTTAATGTTGTTCTGAAAGGCCTATCTCGGGCTCCATATGAGCCTCTGCCATAAGCATCCCTCTTGAATCTTATGGTTAAGACTGTATTTTGATTGCTATAGTTTTAGTGATGTGGATCTCAGAGTTACAGGCCCTCTCTTGTACAGAATCCTTCCACTGGTTTACAGAGTCTGGTGTTTCTCTGCAGACAATACTTTCCTTTCTACTGAAGTTGGTTGCTGTCTTCCATATCAATCAGGAGATTCGTATACCCGCCTTGCACCCTATGGATTCGATGAAACAGAATATAATTTTTCAGAGGTTGGATGTGCATAGAACCTTCTGGAAAGGACTAATGATTCCCAGCTCTCTGATCACTTTTTTTGTACTGACCAACCAATAAAGACGAGGCAAGCCAGCTTCCAAGGCTTCAATTGCCAGATGGATTCAAATGGCAATTTCATAACATAACATAAATTTTTATTTATATATTGCAAAAACCTTTCGGTTCTATGCGGTTTACAGAAGATATGGGCTGACCATTGTCAGTGAGCTACAATAGATAGAACACTGGCAAAGACAAGTTAACAATAGTTTCATATCAATATGCTACTTTGGAGGGATTACAAGAATTTTGAGAACAGATGGGTTTTTAATAGCTTTCTAAAATGTATATATAAGGTTGATATTCTAACCATTTGGCCCAGTTCAGGATCCATGGAAGCAGTTTGTTTTGATAAGAGTTGGTTTGACTGAAGGGAAGGTAAAAAATGATTGGGAACATGTGGAGCAACTTGGAGATGAGAACAAGAACTGAGCAGTTAGGTAGTTAGGTGGTAGGCCATTAGGGATTTGTAGAAGAGGCATTCCCTCGACAGGAAGCCAATGTAGTTTTTGGTAGAATGGAGTTAAGTGATCAAATTTTTTTTCAAGTTAAAGATTGCGGTGTTTTGGATGATACTTAGTTTCCGGAAATGCTTGCGTTGACCTGCTAGGTATGAAATGTTGCAGTAAACAGCCCTCTATCTCAATCGCTGCACATTCAACTAGAAGTCTGGCTGCTTTCTGGGAAGAGTCCCTGGCTGTTTCACCTGATTAAATTTGTAGAGCGGTTACTTGGTCTACTCTCTACACCTTTACAAGGTTCTACAGAGTGGATGTGGTAGCTTGAAAGGATGCTGCTTATGGGTCCTTGGTTCTGCGGGCAAGCTCATCGGTCCCTCCCTAAATGTTTGTAACTGCTTTGGTATGTCAGCTATGGTACAGAATCCTATGTCTTCACTACAGAATGAAAGAATAGGCTCTTACTTTGCTAATCTTCTTTCTGATAGAAGACATAGGATTCTGTATGGCCTGCCCTGTGCAGTTTTTTGATTCACCTGATTCCTGCTTTGGACATTACCTCGATATCCATCTTGGGACCTCTTTTCTTGTATCTAAGATTTAACAGAGACAAACTACAGGAACATGAAGGCTCCTATTCCCTTTTTGTTTGGAGAGTTTTATGGCTCCTACTAATTGCACTTAGCAGGTTGGTTCATGATTACTCATGTGCATACTTTATTGTTTTGTGTTAAATTGTTAATTGTTATTAATCGTTGTTATTTTATTATATGTTATAGAGCAGAACAGAATATGATTTGTTGCCGGGGAAGTTCCCCATGCCCCTCCTTCTCTTTTCTTCTGTTTCAGTGGAATTTGATTGCTTTGGTACAAACTGAAGAGGGAGCTGTTCTCAAGTGTTAAAGGTGAGGAGTTGGAAGTTTTGAGTGACACCCTTCTGCTAAGTTTACTACTAGAGGGAAGGAACAGCTATGGTACAGAATCCTATATGTTATATCAGGAAGAAGATTAGTAAAGTAAAAACCTAATCTTTCATTATATCAATGTGGTAAGTTGGTCATGGCACAATGTCATTCAGCAAAGCCATGGGGACCTAAGAGGTTGGATGATTGGTAACAACTGTGCAAGTATAGATAGCTATTTTATTACACAGCTTCCTAGCTACACGTGGAAAAAGTGAAGTTCTTGGGGGAGATGGAGGATCAGGAGTACTATGGAAAAATTAGGTTCTTACCTCGATGATAATCTTTCCAGTA
Organism: Geotrypetes seraphini; assembly: GCF_902459505.1. Taxonomy (NCBI): domain Eukaryota; kingdom Metazoa; phylum Chordata; class Amphibia; order Gymnophiona; family Dermophiidae; genus Geotrypetes; species Geotrypetes seraphini. Next base: position 68,025,356 of record NC_047085.1, read on the forward strand.
AACAGGTACAGTAGTGTGAACCATAGGTTTTATCCCCATACTCGCGGAAAACTTGCAGAAGGCATCAAACATAATTTCTGCAGCTCCATCTCCTTCTCCTCAGTTAGTAACAAAACAATGAATAACTTCTAAATAGGAGAAATAACAAGAAGGACATGGGGATCTCCCCGACAAAGACAATTTTGCTCTGCTCTGCAATCAAAACAAATATGTAAATATACCATAAACAAGGTGGAACATAACAACCCACCTATCTGAGTGCAACCAGCACTAACATTTATACAGCTCTTCTTGCTTCTTATAAGCTTTTAATAGAAAGAGCTATTGTATCTCTCTTCATATCTGATAGAGAGGCATCCCATGAGCATTTTGTTACTTCTTTGCTGGCCAGAAACAAGCATCTGTAACTCCACCATATAACTGAGACCTTAGGCAGGTGTATTCTGACAGGACAGGTCATCTGGTCTACCGTACCTGTTCCAGTGCAGTAGTCTGGACCATAGGGACTTATCAAAGCAGTCCCCTGAATCTAGGGTGGGAAAGAAGAGCCTGCCTGAAGCACTGATGACCCAAAAGCTGCGTCCTTTTGTGCTGCCATATCCACTCTGTAAAACTTTGTAAATTTATGGAATGTTGACCATGTAGCTGCCCTACAAATTTCCTTGAGCCCAGGATTTCATCCATGATGAAGCAACACTTCATGTGAAATGTGCCTTCAAAGAAATTTGTGGCTGTTTACAATATCTTTACAAAAGGTAAATCGTGCCAAACGAACCTGATTGAATTATTTGATTGGGTGACCAGAGAGCTGGATCGAGGACATATGCTAGATGTAATTTACTTAGATTTCAGCAAAGCCTGTGATACAGTTCCTCATAGGAGGCTGTTGAACAAACTTGAAGGGCTGAAGTTAGGACCCAAAGTGGTGAACTGGGTTAGAAACTGGCTGTCGGACAGACGCCAGAGGGTGGTGGTTAATGGAAGTCACTCGGAGGAAAGAAAGGTGAGTAGTGGAGTCCCTCAGGGTTCAGTGCTGGGACCAATCCTGTTCAATATGTTTGTGAGTGACATTGCTGAAGGGTTAGAAGGAAAAGTGTGTCGTTTTACAGATGATACCAAGATTTGTAACAGAGCAGATACCGAAGAGGGAGTGGAAAATATGAAAAAGGTTCTGCAAAAGTTAGAGGAATGGTCTAATGCCTGGCAACTAAAATTCAATGCAAAGAAATGCAGAGTAATGCATTTGGGGGATTAATAACCGGAAGGAACCGTATATGCTGGGAGGAGAGAAGCTGATATGCACGGACGGGGAGAGGGACCTTGGGGTGATAGTGTCCGAAGAAAAACAGTGTGACAAGGCAGTGGCTGCTGCCAGAAGGATGCTGGGCTGTATAAAGAGAGGCGTAGCCAGTAGAAGGAAGAAGGTGTTAATGCCCCTGTACAGGTCATTTATAAGACCCCACTTGGAGTATTGTGTTCAGTTTTGGAGACCGTATCTGGCGAAGGACGTAAGAAGACTTGAAGCGGTCCAGAGGAGGGCAACGAAAATGACAGGAGGCTTGCACCAGAAGACGTATGAGGAGAGACTGGAAGCCCTGAATATGTATACCCTGGAGGAAAGGAGAGAAAGGGGAGATATGATTCAGACGTTCAAATACTTGAAGGGTATTAACATAGAACAAAATCTTTTCCAGAGAAAGGAAAATGGTAAGACCAGAAGACATAATTTGAGGTTGAGGGGTGGTAGATTCAAAGGCAATGTTAGGAAATTCTACTCTACGGAGAAGGTGGTGGATGACTGTAATGCGCTCCCGAGAGAGGTGGTGGAGAGTAAAGAAGCGTGGAACACAGAGGATCTAGAATCAGAAAATAATATTAAAAATTGAACTAAGGCCAGGACTGGGCAGACTTGCATGGTCTGTGTCTGTATTTGGCCATTTGGTGGAGGATGGGCTGGGGAGGGCTTCAATGGCTGGGAGGGTGTAGATAGGCTGGAGTAGGTTTTAACGGAGATTTCGGCAGTTGGAACCCAAGCACAGTACCGGGTAGAGCTTTGGATTCTTGCCCAGAAATAGCTAAGAAGAAAAAAAACATTTTTAAAAAATTTAAATTGAATCAGGTTGGGCAGACTGGATGGACCATTCGGGTCATTATCTGTCGTCATCTACTATGTTACAATGTTACATCCAGTGTATGCAGAAACAATAACCATGTGAATCTATCTGAAAATAGTAGCCTTGGAGGCTTTTTCCCCAGGCAACTACAGCTGCTCAATACAAAGAGAAAGCCAGAGAGACAAAAGGAATTTGTCACCTCAAGGTAACAGAGAAGAACTCTCCTGATATCCAGCAATGCCAAACTCTTATCCTTCTTTTTCTGACCTGTAGCCAGAAATGCAGGCAGCCAGACTTTCTGATTGACATTGAATACCAACACCACTTTTGGCAGAAAGGAAGGCACGGTGCAAAGAGACACAGGCCTCCATAAACCTGAGGAAAATCATCTTCATGATGAGATCTGTTAGCGGTGCCTCCTGCAAGGGTTTGTACAGGGACTCGCTGAGGGCCAATAAGACAATTTTAAGGCTCCATGTTGGAAATGGCAGTTGCACGGGAGGATGCAAATGCAACGCTCCCTTCAGGAATCTGGCTATATCAGGATGAAAAGCCGGGGGTACATTTTTCCTCATAGTTGAAAGCATGAGAGACTTGCCACTTGTACCTTCAGTGAACCAATTGCAAAGCCCTTCTGGAGTCATCCTGCAGAAATGCAAGGACTGCTGAAATTGGAGCCTCAAGAGGTTCAACCATATGTACTGCACACCAATGCTGAAATGTGTTCCACACCTTAGCATAAGCTGTGACCGTCACTGACTTTTTAGCTCATAGGAGGGTAGAAATAACCGTCTCCTAATAACCTTTGCACTCTAGGGCTGGGCACTCAAGAGCCATGCCGTAAGCCCAAAGCATTCTGGACTTTCCAATGCAATTGGCCCCTGCAGGCTACAACAGAAGGTCTGAATGTGGCTGTAGCCTGAGATACATGTCCTGCTGCAGTCAAACTAGATCTGCATATCAGGGGCGACGAGGCCAGTCTGGTTCCATGAGAACTACCAACCCGTGTTCTGCTTTTCATTGAATGATCTGACCTATCATTGGTCACGGGGAAAACACACAGAGCAGCCCCTGTGTGGGCCAAGTTAGTACCAAGGTGACCATGCTAGTGCTTCCTGGCTCAAATCTTTGGCTGAAGTATTGAGATACCTTCTTGTTGTCTGCTGATGCCGTCAGATCAAGTATTGGCTACCCCTAGCATTTCACAATACTGTTGAATGCCCTCTGAATAGGGCCTACTCTCCCAGACCTAGAGTCTGGCAACTGATATAGTTGGCCTGGACATTGTTCACTCCTGAAACATGAGCTGCTGATATGGCCTGAAGGTGGGCCTCAGCCTACCAGAACAACAATCAAGCTTCCATCTTTAATGGAGCCTTCCTTGTTCCTTCCTATCTGTTGATGTATGCTACCACTGTAGCATTGTCTGAGACGAGTCTGACCACCTGGCCTTCCAGGATCGCTAGCAAGGCCTGCAGCACTAGACGAATGGCTCTGAGCTTCAATCTGTTTTCTCTGCTAGGGTAACCAGTAGCCCTGAACCGGCTGACCCTCACCATGACCTCCCCAGCCATACAGACTAGCATCTGGCATCAGTATCACCCAAGTCGAGGTGCAAAGAGGAACTCCCTTGGATAGCATCTCTGCCCGGAGCCACCACTGTAAGTTGTGATACACTTCTACCATCCAGCTTTAACCCAAGGGATCACCTCTATGGTAGCTACCATTGACCCCCAGCACCTGTTGGTAGTGCCAAGCTGTGAGAGTTGGGAAGTCCTAAGTACCTAATTTTATTTTATTGTAACCCACTCTGGGCTCCTGGGGAGGACGGGCTATAAAAATGAATGAATAAATAAATGACCAGTATGTCCAGAATCTTATGCTGTAGCTTCAGTTTGCGAGGTTCTGGAAAACACAGGGCCCACTGCTGTCATGAAGAGAATTCCCAGGTACTCTAGGGACTGGGATGGCCGAAGATAACTCTTTCAGAAATTGATGATCCACCCCAGGTTCTGCAACAGCTGCACTAATTGTGCCACTGCTTTGTGGCCTGCTGCCTTGAACGTGGCTCTAATTAGCCAATCGTACAAATATGGGTGTACTTGAATCCCTGCCTTGTGTAAGTGTGCCGCCACAGCCATTACCTTGGTAAAGCTAAAAGGTGCCATGGATAACCCGAAAGGTAGTGCCAAGAACTGAAAATGCCTTTCCAGTATGTGGAACTGGAAAGACTTCTGTGTTCTGGGAAGATGAGAATATGCAAGTAAGCCTCTGTCAAATTCAGTGAGGCTATGAACTCCCCTGGAGAAAACAAGGCAATCACCAAACACACAGTCTCTATCCAGAACCGAGGCTCTTAGGCATGGATTGACAGACTTCAGATCTAAAATTGGTCTGCAGCCATCCGAGTCTTTCTTGGGCACGATAAAGTATGTAGCGTATCTGCCCGAGCCTGAGACTTCACTCCATGGACTGAATTCCTATATGGCACTTTACTGTCACCCTAACCTTGGCCACTTTCTCTGTCCTGCTGGCTGGGGAATCCACAAAGAAATCCTGAAGTGGATGACAAAATTTGAGCTTGTAACCCTCTCGAATGATGTCCAGCACTCATTGGTCTGAACAAATCTGATTCCAGGCCTACCAGAACTCCGAGAGTTTCCCATCTATTCAGGGAAGCTCGGGTTGTGGCCTGGCTTCATTGGGACTTCTTGGTGGAGGCTGCTGAGCATAGATCCTAATGCCTGCACTCTCCTGGAGCCCCCCAATCTCTGCTGAGATCCATGAAAGGGTTTCTGCGCAGAAGAGCTTGCTGATTGGCAAGACCTCCTATAGCTGTGAAAGGAACCTGACCCCTGGGACACGAAGCCTACTGTCAGGTAGTGACTTTGGATGATGGCCCATGATGCTAGCCATAAGGTCATCTAATCCTTTACCAAAAAGCATCTATCCTTTGAAAGGAAGTATGCTTAAGGTAGCCTTAGATGCTGAATCGCCTACCCATTGTCTGATCCAGCGTGTTCTGCGGGCAGAGATAAAGTAAGAAGATACTTTGCTCCATTATTCTAAACACATTGCAGAGAGAGCATCAGAGGGGTAAAGCTCCCGCCTCTGCAGCCAGAGCCTGACACATCATTCTGTGGCAAGTGCGCACCACATATGAGGCTGCTGCTGCTGCTGCATTAAGTCCCAAGGCTAAAGCCTCAAACAGCATCTTGAGCACGAGGTCCACCCTCCTATCCTTTGCATCCTTTAAGATCACACCCCCTTCAGTAGGAAGGGAAGTACGCTTAGTAACTTGCACTACCAATGCCGCTGAAAATCTGGAGCCATCAGATACAATTTTAACATGGCCCTGGTACCCCTTAAAGGGCTCTCCAGTGCGTCCCAATGCTATGTTAGCATGTAGCGTGACCAAGATGATAAAGGGGAACTCCTCTTGTATGAGGAAAGACTAAAAAGGTTAGGGCTCTTCAGCTTGGAAAAGAGATGGCTGAGGGGAGATATGATTGAAGTCTACAAAATCCTGAGTGGAATAGAACGGGTACGACTGGATCGATTTTTCACTCCGTCAAAAATGACAAAGACTAGGGGACACTCGATGAAGTTACAGGGAAATACTTTGATAACCAATAGGAGGAAATATTTTTTTCACTCAAAGAATAGTTAAGCTCTGGAACACATTGCCAGAGATTATGGTAAGAGCAGATAGCATAGCTGGTTTTAAGAAAGGTTGGACAAGTTCCTGGAGGAAAAGTCCATAGTTTGTTATTGAGAAAGACATGGGGGAAGCCACTGCTTGTATCAAGAAGGTTGCCCTGGATTGGTAGCATGGAATGTTGCTACTCCTTGGATTTTGGCCAGTTACTAGGGACCTGGATTGGCCACCGTGAGAACGGGCTACTGGGCTTGATGGACCATTGATTTGACCCAGTAAGGCTATTCTTATGTTCTTATAGTTATCTCAGGATGCAAAATAAATTATGTGGACTGGGGCTTAGAATTGCTCAATAGAGAAGTTTGAGCTGTGGACTTCTGCAGGGGATTCAAATTGAAATAACTGCAGGGAAAACATGAGGACCTCCAATAAGTCTGACAGCTTAAAAAGCCTACTCAGGGCCAGGTCCTCTCCTTGATCTAGGGCTGCCACTGACTCTTGCCTATGTACGCCCACCTATGACTGGACTACTCCTAGATGGCAAGTCATTTTAGGATAGCAAATGCATCAAACCAATCTTTTTCAGACCAGCCCTCTGCAGTGGAACCAAGCCTTGTGCAGGCTTCCCCTAAGCTGCCACCTGCGAAACTTCAGATGCTGACGCTCCTTTAAATTTTAGATATGCTTCAAACATTAAACTCACAAAATCAGAATCAACTCTCTCCACTGGAACTCCCGAGGACCTCTGCAGAGGCACATCTTGTCTCCTCCTTGGTTCAGAGGTGTTTGCTCATTTGCATTTCACCGATGATGCCTCTATTATCGACCACCTGGACGGAAGGAAGAAACAGACGTAGAAATGATAGAGGAAATCAACCATGAATGTAGAGCAGGTAATGTAACGATCATGGGAGACTTCAACTTTCCCGGGATAAACTGGAACCTGGGAACCTCAAACTGCTGCAGGGAATCCAAGTTCCTGGAAATGATAGGGAACTGCTTCCTAGAACAAATGGTGGGAGAACCGACAAGAGGGACCACCACCTTGGACTTGGTCCTAAATGGCATAACTGGAAGGACAACAAATGTAGAGGTCACAGTCCCGTTGGGTACGAGCGATCACAGCATGATCAATTTTAAAATTGGCATCGGGAAGGAGAAACGTACCAAGACTCAAACCACAACCTTTAACTTCAGAAAAGGCAAATACGACAGCATGAGAGTCATGGTTAAAAAACGGCTCAAGAAAAAGGCAGCCAAAATCAGAACAGTCGATCAAGCATGGTACCTACTAAAAAATATCATCACCGAAGCGCAAAATCTCTGCATTCCGCAGATATCCAAAGGAAAGAAAAATAAAAACAAAGGAGAACCAGCTTGGCTAACTAAAGAGGTGAAGGATGCAGTAAGGGATAAGAGGAACTCGTTTAAAAAATGGAAACGCGAACACACAACGGAGGCCTGAAACAGTCACAAGGTCAACCAGAAGAAGTGTCACAAGGCGGTAAGAGATGCTAAAAAAGCATATGAGGAAAAGATAGCGCAAGAAGCCAAAAACTTCAAGCCCTTTTTTAGATACATAAAAGGGAAAAAAACAGCTAAGGAGGCAGTGGGCCCTCTCGACGACCAAGGAAGAAAAGGGTGCATCAAGGAAAACAAACAGATTGCGGATAGGCTAAACTCATTCTTTGCGTCTGTCTTTACTAAGGAGGGCACTGCATCAATGCCAGAAAAAGGGAGAGCATTCAAAGGAGAAATTGAGGATAGCCTAACCACAGTGAATGTGGATTTGGACATGATATACTATCAGATCGACAAACTAAGAAGTGACAAATCCCCTGGACCAGATGGAATTCACCCGAGAGTGCTAAAGGAGCTTAAGGTAGAAATCGGAGAACTTTTACAATCCCTAGCTAACTTGTCAATTAGAACCGGGCGAATACCAGATGATTGGAAGATAGCGAATGTCACTCCAATCTTCAAAAAAGGATCAAGAGGAGAACCGGGCAACTATAGACCTGTGAGTCTTACGTCGGTTCCTGGGAAGATGGTTGAAGCACTAATAAAGGATAGCATAGTGCAACACCTGGAAAACCACGACCTGATGAGAGCTAGTCAGCATGGCTTCAGGAAGGGGAAGTCATGTTTGACAAACTTACTTCAATTTTTTGAGGAGGTGAACAAACAAATCGATAACGGTGAACCAGTGGATATAATATACTTGGACTTCCAGAAAGCGTTCGACAAGGTTCCACACACAAGGCTTCTGAAGAAACTACAAAGCAATGGAATAGAAGGAGATATACTAAGATGGATAGGCAAATGGCTGGAAAACAGATTGCAGAGGGTGGGCATAAATGGGAAGTTCTCGGGCTGGGAAAAGGTGACGAGCGGTGTACCCCAGGGTTCGGTCCTTGGGCCCATCTTGTTCAATATTTTCATAAACGACCTGGAAGAAGAAACAACAAGTAATTTAATCAAGTTTGCAGACGACACAAAACTATGTAGGGTAGTTGGGTCACAAAAGGACAGAGAAGAACTCCAGAGAGATTTGAACCAGCTAGAGAAATGGGCAGAAAAATGGCAGATGAAGTTCAACATAGACAAATGCAAAGTGATGCACCTGGGTAAGAAAAACAAGGAACATGAATATAAAATGTTAGGTGTAACATTGGGCAAGAGCGAACAAGAAAGGGACCTGGGGGTACTGATAGACAGGACCCTGAAGCCATCAGCACAATGCGCAGCGGCAGCAAAGAAAGCAAACAGGATGTTGGGCATGATAAAGAAGGGGATCACGAGTAGATCGGAGGACATCATAATGCCGCTTTACAGAGCAATGGTCAGACCACACTTGGAATACTGTGTCCAACACTGGTCTCCCTACCTAAAGAAGGATATAACCCTGCTGGAGAGGGTGCAAAGACGAGCCACGAAGCTAGTTACAGGTATCAAGAACTTGAGCTCGGAAAACTGGGATTGTTCACCCTCGAGAAGAGAAGACTGCGAGGGGACATGATAGAGACTTTTAAAATATTAAAAGGATTCGACAAAATAGAGCAAGAAACATCGTTATTCACATTGTCCAATGTGACTCGGACAAGAGGTCATGGATTGAAGCTGAGGGGCACCAGGCCTAGGACAAATATCAGGAAATTCTGCTTCGCACAACGAGTGGTGGACGCTTGGAACGCACTCCCGGAGGAGGTCGTGATGGAGACCACCATTCCGGGATTCAAGGGCAAATTGGATGCACACCTTCTCGCAAATCACATTGAGGGATACGAGCAAACAAGGTTTCTCAACAGGGAACACCTGGCTTGGCCTCCGCGGGTGCGGGTCGCCGGACTGGATGGACCTAGGGTCTGATCCGGCGAAGCCATTTCTTATGTTCACCCTCAGGTAGATTTAGAAAGAACTTCTGACTCAATAACCAAGGTGATCATGACTCCAGCCCTTTGGAGGGACCAGAGGGGGCGAGGCCCAGCGCTCCTGCCCCTTCTCACGTACTCCGTGGCATGTGGCACACGCATGCTTCTCAGCCGGCCAACCATCACAAATTTATCATGATATCGATGTCAGCAGGCCTGAGGAGTCCATAATAAGTGATTTAATGCAAAATCAATGTGTTTTGAGGCAGATAGGGACTTTTAAAATAAAATCGGGAAATTCAAAATGGCCAGCACAGTAGCATTTTGGTACTAAAAAGTGGCCTGTGGGAGTTAAACCCAAACTCAAAAAATTCAAAATAGGGTTTTGAAAAGTGGGGGACCTTAAAGGAAGCCCCAGAAACTGTTGAAACTGCAAATTTCATCCCCCCCAATTTCTCCCATAGACAATAATGGGCTGTGCTCATAATATGGGAAAGTGCTTCCGTGCTCAGCTTCTCACAGCAGCTGGACTCTGGTGAAGATATTTCTGCTTCTCACAAGAATGCAGAGTCCTCAGCAGCTTGTCTCTTCAACCTCACTATTTCTGGATGCATCTTCAGGGGAGGAGGGGAGAGGAAAGCAGCTAGCACCTGCAAGCCCCTCAGGACCTATGCGGGGGCCAGTCAGCCTGCAATCAAGCACCTGATGAATCGGGGCAAGCCTACCTCTCAGGGGACTGAACTCTGAGCTGTCCACAATGTTCGTGCAGGCCGGTTAGATAGGTTTTCTAAAAGAAGAGTTACCCCCTCTTCGAGCTACAGACCTTTAATTACAAATTTTATATCTTCTCCCAGGTAGAGATGTCCCCAGGAATACTGGGGATCCCTTGGGAATTAGAAAGCCTCAAAGAATTGGATAAAAATACCCAAAAACAACAAATCATAAGCAGAGCAGAAGAAAAGAACCTTCACAACCTGCTTGTAGAAGGAGAAAGGCACTGCCCAGTAACACAAGGAGGCAAAGCTGCAGAAATTGTGTTTGATGCCTTCTGCAAGTTTTCCGCAAGTGTGGGAATAAAACCTATTGTCAAGATTACTGTACCCTTTGCACTGGAAATAGATAATATTGCATGATTATAACCCAAGAAGGTGGAATGTAATAAAAGAAGCTGACAGATACTGTCTTGGATACAGAGTGATATCTGACAAGTGGTTACCAGAAACATAAGCAGATGACAGATTTTGGGCTGGCTTACAGAAAAGTGGGTGGGCCCAAAATATCCTTTCTAGTCCCTTCCCCCTGCTCTTTCACCCTTCTCTGCACCTCCTGGTACCACCCCCACCCCCCCTGCACATACACACACACATTAAACAAAAAAAATATAATTATCTGAGTTGGCAGGGAGCCCTGCCCTCTAAACACCTTACCTTAACCGTGCCTAGAACTCTGCAATTCAGCTTGATAGTTAGAGGTAGCTCCATGAGCCACCATTGCCATATGCTTTAGTTTTAGGGGCATACACAGAATGAACATACAAGGGTACTAAAGTCAGCATATAAAGCTGCCACTGACTGCTGAGCTGGGTTGTGGAGCTCTGGGCACCGTTAGGAAAGGTATTCAGCTAACAGGGTTTTGGGATCCCACTACAAAAGGCGTGTCACAGAAATAGAATTAAAAATGCAGCAGAAAGTGAATATGTTCAGTGGTTGTGAAGATTTTTACAAGACATTGCATATTACTAAGATAAAGCCAAACTGATCCTCTAAAAAGCATCATACAAGAAACTACATATTAGAGATATATGAATAAGAATGAACCAGAGTAATTTACAGGATTTTGGCTTACAGACAGATGAAGCAGACTTTTTAAGAAGACGATATGAAGATATGGAAGCTGATCAAATGAAATGGGGAGGAAGAAAAACAGATAGGAGCTCAAAGGTAAATAAAAGTCATATACACAGTAGAACAAGTATCATATACTGCTAGCAAAATGAAAATACAAAGGGAAAATAATCCAAACTACTCACATGGTTCCTATGGAATTTGCAATAGTAATCAACAAGGCCTTCACTAGACAAGCTAGGCCTTGTTGTCCTCACTTGTAAGGGTGGCATGATTTGGGGATGAGGGTAAGGTAACTATGCAGGTCAGCAAAAGTAGCAGAAGTAGGCCTTTCAGTATCTGCATCTGCAGAAGTAGGCTTTTTAGCTCTGCTCAAGGATGTCAGAGGGGATGGTATATGGCAGGCCTTGTCTGCATAAACAGATAGTCAAAGGTGGGCTCTATTATGACAGCAGTTCTTGGATAGGATAGTGGTGGCAGCAGCAGTAGCAGGGGAAAGATGCTGGATGTGTTGAAGGGGAGAAGGACTGACACTTGAAAGGGAAGGAGAGGCTAGACAGCTTTAGAGAAGGAGGTGGGAAGGAAAGGAAAGAGATGCTGGATACCTGCTTGGGGGGAGGGGAGAATGACAATTAGTAGAATGACAATTGTTAGGGTGACAACCATTAGGATAATGCTTCGGATTGTAAGGCTTTTGGTACTGCAGAGGTTCCCAGTGCTCCTGGGGTAGCTCTGACTGCAAGAAAACATAGACTCTCTGGATTGAGTCTATAGCTAGCAGGAAACCCTTAGGAGAACCTTCCTAGCCAGCCTGCACTAATAATTTGGAGGCTCAGGGACTGTTCCCCTCATAGCAGCACTCGCTTGTGATTATCCAGAGCTTGAGCACAGGCTGTGTGGCCCTGTGCCGGTCTTGAGGACTTTATCGGGTGCCGGATGTGGGTTTTTTTTCCCATCAATGCACGTAGAGCTAATGGGTTTGAGGTCTCAGTTACATTCATTGGTTTGACTGGCAGCCCAAAGATACAAGCTTTTGGAACCACTTACAAACTTGTCTGAGGCAGAAATCTTCTCGGTACTTCAGCTGGAGTCCCAGGACCAGCAGTAACTGTAAGTACAGGCTATTGTCCATGTGCCATGTACTGTGGAGCATGTGAAGGGGGAGGGAGCCAGGGCTTAGCCTCCTCTAATCCCTTCAGGGCCATGAATTCACAGGTGTATCAGTCTGTGGGTCAAACATTTCCCCCTGGGGTGGAGAGGTTATGGAGAAAAATCCAAGATGGCATCTTAACTGACCAGAAGCTGTGGGGCTCCGAGTTTGGAAACTTTTCCTTAAGTGACATTGCTATTGAAATTGTGGCCACGATGGGTAAGAGGAATGGGAAAGTTAGGACTTACCCTTCTGAATCCACTCCGAATCCCGTTTCCTCCATCGAACAATTTCTGATTCCCATGGTGATATTCCCCAGAAAGGGTGCTGGATATTACACTATGCCCGGGAGAAAGACATGCGCCCACGGATCCAGGTATGGAGACGAACGCCGAGCAGTTGAAGACAGAGAAGCGCTGTGGAAAACATGTCACCAGGAGGGAGGCTACAGAGCGTGAGAGGAGATGCTGGTATGCAGAAGACCAGTATGGGAGCTGAGTTTGAGCTCTTCTTGGAGTCCGAAGGAGCTGTGGGAGTTCATGGCCCTGAGGAAATTCCAGGGCTGTGGAATTGGGTCAACAACAGAATACTGCTGAGCACAGCATTGTACCTATGACAAAATCTTCAGATGTCACTTTAGATTCCATCTGGGATGCTATTGCATGCTTGGAGAAGATTTAGGTTGGTAACAAAACTTTGATGGATAATTCATTGCAAGATGTTAAGACCAGAATTATCACCCAGGAAGCTAAAAACTTTGAATTGGAGAGGAAAATGGAGGAAGCTCAAAAAGATCTGAAGGAAAGTAAATCTAATGCACTGGCTCAGGGTCAGGGGTTAGTGGGATTGAGTAGTAAAGTGGAGAAAATGGAGAATTATACCAGAAGGTTAAATCTATGCTGTCAACTTTCCTCAATCCAAGAATATAGCTCCCATTAAACTGCTTAAGAGATATCTGATGGAAGTTCTGGGAGTCCCAAAGGAAGCTGTGCCTCCATTTTCCTGAGTTTACTTTGTGCCGGGGAAAAAACGACAAGCTCAAGTCCAGGGAGAATTATCCATGGACAGTTTGAATGTCACTCAGTTATTGCTAAGAACATGCATTAAGTAACGAGGAGAAGAAACTAAATGAGTTTGTATGTCTTAGATTTGGGACATATGTGACTCAGTTATTGGAAACATCTACTGAAGAAGAGAGTATAAGATCTACACTCCTGGTGACATTCATTTTTGAGTCCGATGAGACTGTTTTTTCAGAGTAAAGATAAATTGTTTTTGGGAGGAAAAGTTTGGTTTTTTCCTGATATCTGTGTGGAAACACAGGAAAAAAGGAAGCAGTTTTTGAAGTTGCGCCCCCAGGTGTTATCGAGGAGCCTATTTCTTTTTAGGTTTCCCTTGTAAATGCTTAATTGTATTTTAATCAAATAGGTATCTTTTCTTTGATCCCAAACAATTGAGGGCATTTTTTGAAAATAAGTGTAAGATACAGGTCCAGACTGAGGGTCCGAGGGAAGAAACTGGAGATTAGTTTAATGAGGAAGGTTCTATAAGGTAAATTCAGTTGCGATGTCAATTTGTAAATTTTCTTTGTTTATTCTTAAAATAAGAAGGCCTCCTTTTCCTAATTTTCTCCCTCTTTTGAATAGTGGGCTTATAGGGGATCTAGTTATAATTTTTTTTCCTAAAGTACATGATTGAATAAATATTGGATGTAATACAAATGTTTGAAATAGCTATATCCTGTTTCCTGAGGCATGTAATATGTAAATGAGTTTAATAAAAATTGAATTAAAAAAAAAAAATCCTCCTGGAGCCTGGAACTAGCAACTCAGCAAAAAGCTACTGCATGAAAGCCCCATGCCCCTAGCCCCTCAAGGAAGTGAACCCAATTCCTGCAGGAGTCCTTAGGGCACCCTAGACGGAGTTACCCCTGATTTTGTGAATCTGATGTTTGAAGCCTATCTAAATTATAGGGGTCTGAGAGCATGTCAGGGCTTGAGTAGGAGGTTGTATCCTCAAAGAGCATAGTTCCCCCTTGGTAGTATCATGCATATGATCCAGAGGTCCACTCAGAAATGGACTGGGAAGATTGGGGCTCAGATTAGATTCCTTTGATCTCCCAAAATGAATCTTCAGTGTTGGAGGAGTCAAGGTCTCGGATGAAATGCACCAGTAAGGAGACGCAGTCCTGGATCAGGGGGAGGTTGCAGACTTTGGAGATAGTCTGCCTCTGAAGTTTACCTGCTTCTGCAGTAAGTCCTCCGGACAGCTTGCATGTCATATTGGGGCTCTGGAATCGGGAGTTAGCTCACCTCAGGTTTATCCGCTAGTGGGTGGAGCGCAGGCTGTGTGGTTCCGAGGAGGCGCACCCGGGATTGGGACCGGACTACATACCTTCCCTGAGTGATCCGATGATGGTAGAGGTCACTGGCCGAGGTGGTTGGGCCAGTGGGGCAGTCAGAAGAATTGAAATCCAGTTTTTCAGCTTCCTGAGGCTTGAGATCTCCCTGCATGCTGTTTCAGCATTGCTTGCCGTTTCTCCCTTACAGCACCATAGCACAGTGAGTAGTAGCTTGCCTGCCTGGTTTAGCGATTTGGGGGGTTCCTGAAAAGGGTTTTCTGGGTGGTTTCCCTGCATGCCCTAACCACTACCCACCCCCTCTAAAATCACAAAATCGCCATTTTCCAGGGATCTCTGTTTTTTCCCCAGGCTGTTTTAGGGCAAAATCTACACCCGTCGGCGCCCCAGCTGCCCTCTCCTGCCTTTTGACAGGCGAAAAACCGTATTCACAGTTTTTCAAAATTCATGGGTATTCCTGGAATAGAACCCCAGTGAATTTCAGGGAAGTACTGTAATCACAAGATAAAAACATATCACATATATAACAAACCAAACCTTATTTATTTATTTATTTATTTTGTTTTCTATCACGTTTTCCCCAAAGAGCGCAGAATGGGTTACAGGTTAAACATACATAATATCAGTACAAGATTACAATGCAAGTTTTCATCCTAGTTGACACATATTAGGTGTAGTTATCCTTATGTGACACAGACTGGTTCGGTTACCAATATACAGTTCTTTGTAGTCCATGGATCAAGGCAGGGGTCAGATGAAGAGGTATGTTTTTATTGCTTTCCTGAAGTTGAGGAGACCTTCAAGAGATCTGATCTGTAATGGCAGTTGATTCCAGTGGCTCGGTATGAAATGGGAGTAGGACTGTTGTTTGGCAGTTTGTAGTTGAAGGGCATGATGTTTTGAGACATATTTCATCCTGGGAGCGGAGGGACCAGTTTGGCACATACGGAGGAAGTTTAGCCATCACATAGCTCGGTACCATGTTGTGCAAGGATCTGAACCCTAGCATCAGGCCCTTGAAGATGCAATGTTTAGCTACAGGCAGCAGTGAACAGACGCTAGAGCCTGGAAGACAGGGTCATGAGCATGGAGGTGTTTTAGAAGCCTGATTGCTGCATTATGAATACATTGGAGCCATCGTTTGACGTGAGATCATTGAATAGCGCATTGCAGTAATCCATACAGGAAAGTACTAGGGCATAGAGTAGTTAGGCAAAGTCAGACTCTGAAAAGTAGTTCCTTATTTTTCAGAGTTGTCGCAGGTAGTAAAATGAGGAAGATACCACCTGAGAGATATGGTCAGAGAGCAACAGGTTGCAGTCAAGGAGTAGTCCTAGGCTGCTCACTTGGTCTTTTACAGTTGGAGTAGTTGAGTTACAGAACAACGAAGGACAGGCATAGTCACAGCATTCTTTGCAGATCCAAAGGAGTTTCGTCTTGGAGGCATTTAGTTGAAGTTTATTGATTGACATCCAGTTTTTGATTTCTGAAAGGTAGTTTAGGAGTTTCTCAATCTGGGCATTACGGGCTTCTCCTAGTGGTAGGTACTGTTGGATGTCATCTGCGAAGGAGTGAATCTGTATTTGATATTTGCGGGCTATGTCTTGGACAGGTCTAATTTAGAGATTTAAGAATAGGGGGGGGATAGTAGAGCCCCCTGTGGAACACCATATTTGATCGGTTTCAGTTTTGATAGCGTGTCGTTGAGCAGAACACTTTGGGATCTGTTTTCCAGGAATGAAGAGAACCATTGTAGGGCAATGTCTCAGATTCCAATTTCAGAGAGCCGTTCAATGAGGCGAGAATGGTCAATAGTGTCGAACACCGCGCTGAGATCTAGAAGCACCAAAAGGACATCACTACCCTTGTCCATGAGTTTCCAGCAGTCATCGATGATGTCTAGAAGGATGGTTTCAGTAATGTGGAATTTCCTGAATCCTGATTGGAAGGCGGATAGGGCTCCTTGTTTGTAGATGAAGGAGAGTAATTGGCTTAACACTGTTTTCTCCAGGATCTTGGAGATGAAGGATAGGTTGGAGACAGGTCTAAAGTTGCCAGGCACATTAGGGTCAAGTGTTGGTTTTTTCAAGATCGGCCTGATAACTGCCGACTTCCAGTTTGAGGGCACTATGCCTGTTTGTAGTGAGTTGTTGATGAGAGGAAGCTACAAAGGTGTCTTTCACTGCCATTAGGAGATGTGATGGACAGGGGTCCTGGGTGGAGCCAGAAGGGTGAATTGTATCTAGTATTTCAGCAATGTCATCGCAGGAGACTATTTGAAGTTAGTTAGGTTCCCAGCTGTGGTTTTAATTGTTTTGCTTAAGATATGCATGGGGCGATGTCTGCAGTGTGGCAGAGTCAAGGTGAGACCGTATTTTGTCTACTTTGTCAGCAAAGTAGTCTGAGAGTGTTTCGCTGTCGAGTTCAGTGTTAAGGTACTGATTGTCTCCTTGTGATGTTGTGAGTATCTTTTTTGTTAGTTTGGAAAGATTTTTTGATCTATTAAGGTCCTTGATAGTTGTTCAGCATAGTACTTCTTTTTAGCCAGTATGGTGGCTTTTTTATATTCTTAGCGTAGTTCCTTCCATTTGAATCTGTCACTGTTAAGTCTGAATTTGTACCATTTCCTTTCTGCTCGCCTTAGTTCTCTTTTCTTAGTTAAGTTGTCAGTAAACCAGGGGGAGGAATATTTGTAGGGGTAGTATTTGATTTCTTTGACTGGGACTAGCCCTTCATATAGGGTTTTTACCTCAGTGTGCCAGTCCATGGCAGCTTCGTCAACAGATTGAGAGTTTGATTTTGATGATACTGCTATGTTAGAAAGGCCTTTGGTGAGATTTTCTAGGTTGATTGCGTTTTTGTTGTACATCATCTTATGTTGGGGTTGCTTCCTGGTTGACGGTTGCTTTTGTTGTGTAGATATGGTTGAATGTGATCAAATGGTGATCAGACTAGGGTGCTAGTTTGGTGCAGGCTGGGGTCTGTGTGTTCAGTGTCTTTTTGAGTAAAGATTAGGTCTAGGATGTGGCCTGAAGAGTGAGTCGGTGAGGAGACCATTTGTTGGAAGCCTAGGTCTGACAGTGAAGTGATGAAATCTGCTGGGGCTCCAGTGTTGTGTGAGTAGCTTGTGAAGTTGAAGTCTCCAAGTATAATGATTTGGTTGTGATGACCAGTTTGCTAAGGACAGATAATAGGTCAACTAAGACGGTCATTGGAGAGTGTGCTGCTCTGTATATCAAAACAAAGGTTAGGTCTCTTTAGAGTCTTTTTGCATTATATAGAGTCCTTTGCTTATGTCTTTGGACTCAACACGGTCCGTGTTTCAGCTTCCACTAGAAAGCCTTCCTCAGGCTTGTAATCTTGTAGATGGCACTGATATAATGTGTGTCTAAAAAAAGGCTCCAGGCTTGTGATACTGTACTAATGACTCAATCCAAACACTGCGGGAAAATCCACAGTGTGGTCAGGCAAATAGCAGCATCAGAGAAAAGTGTGCAGAGAGAAAATGTCAGCATTTGCTTCAGTGTGGTCGGACAAACTAAAGGAGGAGGGAAAGCTTGTGTGCCTAATTAATCCTGCTGCTGTTGCTGGGGAGTGCAGAGAGTTCAGCACTTGCTTCAGCTTGGTTGAGCAAACTGTATTATGTTTAACATTACATTATTAAGAGTTATAGTATAGACATGGTTTTCTGTTAGCATTGACTGTGCAGGATTGATCTGTACTAGTCTGGCTTATTTAGTTTTACAATGGGAGTATTGATCTACTGCTCATTGCAGTATGTAAGATGCTGCCTTTTCCTAGGTACACTCTTGTTGTGCAACGTGGATTATTACTAAAATCATATTTTTCATATAGAGGAAGGTAGTGTTAAAAAATGATGGGCCCCAGATGTCACATATGCTAGGTATACCATATTGCATAAAAATAGGACTGACATTTATGCAGTTTTATTTATTTATTTTTTATTTTTATATACCACTTATAGCCTAAGTGGTTTACATTCAGATACTCAAACATTTTTCCCTATCTGTCCTGGTGAGCTTACATTCTACCTAATGTACCTAGAGCAATGGGGGATTAAGTAACTTGCCTAGGGTCACAAGGAGCAGCGTGAGATTTGAACCCACAACCTCAGGTTGCTGAGGCAGTAGCTCTAACCATTGTGTCAAATACTCCCCTAAACATAGGCTGAATATTGGTACTTAATTGCATAGTTGTGGACTTTACCCCCCTAAACAGCCCCTTCCCGGACTGCCCACAAAATAGTCAGTCTCTGGTGAAATTCAGCTGTGCTAACCCAGTGTTCTTCAACCTTTTGACACCTATAGACCAGCGGAAATTAAATAATTATTTTGTGGACCAGCAGTTGAAGAACACTGGGCTAAGTTGTGGGCCAGACCCCGCCCATCTCTACCCAATCTCCACCCCAGACCCCACCCACATAATAGTACTAATTGTAACACCATTTTTTCCATTCATTTCTCATATTTATACACACACAATTTAATTGTATTAACAACACATAATGGTTAACCACAGCACACTGTATGCTTCTCAATATTCATTCCTACCAGAACAGATAACCCCATGCAAATACGGGACCAAAAACTAAAATTACTAATATATACAAACAAACCCTAAGGTGCAAGACTCTTCATGCAGTACAACCCCAGAGGAAAAGAAATAAATGTATTTCTTCCTGAACAGACAGCAGATGTAAATCAATCACTAAATTAAAAAAATAAAATCATTCCCCCTACCGTTGTTGTCTCCCTCCCTCCATGCTGTGCCTTACCTTCTGGCGTGCCCCCCTGGTGTTTTCTTCAGGCCACCTCCCTCTTCCTCAGTGCTGCAGTGCACAAAGCTGTGGGCAGAAGTTCCTTGCACATCCCATGCCTCATCTGGAAGCCTTCCCTCTGACGTCGTGATGTCAGAGAGAAGGCTTCCGGTTCAGGTGCAGGACTCATGTAGGAGCCTCTGCCCATGGCTTTGTGCACTGCAGCACTGAGGAAGAGGGAGCCGGCCCGAAGACAACGCCGCATCGATCGCACCATGGACCGGCGGCTGAAGAGCACTGTCTGGGGCCCGATGCACGTGTCACCCTGTGGACCAGCAGGAAATTTCTGCGGACTGACACTGGTCCACAGACTGGCGGTTGAAGAACCGATTAAGTGCTGCTGAATATCAGCAGATAGCCGTTTTCTGGCTGGTTAAATCACTTTGAATATCAATCCCCACCATAGTAGGAGCATACAAGATACAAAAAAAGAGCTGCATCACACAAGGCTTTGAGGAAATTGCTAGCACACATTTGAATAGCAGATTTTGTCTTCTACACATGTACAATAAATACAGGATTTAACCATTTTATATATTAGGTATTGTTGAACACCAGAGAAGTGAATGCAGTTCCCCCTCATAATCTCTCCTTCAAACCCCTAGGCCAAATGAGCCGTTAACATACAGTTATGTGTACCTTGAAGCAGGTATAAATTCTGACAGGGAAATTTGAAACATATGTCCCTTAATGGTGCAAAATAGCAAATGCATCTATTATTTTAATGTCTGCCCAAATCATGCACAGAATATACCCTGCTTTACCTTTCTAAATCCCTTCTTTGTTTCTCAGCTCATGTTTCACATGTCTTTCCAATTAAGCTGGATTCGTAATTTTTACAACATCATGTGAAAAGATTGTTTTATGTTTTTAGCAATTTGATAAGAAGAAGGCATTACAAGGCATTGTAGAAGACAGAATGTACGGTAAAAGACCGCATGCCCGTGACAGATCCATGTATGGTTACAACGCAAGTGTAAGTGGAAGCTTTCAATACCAATACCACCAATAACAAATATCCTGCTTAATACATGCCATTATCTTTCAACAAACTTATTTACATTCTGTTCATGCCAAGATTAATTTTATTAGGGAGCAGCAGTTGTATTGATATTTCAATTGAATGTTTAGTGCAGATTTTAACCATAATATTATCTATTGTATAATATTGTAATACAATAATGTTCAAGTATGCAAAAAGAATTCAAGGACAGATATTCAGACAGTGGCAACCAACATTTTGCTGACTTCCAACAGCTTTTTTGCCCAGATATTCATTGCCAGGCTTTTTCTGAGCTCCAGCATTGAATACCTAGACATACAAGGGAAGCTAAAACTTAGCTTGTTAAGTGAGATATTCAACACTTAACCAACTAAGAGGAACTGCATAAAGAAAGGACTGTGTTATATGCGGTCCTATTTTTGCAATTATCCTAGCTACTTAAATACTGAATAGCAGCACTTAACTCAAAGTGTTGACTCTGCCCCTGGAATGCCAGGCATTTTCAGTGGCACTGTCCAGTTAAATGCTACTGAATATGCACGGTTAACTACAGACAAGAGATTTAAATGGCTAGGAGCCATTTTGGGATGTTTAAATCACTTTGAATATCGACCCATCTATTTCTAAAATACACCCCTTTTGCTAAGCCATGGTAGAGGTTTCTACCTTGGCCTGGAACGCTAAATGCTCAGATGCTTATAGGAATTTCGTTTCTGACGCAATGGTGGAGAGAGCTGTATGAATGGGAGAGGGAGCCTTGATAAAGCCCTTGGAATTATACGGGCGAAACATGTTGGCGATTGCTGTTCCCTCCCGACTAGCGTCGAACGCATAGAGCTAAGTATTCTTAGCATATATTTAAAATAATATTTAAAACAAGTCTTAAAAATATTTATAAAAATGTTTACCGGGTCCGATGAGGAATGGGAGCATAAAGCCACACACAATGAAACAGCTTGAGTGTGTGGTGGCCCGCTGAGGACCTGTAAGTATTGTTTAGCCAGATAGAATGAAGTTTGACAAATCGGTAAGGTAACTTCTTACTGAGGCTGTACTGATATATGACTATATTCTTCATTCAAACCCACGTTAATAGTGCCTGGGGTTTCATTATAGGAATTCTATGAGCATCGGAGCATTTAGCACTCTAGGCCATGATAGAAACCTCTTAGTAAAGGGAGGGGGAGGGGAGATAATTTGTTGCTGTTCTAAACAGGACTTGTTTTAATAAATTATTTAACAGCAAAATCAAAATTAATGGAACTCATCATTTTCTTTTTTTCTTTTTGTTTTATTTCCAAGGAGAAATAATTGTTTTTTTTCAAATTGTATTTGCTTTTGCTATTATCATTATTGTATATCTAAGTAGACAGGAATAGCTTTTCCCTGTTAATTGTCAGAATCTTCTGTCCTTATGACATACCAAATGTAGGTCACTTTCATTAATCACCTTATATTATCTCCATGTTCAATTACATTCACTAAACTTTATTATCAGCTGGTGCTAAATAGTGAACACTCAGACCCACAATTTTCGTCCCAGTGAAAAAATCACGGAGTAGCTGTGTAAGAGACCATCATCGTTGTTCACAGTCTCGCCCACCAAAATATAACAAATAAACATGAATGAAAAACAAAAAAAGAACCAAGGTAACTTAGCTTAAACTGTGGTGGGTAAAGATCCAATCAGCTGCTCCGGGCACCTCCTTAGTTAATACAACTGCATGCATGTAATAGACCGACCCCCCAACCTAGGTTTCACCATTTGGCTTCTTCAGGAGGGGTGCTAAAGACAAAAGAGTGACTAAAATCAACACTAAATACACCAGCATACACACACATACCTCCTAAACTCACTTTAAAAACATCAAATGCAAATTACTTTCTCCCTACGGCTTACCGGGACGGGAACGCCATGCTGCACACAGAAACGCTACTGGCGTCGGATTAACCACCAGCAAGCCACGCCCCTTTAAATATGATGGTCTCTTACACAGCTACTCCGGGATTTTTTCACCGGGACAAAAGTTGTGGGTCTGAGTGTTCACTATTTAGCACCAGCTAATAATAAAGTTTAGTGAATGTAATTGAACATGGAGATAATATAAGGTGATTAATGAAAGTGATTGATATTGATATCACCTTTGATAATATATATTCCCTTGCATAGTAAGATACCAAATGTAGGAACACATAAACATATGTGAAATGAACTAAAAAGATGTTTTTAAGGGAAGACCCATCGTCCAGCAAAACATTTTCATAGTATAATGGAACCAGCCACCTCAAATGCATCAGAAAAAGTTTCAAATGGAATAAACAAAATCTCTACCTGGGCCACCAACAACAAACAAGTTAAATACAGCCCAAACCAAAAACTCTGGCTTCATACTGCCCAACAAACAGTTCCCTACTCCCTGACTACCATCTGGAGACAACCTCAATGTACACAAAACATCCAAAGTAATTGGAATCATTCTAGACTCCTCACTCTCTTATGCACCACAAATCTCCAACCTGTGGAAGAAAACCTATAATATGAAATGGCTGTGGCTGATTAGATCCTTATTTTATGAACACTACTTTGCTATCTTGGTACAAATGCTTATCCTACCATAACTAGACTATTGCAACTCTTTAAATGCAGGTCTAAACTCCCCAGTGTCCTCACAATTACACAATTGATTCAAAACACTGGTATCAGATTGATCTTCAAGTTCAAGAAATTTGACGGCGTATCAGATTACTACCACAAACTTCACTGGTTACCCATGACCTCTCAAATCTTATTCAAAATATCCTGCATTCCACCTACATTATACTAACTCATCTGAGGCATTAATTCACATATTCTTAGAACTCCATATCAACCAGAATATCTAACACATCGCAAATGATTCTCCCCTCACCTATAGGAGTCAAATACAAACGGATATTAAATTCTCTATTCACCTATGTCACTATCAAAACCTGGAAGAGTCTGCCAATAAACACAAGAAAAGAATCCTGCTATCTAAAATTCAGAAGAAAATTGAAAACATTTCTATTCTACAAACCACCAGGATCAATCATGCATTAACAATCCCCCTTAAACTCCTAACAAAGCAACCAGCTCTGCCAATATGGATGATCAAAGCTTCAACCCAATCTCAACAAATGGCTTCACAACTAAGTCACCAGACCATGCCACAAACACTTCTGACTATTTTTTAAATGTTTGACAATCTTAAAGTTATACTGTACTCAGCACTCAACATTATATAATAAGTTATGTATAACAAATTTAAGCCAATTATTGTAAGCTCCCCATGTTACTATATGGTCTTCTTTGTCTTTTATATCACCTTGAACCTATATAGGCATAGTGCGATCCACAAATTAAAGATTAAATTAGACTAAGCTTAATGAGAGAGAATGTCAAAGAGCCACTAACTGAAGCAGTTAACTGGTTAGCTCTGAAGATTCAGCCTCAGCCGTGTGGCTGAAAATCTAGTTAAGTCTAATGGTACTTTTTGTTATCAGGTTTAAGTCAGTATGGCCAAATATAGGTGGATAAATTTGGGACATTAGTGTTAAATATTGCACTAACTCCTGGAGTCTATAAACTTGCTTGTCTAACTTTACACTTAGCGTGGAAAGTTGCATGTGCAAGTTATAGAATGTAAGTTGTGTGCATAAATTTAGGTAATAACAAGGTGAAAATTGGTGTTGCAATTGGCACCAATTAGCAATTATGCATGTACAATTCTATAACCTTTGCATGTACAATCTATTAAATACATGTACTAGGGCCATGGGAGGGGCATGAGTGAGTCGGGATGTGCCTAGCAGGTGTGGGTACATCTTATAGAATACTGTACTAGCATTTAAGCTCTTAACTGCCTACAGTTAGGTACAAGCACTTGTACCAGCCTATGACATGGTGTAAGTTCTCATGCCTAAAATTGCAAATGTGCATGCAGACTTACACTAGCATTCTATAATCGCAATTGCTGTTACAGAATCTGAGCTTAGCATGCTGTATCCAGAAACCTAATAGTAGGCACCATTTCCTGAATCCATCCCTATGTGGCTAAAATTGAACAGCCCATCGTGGGCCATACCCTGACTTGGCCTTTTTTTTTTTTATCCCGTTAAATCTATGCACACAATTATGTCCAGACAGATTTTAAGCCTGTGGAACAGAGATAAGTTTTAAATTGGCTGGTTTTATATGCTTATGTTGAATGGGTAGTATATTAAATAAAGCTTAAACTTGAAACTTGCATAAACATTTGTAAGAATTGTCCCCTAAGTTTCTTATGTGCCACTAACTGGCATTACATTATATTCTTGCAGGGTACCTGGTCATACTCAAAGTATTTGGAAGCAATAGAGCAGGAAAGAATGTTGCTTAAAATTCAAGACGACCTTGAACAAAAGTCATCTTCAACGTTTTATACAGGTTATCCTCATGCTGCGCTTTAGAAGAACATTGCTATATTTCTCAAATCCTAGAAACACATTACTGAAAATTCTTATCACATGATGTATAAGAAAGTAGAAGTTCTCCTAGATGGTACATTTCAAAGCCATTTCTGCTGCTAAAACATTGTTTAACCTTTGGGAATAGGTTCTTATGACTTACATGCAGGTAAAAGTAAATGAGTCGTGCCAATCTGTGTATATTTTACCCACCGTAGGCAGAGATGTTCTTGGGTACAGGATTTGGAACTATGTGCACATTTTGAATTTTCAAATGTGTTCACCTAGTAGGAGATATTCAGCCAGTGGGACTTAGCGATTTGCTGACCACTGCCAGCTTCACGCACAGATATTCAGTGCTCTGACGTTGAATACCTGGGCATACCCAGACGGACAAAACATAGCCAGTTAAGTGAGATGTTCAGCACAAACAGCTATGATGAACCGCATAAAATAGGAATGGGTTTTATGTGTTCCTATTTATGCAGTTATCCCAGCTACTTAAGTGTTGAATATTAGTACTTAACCGGCTACGGGAATGCCCACAAAACAGCCAGTTTGGGCTTAAATGTAGGCTAGGCATTTTCAGCAACACCGTCCAGTTAAGTGCTATCGAATATGCCCGATTAGTTCCAGACAAATGATCTAAATGGCTAGAAGCCATTTAAATTGCTTTGAATATTTAACTCAGAAAAAGTATCCAGATAAATTAGTAAGTATAAATGGTATAACGGTCAAAATAAAATTAAACACCCGCTCTCACTTTGAAAATCCTAAAAATTATGTAGAGTGAAAGGTTGCACACATGTTTTTCACCAGTGAAGGCAATGAGAAAATTACCCCTTCCCTTGATGCTACAATATTGCTCTTTTTTTTATCAGATATTTCATCTGCTTATTCTACAAGGACTGAATCCATGAAGCTCGCAGGAAAACCCTACAACTCATCAATTCAGGGTCCAAAATAGCAGGCGTGAGTATCATGTTACATATGATATGGAGGGGGGAGGAGGTATGTGGATGTAATATTTACTATTGCTGTGTTAGAATGTGTATTTGTAGATTGGTGATGTCACTGCTGTACCAAGGACTGAGAGAATGGTGCATCACAAGGGGCCCAAATAAGGAGGAGGGGTAGACCAGGGGCACCAGTGATGATTCACACAGGGTACAGGGCTTGTAGTAAGAAGAGTGGGAGGGTTTATCAAAATCACCACTGCCTGCAGAAATGTGCATTCTCCCCAGTTGGTAGAAGGAACTGGTGAGTAGCATCCTTCTCTGCATTGAGAACTATGTTAGACACAATCTGTGGGGATTTTAAAATGTATTAAGAACATAAGAATTGCCATACTAGGACAGACCGAAAGTCCATCAAACCCAGCATCCTGTTTCCAACAGTGGCCAAACCAGAAACCAAGTAGTAAAATAGATTTTATGCTGCGCATCCTAGGAATAAGCAGTGGATATCTCCAAGCCATCTTAATAATGACCTACAAAATAATAGCTTTTTTAAAACCCCACCAAGCTAACTGATTTCCCCACATTCTTCAGCAATGAATTCCAGAGTTGAATTATACATTGTGTGAAGAAATATTTTCTCCAGTTTGTTTTAAATCTATTACTTAGTAGCTTCAGTCCTAGTATTTTTGGAAAGAGTGAACAAGCATTTCACATTTACACTTTCCATTCCACTCAGTATTTTATAGACCTCTGTCATATCACCCCTGAGCCATCTCTTCTCCAAGTTTAAGAGCCCTAACCTCTTTAATCTTTCTTCATAGGGAAGGCATCCCAAACCTTTCATCATTTTCATCGCCCTTCTCTGAATCTTTTCTAATTCCACTATATCTTTTTTGAGATACAGTGACCAGAACTGCACACAGTATTCAAGTTGTGGCCGTACCATAGAGCAATACAAGGGCAATATAATATTTTCACCTTTGTTTTACATTTCTTTCTGGATAATTCCTAATATTCTATTTGCTTTCTTAGCCACCGCCACACATTAAGCTAAAAGTTTTACTGTATCCTCAACAATGACATGTAGATCCTTTTCCTGGGTGGTGATTCCTAACATAGAATCCAGTATCATGTAGTTATAGTTCAGGTTCCTCTTTCCTACTTGCATCACTTGTCATATGCCATTTTGACGCCGGGTCTTCCAGTCTCACTGTCTCTTGCAATTTTTCACAATCCTCTTGCGATTTAACAACTTTGAACAACTTTGTGTCATCAGCAAATTTAATTCTCACTAGTTATTCCTATCTCTACTACCGACCTCCAGGGCAGTCCGAAGAGACTGATGAAGAGATGACAGATGAGATTAAACATGAATGCAAGGGAGGCAACACAGTTATCATGGGTGATTTCAATTATCCGGGGATAGATTGGAACCTAGGCAACTCCAGCTGCAGTAGGGAGACCAATTTCTGGATGCTGTAGGCGATTGCTTCCTGGAACAACTTGTCATGGAAAATACAAGAGGAAATGCAATTCTGGACTTAATTCTAAATGGACTACGAGGACCGGCACAAGGTATAGAAGTAGAAGGGACACTGGGAAACAGTGATCACAACATGATCCACTTCCATCTAGAAACAGGAACAAAAAGTAGATCCAGAATGACTGCCACAGCACTGAACTTCCGAAAAAGGAACTACAAAGGGATGAGAGTCATGGTGAGGAAGAAGATTAGGAAGAGGATAAGCACTGTAAATACCCTAGAGCAAGCATGGTCCCTTTTTAAGGACACAGTCACCGAGGCGCAAAATCTATATATACTGCGTATCAACAAGGGTTCCAAGAGGAAGCAGAACAAGGAACTGGTGTGGCTCACTGTAGCAGTGAAGGAAGCGATCAGAGACAAGAAGACTTTGTTTAAGGAATGGAAAATGACAAAAGCAGACGAAAAATGGAAAAAGCACAAACATCAAAACAAGTGCCATGAGGCGGAAAGAGGGGCCAAAAGGGACTACGAGGAAAAAATAGCCAAGGAGGCATAAGAACATAAGAATTGCCGCTGCTGCTGGGTCAGACCAGTGGCAGCCCTTACGTCAAAGACCAGTGCCCTAACTGAGTTTAGCCCTACCTGCGTACATTCTGGTTTAGGAGGAACTTGTCTAACTTTGTCTTGAATCCCATGAGGGTGTTTTCCCCCATAACAGCCTCCGAAACAGGGTTCCAGATTTCCACCACTCTCTGGGTGAAGAAGAACTTCCTTATGTTTGTATGGAATATATCCCCTTTTAACTTTAGAGAGTGCCCTCTCGTTCTTTCGATATATTAAGGGAAAACGACCCACAAAGGAAGCAGTGGAATAAAGGGAGTACTAAAGGAGGACAAAGCCATCACCGACAAACTGAACACATTTTTTGTGTCTGTATTTACCGAAGAGGATATATCCAATATACCAGAAGCCACTCTTCTCTTTTTTTCTATTCCTTCCTCCCCTTAGTATGTCTGTTTCTGTATTGTTTTTGTTCATTATTTATTTTTCATCTTAATTGTACAACACTTTGTAATGTAATGTAAAGCGTTTTATCAGATTTTTAATAAACTATAAGCTATAAGACGGGAAACTGACAGGGTCGACGATCAGTCTAGAAGAGGTATGCAGACAGATTGATAGACTTAAAAACTATAAATCCCCGGGACCGGATGGCATCCACCTGAGGGTAATCAAGGAACTGAAAGGGGTTATAGCTGAACTGCTTCAACTAATAGCCAATCTGTCGATCAAATCAGGAAAGATTCCGGAAGACTGGAAAGTGGTGAATGTTACACCGATCTTCCAGAAAGGTTTGAGGGGGGATCTGGGAAACTACAGACCAGTGAGTCTGACTTCGGTACCGGGAAAGATGGTAGAGGTGCTGATAAAGGACCGCATCATCGATCACCTTGATGTGCACAAACTGATGAGCACCAACCAGCACGGCTTCAGCAAAGGAAGTTCTTGCTTGATAAACTTACTGCACTTCTTCGAAGGAGTAAATAGGCAGATAGACAAGAGTGACTCAGTCGACATCGTATATCTAGATTTTCAGAAGGCATTTGACAAGGTCCCGCATGAACTCCAAAAAATTGCAAACTATGGAATTGAGGGTGATATACTCATGTGGATTAGAAACTGGTTGGCGGATAGGAAACAGAGAGTGTGGATAAATGGACATTACTCAAACTGGAAAAGTGTCACGAGTGGAGTGCTGCAAGATTCAGTGCTTGGGCCTGTGCTCTTCAACATATTTATAAACGACCTAGAAATTGGCGCGACGAGGGAGGTGGTTAAATTTGCAGACGATACAAAGTTATTCAGAGTAGTGAGGACACAGAAGGATATAAAACATCTTTTTCTAAGAGTTAATTTAAAAGGTACTCGAGATGAGATCATTCCTCCATTAATTTAAAAAAATTTTTTTTCTTATGCTTTGGCTCTCATATCCATAACCTTATCCAAAATAGCTTAGAACTGGGTCTATTACTATCAGTGTGGAAAAAGGCCTCCATTATTCCAATAGTTGAAGATCACAAAGCCAGTCTTGAGAACGCCTCAAACTACCGGCCCATAGCTAACATTCCTTTTTTGGCAAAACTAACTGAAAGACTGGTATTTGAACAATTATCAGATTTTGTGGAAACAACTAATGTCCTACACCCAAATCAAACAGGTTTTAGGAAAAATCACTCTATGGAGTATTCACTTATTGGACTAACCACAAACGTACTTTATCACTTAGATCACCACAACTCTGTTATTCTTTTTTCTCTTGACCTATCAGCAGCGTTTGATATCATTGATCACGTATTACTTCTTGATAGATTGAAATCAATAGGAATTGGTGGTCAAGTTCTCGATTGGTTTAACTCATTTCTCTCTGATCGTTCATCTGCTGTTATCTTTAAAGATATAGTTTCAAAACCTTATACTTCTAATTATGGTATCCCCCAAGGATCCATATTATCCCCACTTTTATTCAATATTTTTCTTTCTCCGTTATTAAGCTTATGCCAATCTATAGGCTTTACTTCCTTCACTTATGCTGATGATGTTCAATTGCTCCATCCACTAAACTCAGAAAACAAAGATGAAATAAATAGAAAGTTACTAGATATTAAACAATTGCTTAGCTCTAATATGTTAGCTTTAAACATACAAAAATCCAAAACACTATTTTTCCCTTGGAAAAAAGACATAAGTCTAAGTGCTCCATTTATTTTTGATAATGTTCATCTAAAATCAGTAAAATCCCTAAAAATACTAGGTATTATTATAGATAGGTTATCTTTCCACGAACATATAACTAACACTGTCAGATCTTGTTTCTATAGGCTGCGTATGATCTGCTCAATTGCTAAATTTTTAGAACCAAAATCACTTAACATATTGATCCATTCGTTAATTATTTCAAAACTTGATTACTGTAACTCTCTATTAATAAATGTCACCCAAAAAGAAAAGAGGCATCTTCAGATAGTTCAAAATACCACCATCAAATTAATACACAACCGCAAAAAATTTGATCATGTTACTCCACTCCTGATTGAATCACATTGGCTTCATAGAAACATAGAAACAGACGGCAGATAAGGGCCACGGCCCATCTAGTCTGCCCACCCTAATGACCCTCCCCTACCTTTGCCTTGTGAATAGATCCCATGTGCCGATCCCATTTGGCCTTAAAATCAAGCACGCTGCTGGCCTCAATCACCTGCAGTGGAAGACTATTCCAGCGATCAACCACCCTTTCAGTGAAAAATAATTTCCTGGTGTCACCTCATAGTTTCCCGCCCCTGATTTTCCACGGATGCCCTCTTGTTGCCGTGGGACCCTTATCGCATTACCTTTAAAATTTTACTTTTAGTTTTTAAAACACTGTCCTCAAACGAATCCCAATTCATTAATAAACTACTTATTCCCTATAGTACATCATGTTCTTTAAGGTCCATTAATCAAAAACTCTTAACAGTTCCATCACTGAAAGTTATCGGAACTTGTCATCATGATATTTTCTCTGTAATGGCCCCACAATTATGGAACATCTTACCTCAGCATCTAAGAGAGGAAAATGACCTAAAACATTTTAAAGGCATTCTGAAGAGCTTCCTTTTTAAAGATGCTTTTAATTTATAATCATATTTAATGATTACCTTCTTTTTTTTATCTTATTCCCCTTTCCTGTTGTTTTTACCATTCCTGTTTCCTTTTATGCTTTATTAATACAATTGTAGTTCTGCCCTTTTTTCCCTTATGTATCTGTTAGTTTGTATGTCAGTATGTCAAACTTATGTAATCTATTATAAATAAGCTAATGTGTACACCTTTTTTTTTATTTGTAAATCGCTTAGCAAATTAAATTAAGCGATTCAATAAGTTAAAAATAAACTTGAAACTTGAAACTCGAAGACCTACAACAAGACATAAACACACTCGAGGAATGGGCCGCGAAATGGCAAAAGAAGTTCAGCGTGGATAAGTGCAAGGTGATGCATGTCAGTAACATAAATCATATGCACGAATATAGGATGTCCGGTGCTATACTCAGAGAGCGCCCTCAGGAAAGAGACTTGGGAGTACTTGTAGACAAGTCAATGAAACTGTCCGCGCAATGCATGATAGCGGTGAAAAGGGCAAACAGAATGCTAGGAATGATTAAGAAAGGGGATCAAACAAATCTGAAAGGTTATCATGCCATTGTACCGGGCCATGGTACGCCCCCAACACTGGTCGCTGTACATGAAAAAGGACATAGTACTACTTGAAAGGGTCCAGAGAAGAGCAACAAAAATTGTTACGGGACTGGAGGAGTTGCCGTACAATGCGAGGCTAGAGAAACTGGGCCTCTTCTCCCCCACAAAAAGAGAGGGGACAGGATCAAAACATTAAAAATATTGAAGGGAATTGACTCAGAAGAGAGAGATTGTTCACCCTCTCCGAGGTGAAGAGAACCAGAGGGCACTCGCTAAAGTTAAAAGGGAATAGATTCTGTACAAACGTAAGGAAGTTCTTCTTCACCCAGAGAGTGGTAGAAATCTGGAACGCTCTTCCAGAAGCTGTTATAGGGGAAAGCACCCTTCAGGGATTCAAGAAAAGTTGGATAAGTTCCTGCTGGAACAGAACATATGCAGGTAATGCTAGACTCAAATAGGGCACTGGTCTTTGACCTAAGGGCCGCCGCGTGAGCATGATCAACCACTGGTCTGACCCAGCAGTGGAAAATCTTATGTTTTTATGTTCTCTAGATCATTGATAAATATGTTTTAAAAAACTGCAGTTCCAGCACAGACTCCTGGAAAACCCCACTATTTACCCTTCTTCATTGAGAATATTGACCATTTAAACCCACTCTCTGTTTTCTGTTTTTCAACTAGTTCTTCATCCATAAAAGGACATTACCTCCTATCCCATGACTTTCTAATTTCCTCAGAAGTCTTTCATGAGATACTTTTTCAAAAGCCTTTTGAAAATCCAAATACACAATATCAACCGGTTCACCTTTATCCACATGTACATTCACCCCTTTAGGCAAGATTTCCCTTGACTAAAACCATGTTGGCTTTCTCTCTTTAATCCATGCATACATATATGTTCTATCATTTTGTGCTTTATAATAGTCTCTACCATTTTGGCCAGCACCAACATCATACTCACTGATCTATAATTTCCCAGATCACATCTGAAACCCTTTTTTAAAAATTGGCCTCACATTGGCTACCCTCCAGCCTTCTGGTACTATGCTGGTTTTTAAAGAGAAATTACAAATTATTAACAATAGCTCTGCAAGTTAATTTCTCAATTCTATCAGCACTCTAGGATGTATACCAACCAGTTCAGGTGATTTTCTACTGTTCAAATTGACCCATTACATCATCCAGTGTTACATAGATTTGTATGAGTTTCTCCGATTCATAAGAACTGAATACAATTTCTGCAACCGGCAACTGCCTCATGTCTTCCTCAGTGAAGACTGAAGCAAAGAATTCATTTAATCTCTCTGCTATGGCCTTGTCTTCCCTGAGAGCCCCTTTTATCCCTCGGTCGTCTTGCGGTCCAACCGATTCTCATCCTGGCTTCTTGCTTTTAATATATCTAAAAAAAATTTTACTGTGTGTTTTTGCTTACAGCGCAATCTTCTTTTCAAGATCTCTCTTTGCCTTCCTTATTAGTGCCTTGCATTTGACTTGACATTCCTTGTGCTGCTTACAATTATTTTCAGTCGGATCCTTCTTCTACTTTCTGAAGGATTCTCTTTTAGCTCTAATAGCTTCCTCCACTTCACTCATTAACCACGCCAACTGCCCTTTGGTTTTCCTTCCTCCTTTTTTAATACATGGAATATATCTAGTATGGGCTTCTAGGGTGGTATTTTTAAATAACATCCATGCTTGATGTATATTTTTGACCTTTGCAGCTGTACTTTTAAGTTTCTTTTTTACCATTCTCCTCGTGTTATCATAGTCTCCTTTTTTAAAAGTTAATACTGTTGTATTAGATTTCCTGTTGATATTCTGATGAAGAGCTCAATGTACTTGTTTGTGCCCAAGGCCCATCAAAGAGTTAATTCTATAAACTGTAGCCATTAAATACAAGATAAGAGATATTGTGATTCCCCAAAAACCAGACCTACCTGTAGTAATTCAGGTCCAGAGTTCACTGTTCTGTACATAAATTCTCTTTAGCATAAAGTATGTATATAAAAACATATGTGTTACCAGTTCTGACAATATGAATTACAGTGGCTACCTATAACGCCTATGCCTCTTTTATGTAATATATCAGTTATTTTAGCAGGAACAGAAGAATATTTTTGAACTGTATGGCAAGCCTGTCAGAATACTATATGGGGTGTGTAAAGGTTGCGAGGCCAAGTGGCAAAATCAGCAATAGCTGAACAGTCCTGCCTCCCTATTGAAGCATTAGTATTCATCTTGCATTACTGTAGACAACATGACATAGATGATTTCTATAAAATGCAGCAATCAGACTACTAAAGAACCTTCATGCCCATCATCTTGTCAGCAGCCCACTAGCTACCCATAGCCAAATGCTGTATCTTTAAGGGCTTGATGCTAGTGTACAAATCCTTACACAACATGGCGCCAGACTACATGTCAAGCAAGCTTCCTTGATATGTACCAAACAGACCACTCCACTCCCAGGGTGAAACATGCCTCCAAACACCCCTTAGTTGTGCCCTTCAACTGCAAAATGCCAGATAATGATCCCACTCCCATTTCATACCTAGCTAATAGAATCAACTGCCCTCACAGATCAGATCCCTTGAAGGGCTCATGAACTTTAGAAAAGCTATAAAAACTCACCTCTTCACCTAATTCCCCTGCTGATTGCCATGATTGGAAAGAAATGTGTAGTAAAGCTACAACCTCTATGCTCCATTATCCACCAAATCCATCTCCTACCCCCATAAGGCCCCCTGGTACCTTCCATTTCACAGAGAACTGAAGCAAAAATGTCGAGCCTTGGAATGCAAATGGAAAAAATCTAAATCCCCTACAGAGAGACAGACCTGGAGGGTCAATATTAAGCTCTACAACACAATATTAAAAAAAGCTAGGAAGAACTACTACGGAGACAAGATCTCCAGATCTAACAACCAGAATAGTGCATTGTTTAACATCTGACGCTCCTTAACCTCTAAAAAAGACTCCACCCTGCTCCCCTCTTCTCCGTCAGCCAATGTTCTAGCTAAATTCTTCTATGATAAGGTCACTTCTCTAAAATGCACTTTCCCGCCTACTGTCTCCTTCAACTCTCTGGTGCCCACCGATTCCATCCCTATCCCACCTATCTCCAACCCCATCCCAGCTGACAGATCCTGACTGCCTTTGAGCTCGTATCCGAATCACAGGTCTCTAAACTCTGCCTCAAACTAAAAACTTGCAACTGTACCTTGGACCCATTCCCCTCCTACCTATTTGAGAAAATTCCCACACAGGCCATCGCATCTCTCACCAAACTTATAAACTTTGACCTTCTATCGGGTCTATTCTCTTCTGAAATGGAACACATTGCTTTGACCCCACTATTGAAAAAATCTGACCTAGACCCCTCCACTCCATCCAGCTATCGTCCAATAGCAAATATCCCTCTCCTAACCAAGATGCTAGAGTCTATCATTTCTTCCCAACTTTCATCCTACTTAGAAAGATTCCTATCCTCCTCCCTTACCAATATGGATTCAGACCCAATTTCAGCACCGAATCCCTATTGGCCTCACTAATCTCTAAGGTTCAACAACTTCATTCTTGTAATAAGTTCGCTGTTCTTCTTCAATTCGACCTTTCTGCTGCTTTTGACGTTGTCCATCATGATATTCTAGTTTTCCAACTCTCTGAGATAGGCATCAACTCCACAGCTCTAGACTGGTTCTCAAAATTCTTACGTTCCCGTTCTTACACTGTTAACATGAACGGCACCTCATCCTCCCCCTGGAAACTGACATGTGGAGTCCCACAAGGTTCACCGCTATCCCCTATTCTTTTCAATATCTACATGTCCTCTCTGAAACACTTTACTCTTATGCTGATGACATCCTTGTCCTCCTCGAGATCGACTCGAACCTCATTAATCTCCCCGAGAACATATCCTCATGTATAACGAACCTCCAATCCTGGGCCCTCACTGTACATATGAAACTAAACGAGTCCAAAACAAAACTACTTTGGCTCGGTCCAATATTAGACCTCCATTCCATTGTCCTCTGGCCCCGCACTTCAGCTTGAGTTCTCAAGCAAAGTTCTGGGCATCATCATGGACTCCTCACTATCCTTCAATGACCACCTCCATTCCTTAGTAAAAAAAAAAAATGCTTCTTTAGCCTTCATATGCTGAGGAAAGTGAGATCCTGTTTCCATCAAAAACACTTTGCCATCATTGTACAATCCATCATCCTCTCCAGATTAGACTATTGCAACTCTATCTACTTGAGCCTAACTAAGAAAAGCCTCCATAGACTCCAGTGGATACAGAATGCCGTGGCTAAGCTTATTTTCACAAAAAGTAAATTTGATCACATCTCACCACTTCTGTCCAAGCTTCACTGGCTTCCAGTTATCTCCAGGGTCCACTTCAAGTGTGCCTGCCTAACTTTCAAGATCTTTCACGGCATTCTTCATCCCGTTATTCCACTATCTTTGAATTCCTCTAATCCTAATTCCACCAGACTCTCCCAAAAATTAAAACTATCCTTCCCTTCTATAAAAGGTATATCCCATGTTGGAAAACTAGGGACATCCCTCCCCTTTAGAATCACTGAGCTCTGGAACAACCTTACATCCCCTCTCCGAATCTTGAGCTCCCTCCAACTCTTCCGAAAACATCTGAAAACTTGGCTTTTCTCAAAAATGTAACATCCCCCCCCCCTCTCTGGTACCCTATCACCCCTTTATCTTCCTTACACTTAATCCTATAACCCTCCTTTGGAGGTCCTTTCTATCTTAATCCCTGTAAACTGTGCCGAGCTCTACGATTGTGGAGAAGATGTGGTATACAAACCTAAGGTTTAGTTTAGTTTAGTATAAACAAATTGTATTATAAATATGACAAATTGTAACCTGCTTGACAGTATATTATATAAGGATGGCAAATTTTACAGTGAAACTAGAACTTCTGTATATGTTAAGTTAGGATTAACACTTGGTATTGTAAATATGGCAAATTATAACCCTTTTGATTAAATATTATGCATGGTAACCCATTTGACTATGTATGGTAACATGTTCTTAGCTTGTTAGAGAGAACGTGATAGAAAACAAATTAGATAAATTTTGTAAGCGATCTATAAACTGATAAGGGATTACTTCTGCAGGAGTTGCCTACAGGGCTCCTGGTCCATGAAGAATCAGTGCATGAGGAATAAATGTATCCAAGTTCTACCCTGCACAGCCCAAGTCCAACAAGCAATGACCTTTTATTTACAGTTCAGATTAGCATAAGCACATGAGTAAATTAGATTTATATGAAAATTATGCAGAAAAGCACTAAACCTCAAAGCAATAACAGAGATGGTTTACCATTCAGCAGCAAGGTCTCATGGAGAGGCGTGCAGACAGCAGAAGGCAGGTGATTCCAGATGAACATGATGACATCTTCCAAGTCTGATGTCACAGCAGCTGGCTAGCTTCTGTTCTTAAGTGCAGCCTGGTTTATATAGAGGGGAAGGCTTTGTTTCTCCTATTGTTGCTCAATACATTGCTCTAGAAGTTTCAGGAAAGTCCAGGAAAAGTGGGGTGGTAGAGTTATTTTAGGTGTGGGGCTTGCATGTGATAAATCTTGGAAATGAGGCTGTTTGCTGGATGATGCATCATTAGTAGGGACAATTTACAGATACTGGTAAAGTTGCAGGGAGCAGTTTGCAAGGTTTTGAGCAAGTTTTGGGAGGCAGTTTTGGAGGCCAGGGCAGTTTACAAGGTGAAGCAATTGCAGGAGAAAGTTTTGGGGTGGGGCAGTTATAGAAACTTTATTTGGGGTGGTACAGTTTGCAGGGTGCAGAAACAATTCTTGGAGTTGGGGGAAGTTTGCAAAGAGTTGGTGCATTGTGAGGTTATTTAGGCGGTGGGGCAGCTTACCAGGTAGTGGGGTTGTGGTAGATTTTAGGGGTAGCAGCAGTTGGGGAGGTTTTAAGAGGTGGGGCTGTTTGTTCAGGGAGCATTTTTTACAGTTATGAAGTGGTTTAGGGGTTTCGGAAAAGAGAGCATGGAGAGGCAATTGAAAGGAAGAATTGCTTAACTGCAGTGTTTTACTGTGGAATGTTTCTATGCTAGAGAACTGAAAACAGTTTCAGAGAAATGCATTGGGCCTTTTATTTGGGGGGAGTATATTTCTGTGGAACTCCTAGCCTAGTTTGGCCTATTTTGTAATTCAATGTGTCTTTTTACCAGTTTTTCCCCACATGCCAAGTTTCATTCCATTCCATAATTCTATGCTACAGAAGCTAGAACTCCTCCTCTCGTAGAAATACACTGGACAATTTTTGAGGGGAAATTATTTCTCTAGAACTCCCAGTCCAATGTGATATATTTTAAACTCATTATGTTGTTTTACCAGATTTTCCTTCATGGCAATTTTTATCCCATTTTGTTAAATTTTCAGAGTTATTTTGCCCCCAGACAAACAGATATTTTTGACTCCTTTTGCATTATTCTTTCCAACTTCCATTTGAATGGAAAGAATAATAATGGACTATCATTTATATAAATACAAAAAAAT
This sequence comes from Geotrypetes seraphini, assembly GCF_902459505.1. Lineage (NCBI taxonomy): Eukaryota > Metazoa > Chordata > Amphibia > Gymnophiona > Dermophiidae > Geotrypetes > Geotrypetes seraphini. Next base: position 68,063,377 of record NC_047085.1, read on the forward strand.
CTTTTTATTGAACAACTCAAACAGTCAAAATTCAATAAACAAAAAAGGATTGTAAGCAATGTTAATAAAAAAAATACAAAAAACACATTCAAAAAGGTTTTTATATGTAATCATAGCTTCACATCAAAAATTGTATATAATTTATTTTATATTATGTCCATCTAAGGATAATTTCTAGTGGTAGTGTTACAAGACTATTGCTAGAGATCAGGTGCTTATTTGTGGGCATCAACCTGTGTGGCAGCAGACAGGAACAACTGACACTGAGTTCAAGGTTCTGTATATACTTGGGTAGAGCTGTGGGGGAGGAGGGATGGGTGGTGATGGCAGGGTTTCCTTACTGGTGGGCTTGGTGAGTATGAGAATGGATGAAGGTTGGGGAGCTTGTACCAGGGGAGCTCAGATTTGTAAGGTGGGGTTAGGGGGCTTGACTGGGTGGTGCAGGGTAGGATTTTGGCTTGGGGAAGAGCCTTTTCTTGTCACAAAGGTGGACAATTAATTTTCCCAAAGGGCCACAGGAGAAACTGGGACTGTTTTAGAGGGCCAGACCAATAGGCTGAACTCAGTTCTGCTCCACATTAAATTTGTCTCTTTATAAAAAGCAGTTAATTGTATGGTTTTGATTAGCTGCTACTGGTAGATGTTATGATTAGGCTATAAAAATGTGAAACAGGCATAGGAAAAATGTCATTACAGCATTGGTAAAAACTTCTTGTTGCTTTTGCAGCTTAGCTAGTAAAGCTTCAGATGTCTGTGCCCGCTCTGCATTTCTCAAGTTCTTATTCTTCTCAGCGCATTTAGTCTCATAATGGCAATTCAAATTGTAATCCTTAAACACAGCAATCTGTTCTCCACAAACTAAGCACACGGCTTTACCTTTGACTTCAATAAATAAATACTTAGAAGTCCATGTCTTGTTAAAAACTCTACATTTTTTATTGATCTTTCTTTTTTTAATGTGAGCTGACATTTGTGAGGCCTAACAGCTAACACATCTCTCGTAAACATCTCTTTGCAATGCATTACAGTGAAGGTGCATACGTTCACATGCACACCCACCCACAAACATACGTAAATTGATTACGTATGTAGAAAAAATTAGCAGTTGCCTTCAAAATAGAAACAATACAGTCATATTGCATATATGATGTGAATTATTATGTTTGATTCCTAATTTATATCATTGATCTCATGTGGACTAGTCAGGGGCAGCCAAACGGTCAGATATGGCCAGGAGCCATACAATGTCCATATCTGTTGTATCAGAACTCAGAAATAAGGGTAGGGGGGCTAAAATGATGGGAACTAAAAGGGAACATTATATGGGGGAGGTTGGGAGCACCATTGTATTTGATGCTTGACAGTATGAATGCTCTCTTGCTATCAGGCGCTGTGTCTGATGTGGTGTCTCTACAATAACCATCTGCCCTGTGCAGTAAAAAAGAACTTAAGAATATAACAGTTGCCATTCTGGGACAGATCGAAGGTCTATCAAGCCTAGTATTCTGTTTCCAGTAGTGGCTAATCCAGGTCACAAGTACCTGACAAGATCCAAGAAAGTAAAACAGATTTCAGGCTGCTTATCCTAGAAATAAGTAGTGGATTTTCCAAGTCCATTTTTATAATGGCTTATACAGACTTTTCTTAAGAAATTATCCAAGCCTTTTTTTAAAATCCTGCTAAACTAAATGCTTTTACCACATTTTCTGGCAGAGAAATCCAGAGTTTAATTACATGTTGAGTGAAGAAATATTTTCTGTGGTTTGATTTAAATTTACTACTTAGTAGCTTCATTGCATACCCCCTATTTTTGGAACATAAGAAAAACATAAGAAATGCCGCTGCTGGGTCAGACCAGTGGTGCATCATGCCCAGCAGTCCACTCATGCGGTGGCCCTTTGGTCAAAGACCAGCGTAAACAAGTGATTCATGTCTACCCATTCCACTCAGCATTATATAGACCTGTACCAAATCTCTTCTCAGTCATCTCTTTTCCAAGCTGAAGAGCCTAGTTAGTTTAGCCTTTCTTTGTAGGGAAGTTGTCCTATCCCTTTATCATTTTTGTTATCCTTCTCTGTACCTTTTCTAATTTTGCTATATCTTTTTTGAGATGCACTGTTCAGAACTGCATGCAGTATTCGAGATGTGGTTCTACCATAGAGTTATACAAAGACATTATAACATTAGTATTTTTATTTTACATTCCATTCTTAATCATTACTAACATTCAAATTGCTTTCTTAGCCACTACTGTAACTGAGCAGAGGGTTTTAACATATCATCAATGATGACTTCTAGATCCTTTTCCTGGGCACCTAGGGCTAGATTCCCAAAACTCACCATATATTTAACAAAGGATGTTAAACATGTCCTAGCCAATTTAGCCTCCAAGTTTTTTTACTGGCCGATTCTCAGAACAACTTATCGTGGTCTTTCCCGTGCTTCCTAACATCCTCCGATTGTACTATGGGGTACAACAAGGTTATTAATATTAAAATGATAGTATAACGAGGTCATTAATATTAAAATGAGCACTACGGGCGATTCTCAAAACTTTTTGCCCACTTTATATAGGCAAAGTTTTTGGCAGGGTCTGAACTGATTGGCTCAGGCACTGACAGGAAAGTAAGGCTTGACAGCTCAGAACTCACCACAAAAAATCCCCTCCTGTGCACAAAACAAAACAAAAAAAAGATCCCCTAATTCCTCCCTTCCTCCCACCGATCCCCCCCAGAGCTGTTCAATGCCCCTATCCGTAGTACTTTAAAAAGCAATTTGGCAGGAGGGATGCCCACTCCCTCCTGCCGCTGAGGTCCCTGGGGTCCCCCTTCCCCCATACCTTTAAATTTGCCCACTCTCTTCTGCCAGCAGGCCCTCCTCTTCAAAATGGTGGGCCTTCCCCTTCCCGGTGCATCCTGGGATGCACTAGGAGAGGCCTAAGGCTATGATTGACTAAGGTTGTAAGGCCCCTTAGTTGCCCTTCCCCTAAAGGAGCCTTACAACCTGAGTCAATCAGAGCCTTAGGCTCCCTGCCTGATGCATCCTGGGATAGAGGGGCCTTAAACATCTGAGCCTTAAGTGCCTGAGCCGACCGCCCTTCCCCTCACCTTCCTGCAGTGGTGTACTAAGGGGAGGTCGGTCTACCCTGGGTGCAGCCCATAAGGTTGTACTCTGAGGGCTGGCGTCAAACTTCTTCCAGCAGCAGCAGCATTCACAACTTGCTGCTGTAGCTAGTGTTGGATCTTCCTCTCTGCCACATCCTGCCTTTGCAGATACAGGAAGTAGGCAAGACCCAGCAGAGAGTAAGGCCCGACACTGGCATGAGCAGCGAGTTGTGAATGCTGTATTGCTGACCAGGGAGGGTTTTACAAAGATGGGGAAGGAGGGGAGCGGAGGGGGAGAGAATTGCTGCACCCAACTGGATAGAACTTTTCAGCAGCCCCTTTTAATATAATTGAAAGATCTGTTAAAGTTTTAGGAATGACAGTTGACTTAAGTTTATAATTTGAGACACAGGTAAATAATTTGGTTAGGAAAATTTCTTTCTGCCACATCAGACATCATCACTCTCTCCAAACTCTGCTTGACTGCTGCCACTAACCATCTCTGATGCCTGAGTGTGGAAGTGTACTTGCACTATGTCCCTTTTTGCCACTGCTGTTAATGAGTCTGGGAGAGTGGAGCTGGAGCCACTGTAGCCACCACTGCTGTCATGGGAAGAAAATTGAGTAAAGCAAAGGAGAAGAAACAGAAGGCGTTTAGAAGAGCGAGCAGTCATGGATGTTGTCTGTGCCAAGGTGGAAGCAGCCAATAAGCTTGATGACCTCCAGGAAGCTTTTCCTTTCTTCAAGAAATATTACAGAAATAGGCTAAATATATCAATTGAATGCAAGAGGGTTTCCAGCTTAGACCAAGCAACTGTGGACTGGGCCTTTGAACTAACTAAAACTAATATAAAAAGCTTCTATGAGCAAAGTGAGTAGAAAGATCAAGAAAAGTGGGACGAGTTGACAGATGACAGAGCTTAGTACCTGATTGCTTGGGAGAAAGGCAATTGGGAAGGGAGAGGAGAGGAAGGGAGGGAGGGAAAGGGAAGAAGGAAAGGAGATTCCAGGGCATGGAGGGAAAGGAAGGATGGAGGAAGGGAAAGGAAGGAGAGGAGATGCCAGACCTTGGAGGGGGAGGGAGAGATGGGGAGGAGAGAGATGCCAGGGCATCAGGGGAGGGAAGGAGACAGATGCCAGACCATTGAGGGGGAGGAAGAGATGGACGGGAAGGAGAAGAGAGAGATACCAGGGTATGGGCAGAGAGAAGGGAAGGAGACAGAGATGCCAAACCATGGGGGTGGGAAGGTGAGGACATGATAATGGTAATAATGTGATACTAAGAGCAGGGGTCAAAGAACAGTTAAGCCCTGGAATGTGAGGTACAAAGTACACTAGAGCACAAAGAAAAGAAAAATTTGTACATAGCCAGTCATAGTTGCAGTGAAATGGAAAGAAGCCAGACATTTTAAGGGGAGCAAAGTGCGTTTAAATTGAAAGACAATAAAACAACAAGGCAAGCAGATTTTGCAGAGAGATGAGAAATGTATAAGAAAGAAGTTTCCAGAGCAGCTAAACAAATAGTATTCAGTACAATGTACAAGTATGCTAGACTTAGCAAAGCAACGACATGTCATAGATAGATAAGAAAATAGTATATGAGAGCAGCACAGAAACTTAAACATGGGATAGTCAGCTCTGAGGTCTTGTGAGTGACTTCGCCTTGTACAACTATATTGGCTGCACACAATTTGTAATCATTTACTTGCTTAATAAAGAAAATTTTGGTTATACTTGTACAAGTTTCTTTGGTAGTCAGTTCTCAATTGAGTAGGGATCGTAGGTTCCTACACAATTTGTGATCCTGTTGATGTGATCTCCAGAAGGTGGTACTGTTCACCTCCTGGAAAGAGTAGACCCTCGCTGGTCGAGACGAACAAAAAGTAAGTGGATGCTGCAGAAGACTTTGGAAAGTAAGTAAAGGTTATATTCAGTATGTTGCCTAATGAAATACAGTAGTGAACTTAGCTAATAGTTTGTTAGACAAGAATATACAAAACTTCCATGATAAGTGGGTAAAGAAAACTAGTAATAAACAGGGTTTGTAGGTCTGGCCAAAAACAGGCTCGTCGAAATGGTCTTACCTGTGTCATTTAAGAATGTGGATTATAGAAAATAAAAAAGATAAATCACAAGATCATCATTTGCAGGTTTGGAAATTATGGAAGGAATTATGTGAAGACCCCCTGGAAGATATTCCAATAGTTTAAATGAAGAAAAAGTCCATATTGGGAGGCATAGAGGCCCGTATTCTATAAACGGCGTCCTGATTGTAGGCAGTGGTAGGCGTCCTACCGCTATCTAACCAGCTAATTGGGACATACGTTTTTAGAAAAAAATTTTCTGAGGCAGGCCACCTACATTGGAGGCGCCTCCGGGAGCTTAGGGAGGTGCGTAAGCCCGGCTAGGTGCAGGCGTGGTTTGGCCCAGAAATAGCCTTAGGTAGACCTAGGCAGCCGGACAAGTCTTCCTAGGCCAGTGGGAGACGCGTGCAATGTAGACCAACAAAATGCTGGCCTACATTGTAAGTAGATGCAGCCACTGAGCTTATCGTGGCAAGGGATCTCCCTGCTGCGATACGTTTACGGCCGCAGCTGTGGCTGCCTGTCTCCTCCGCCCTCCAAATGTACGCAGAAGGAGGGATGCCTAGTCCCTTCTGCTTGGAACATCCCCCCCCCACCCCCGAATGAAAGCGGCAGGAAGGATGCTCAGCCCTTCCTGTCAGAATCGGTGGGGGCCATGTAGATTGCGCCACTGTCCCCCCACCCAGGATTTTTTAGACTTCAATAATATCTCCCCTCAGCCGTCTCTTTTCCAAGCTGAAGAGCCCTAACCGTTTTAGTTTTTCCTCATATGAGAGGAGTTCCATCCCCTTTACTATCGTGGTCGCTCTTCTCCAAATGAGGTTGCACCATGGAGCGATACAGGGGCATTATAATATTCTTAGTCTTGTTAACCAATCAATTTGAAAAGTTGACTCCTATGCCATCCAGTCCAGACAGTTTGCTACTCTTCAGTTTGTCAAATTGCCCCATTACATCTTCCAAGTTTACAGAGATTTGTTTCAATTTCTCTGATTCATTAGTATTGCATACCATTTCTGACACTGGTATCTCCCCCACATCTTCCTCGATGAAGACCGAAGTAAATAATTCATTTAATCTCTCTGCTATGGGCTTGTCTTCCATGACTGCCACTTTTACTTCTTGGTCATCTAGCAGTCCAACTGACTCTTTTACCAACTTCTTGCTTCTAATTTACCTAAAAAAAAGTTTTTACTATATGTTTTTGCCTCCAATGCAATCTTCTTTTCCAAGTCTCTCTTTGCCATCCTTATCAGCACTTTGAATTTGGCTTGCCATTCTTTATGCTGTTTCCTATTATTTTTAGTTGATCCTTCTTCCATTTTTTGAAGGATTTTCTTTTAGCTCTAATACGAGGGTGAATCAAAAATTAAAGGCAATTGTTATGATAACCAGAACAGAGCTAGTGAAATGCAATGTATGTACTTGTACATTGCCTGTTGGATAGTTCATCCACGCACAGTGCAGCACTCGGCCTTTAGTCGAGTGGCAGCCTCAATGTTGCATGGTTGGGTTTCTCCTCCCTCCAAGGTTGGGTATCTTTTTTTTTTCTCTCTCTCTTTCTTCCCTTCCACTCTGGTTGGGTATCTTTCTCTCTCTCTGCCTCCCCTTCCTCCTTCCTCCCTCTGTGGTTGCCTGCCTCCCTCCCTCTGTGGATAGGTTTCTATCTTCCTCTCTCACTCTAACTAACCTTTTATAATAATAATAATCACTTTATTTTTCTATACCGCCAACACCCAAAAAGTTCTAGGCGGTTCACAGAATAAAGAGGACTGGACATTCCAGTGATGATACAAACTACAAAGCACACAGAAAAGCAGTCCAATATTTCAATAGTGAAAAATACAATAAGAAACTATGACACAGTCATCAATCAAGTAACAAATCTTTTGAACAAATAGGTCTTAACCAATTTTCTAAATGTGCAATAATGTTCAGATTGTTGAATCAGGTATCTAACCATACTTGAACTTTACCTGCTTGATAAGCCAAAGATCAATCAAAATATTTTTTATAATGGCAATTTTGGGAATTGGAAAAGTAAATAAACCAGTATGCTAAGTAGGCCTAGTTGAACAGTACCATTCAAAATGAGAGAGGAGATATAGCAGAGCTAATCCAAACAACATTTTATAGCAAATACAAGCAAATTTGAAAAGTACTCTTGCTTCCATTGGCATCCAGTGCAGCTGACGGTAGTAAGGGCTGACATGTTCAAGTTTTTTTAATCCGAAAATTAAACGGATTGCTGTATTTTGGATTAGCCTTAATCTTCCTAAGACAGTTTTATAAGCTCCCAAATAGATTATATTGCAATAGTCAAGAATAGATAAAATTAATGCTTGAACTAGTAATCTGAAAGAAGTAGGATCAAAGTATTTTTTTGATGGAATGCAACTTCCATAATGCAAAGAAACATTTCTTTACAAGCATAGCAGTATGCTCTCCCAGGGTTAAATGGCGGTCGAGTATGACTCCTAAAATTTTAAAAGGCGAGGCTATTAGATATTCTTGTCCTCTTAAACAGAGTTTTATCCGTAATTTTATCATTGGGACTATCCAAAAAGAATCTGTTTTTTTTCACTGTTTAATTTCAATTTAAATTCAATGGTTCATTGTTCAATCTGATTTAGGATAAAAGTAATCTGATTTTTTATTTCAGAGGTAAAAGAAATGACTGTTTGTAATCTATCCCTGAAAACAGGCGTGATCCCAGAGGATTGGAAGATAGCTAATGTTATGCCCATCTTTAAAAAAGGATCGAGAGGTGACCCGGGGAACTAAAGGACCGGTAAGTTTGACTTCGGTTCCGGGGAAGATGGCGGAAGCGCTGATAAAAGAAAGCATCAATGAGCATCTAGAAAAGAATAAACTGATGAAAACAAGCCAACATGGATTCTGCAAGGGAAGATCGTGCCTAACGAACTTATTGCACTTTTTTGAAGGAATTAACAAACAAATGGATAAAGGGGATCCCATAGACATCATATACTTAGATTTCCAAAAAGCCTTTGACAAGATACCCCACAAACGTCTACTACGGAAACTGAAGAGCCATGGGGTGGAAGGAGATGTACATAGATGGATCAAAAATTGGATAGCGGGTAGAAAGCAAAAGGTAGGAGTGAAGGGCCACTACTCGGACTGGAGGAGGGTCACGAGTGGTGTTCCGTAGGGGTCGGTACTCGGACTGCTGCTGTTCAATGTATTTATAAACGATCTAGAAGCAGGGACGAAGTGCGAAGTAATAAAATTTGCAGATGACACCAAACTATTTAGTGGAGTTGGGACAAGAGAGGATTGTGAGAACTTACAAGGGGACCTGAACAAACTAGAAGATTGGGCGACGAGATGACAGATGAAGTTTAATGTAGAGAAATGTAAAGTCTTGCATGTAGAAAACATGAATCCGAAGTACAGCTGTACGATGGGAGGGCTGGTAATGGATGAAAGTACCCTAGAAAAGGACTTGGGGGTAATAATGGGCAAGACAATGAAGCCATCGGCACAGTGTGCAGCAGCCTCTAAGAAGGCGAATAGAATGCTAGATATTATCAAGAAAGGTATTACAACCAGAACGAAAGAAGTTATCCTGCCGTTGTATCGGGCGTTGGTGCGCCCGCATCTGGAGTACTGTGTACATTATTGGTCGCCGTACCTTAAGAAGGATTTGGCATTACTCGAGAGGGTTCAGAAAAGAGCGACGACATTGATAATGGGTATGGAAAACTTTTCTTATGCTGAAAGATTAGAGAAACTGGGGCTCTTTTCCCTGGAAAAGCGGAGGCTTAGAGGGGACATGATAGAGACTTACAAGATCATGAAGGGCATAGAGAAAGTGGAGAGGGACAGATTCTTCAAACTTTCAAAAACTAAAAGAACAAGAGGGCATTCAGAAAAATTAAGAAGGGACAGATTCAGAACCAATGCTAGGAAGTTCTTCCTCACCCAAAGGGGTGGTGGACACCTAGAACACGCTTCCAGAAGATGTGATAGGACAGAGTACGGTTTGGGGTTCAAGAAGGGATTGGATGATTTCCTGAAGGAAACGGAGATAGAAGGGTATAGATAGAGGATTACTATACAGGTCCTGGACCTGATGGGCCGCTGTGTGAGTGGACTGCTGGGTGCGATGGACCTCTGGTCTGACACAGCAGAGGCACTGCTTATGTTCTTATATTTAAGCTTTGGCCAAGGAAGCAACATAGATGTTGAACAACGTGGGTGATAATGGTGAACCTTGAGGTACCCCATAAGGGTTACTCCAAGAATTGGAGTACTGACCATTGCTAAAGACTTGATACGATCTTTTTTTCCAAGAAACCCTGAAACCAGTCTCAAATTTTTCCAGAAATTCCCATACCATCCAAACAACCTCATGGTCCCCCAAGTCAAAGGCACTACTAAGATCAAATTTAAGTATTAGTGCGCTAGTGCCTTGGCTGAATAAGGAGTGAATAAGATCAATCAAAGAGACTACAACCGTTTCTGTACTGAAACCTTGTCTAAAACCCGATTGGTAAACATGAAGAATATGAAATTGTTCTAGATGTTTAACTAATTCTAAATTGACCAGACCTTCCATTATTTTACAAAACAAAGGTATACTTGCAATGGGTCTATAATTTGTTTTAGTAGATATAGATTCTTTATGATTTTTTATAATAGGAGTAATCAAAATATGACCCAACTCATTTGGAAATAGCCCATTTATCAAAGAATAACTAATCCATTTAAACGGATCTGCCTTAAAGGTAATTGGGGCCTTTTTCATAATTGTCAGAGAACCCGTATCTAATAAGCAGCTTGACTTGACATATTTGTTATACAGCTTAATAAATTGTTGCCAATCTGGGATATCAAATTCATTCCAGAGCATATCAGCCCTTACACCTTCTCTCAGCCGCACTGGTTGAATTTGGGAAGATTTTATTTCCCTTTGTATCTTGTTTCTTTTTCTGATCCTTTACCGCATTTTTCTTTTTCTTACTGTACTTGCTGTGCTGTTTTTGCCCTTGACTGTACTGACTGTTTGCAGACTGTTTGTTGTTATTGTTGGATGTACTGACTCTGCTTGTACTTGATATTTTATTGTGTGTTATATAAAACTAAAAACTAATAAACATTTTGAACTTAAAAAATTCTGCTAATGTATCAGCAGACGGAGATTTTTCATTACTTGATTGCTTTACAGAAGCAGTATCGGTTAACGTGTTCACTAATTTAAATAGTTCTCTACTGTTTATCTTGATTGTGCCTATTTTTTGTGCATAATAATTGGAGCGTTTATTTTTAATAAGATTCTTATAAATTTTTAAATTACATCTCCAATTTTGTCTTTCTCATTACCTGTTTTTAACCAGATCCTTTTCAATTTTCTTTAATTTCTGCTTAAAAACCAATAATTCTGCATCATACCATTCATTTTGAGGTCTTTGTTTTCTTTTACATGTCTTCAATGGAGCTATTTCATCTAAAATTTGATTACTAATCATTTTCCACATACAGTCAAACCTCAGTTTGCGAGTAATGCGGTTTGCGAGTGTTTTGCAAGACGAGCAAAACATTCTTGCAAATCTTGTCTTGCAAACCGAGCATTGACTCAATTTGCGAGCACCCCCCCCCCCCCCGTGCAAACTGGCACCCCCCACCCGAACAGCATTCAGCCTTACCCCATCTGGCACTGACACGCAACCCATAGGACGTGCCGGTGCCAGTGAAAGAAGTTCCTGCCTCTTGCCTGGGCCTTGAGCATCTGCGCATGCTTAAGGCTTTCTGGTTCTCGCTCTCTCCGAGATTCTGTTCAGGTGGGCAGTGCCAGTTTGAGAGTGGGGGGGTGGGGGGGTGGAGCAGCGCCTCATGGGAATGGGTGGGAATGTATCAAGCGAGTTTCCCTTACTTCCTATGGGGAAACTCGCTTTGATATACGAGTAATTTGGTTTACGAGCATGCTTCTGGAATGAATTATGCTCATAAACTAAGGTTCCATTGTATTTGGAAAATTTGCCTCAGAGTCCAATTTGACTGCTAAGTCATAATGAGACCAAAATTCTACCGGGTCAGCAAAGCCTTTTTTAATTACACTCTTTTCTATCCTGTCTTTTAAAAAATTTGGATGAGATGATCTCTCCTGCCAGCTTAATTTAAAATTACAAATACTATGGTCTAACCAGATAGAATAATTCCAGCATACCTGACTTAAAAGAATTTTGGGGTTTAACAACTCTTTAGAAGAGAAGGTAACTAGATCCAACTGGTGGCCTTTTTGGTGTGTTTTAACTGGAGTAGGTTTATAAAATCTCAAAGAGGTTAAAAAAATAGTACAAATCAATAGTCGCTTTATTTTCATTTTGCTCTAAATGAATAATACACAGCCTTTCACGATCTCTTCAGTCCCTTCTACACTGGAACAGCTGATGTAACTTCCAGTTCTTGTGTAGCAGGGACTGAAGAGACTGCAAGAGACAGGAGCCAGCGCGCCTGCCAGCAGTGCTCTACTTTAATTGCTAACACTGCCGGCAGATTATAAAAGGGTAGAGGAAGGGAGGGGATATAGTGGTCCATGGTGGGTGGCAGCAGATGGATGTATCCTGTTACACCAGAATAGCTGGTGTAACTTCCTGTTCCTGTGTAGCAGGGACTGAAGAGACTGCAAGAGATTGGAGCCGGAGAGCCTGCCAGCTGTGCTCTACTATAATCGCTAGCACTGCTGGCAGGCTATAAAAGGTTATTTAGAGGGAGAGAGGGGATATAGTGGATCTTGGAGGGAGATGGCAGGGGGTGGCAGGTGGCGAGTCAATGAAGAGACCGTGAGAGACGGAAGCTTTCATAGCCTGCCAGCAGTGCTCAGCTATAATCATTAGCACTGCTGGCAGGCTATGAAAGGTGGGTGGGTGAGTGGGAGGGAGGGAGAGATATAGTGGACCTCAAAATCCACTGCAAGTGGAGGCTTGTGGCAGGCAGTGGCAAGGGAGCTCTCCAGCAAGGGTGGCTCTGTGGTGGTGGGAGGGGTCAGTGTTGGCAAGGTAGCTCTCCAGGGATGGCAATGGCAGCAACAGCGGCTCTCTGGGGTGGGGGCAGTGGCAGCAAGGGCAGCTATCCTGGGTGGGGGCAGTGGGAACAGTGGCAGAGAGGCAGTTCTTTGGTCTAAGCCAACCTTTCTCCAATGTTGTCTTCTGCCTGACATCACTTCTAGTAGAATGCACTGGGAGTGATATCAGTCAAATGAAGAATGCCATGACTGGGAAGGAAGGTGGGCCTCACCGCATTAGTCACACTTACAACGTACTGAATCCTCACATCCCCTGGAACAATCCATTTTTTCTGGAGCGTATTTGAACATCCGCTTGGTTAGAAATAAAGCTAATTAATCAAAGACTGGCTGGAAGAAACTCACCTAGCTATTGTACTTCTAACCAAAACATGGCTAATTTCCGATCAGAACGCAGTCATGGAAATACTACCATCAGACTACAAAATTATCCCCCTATCAAGAAACTCAAAAAGAGGAGGTGACCTAGCTATTATTCTCCAAGATCATTTTGAGTTCCAAGTTCTAGATTCTTCATGCAGCTACTTCATATGCTTTCTCATTTTCGCCCCATTTACTCTTTAAGCTATCTTATAGCTCCAATCCTTCTTCTACTCCTAAATACTTTTCTCACCTACGGCTCTATTAATACGGTTCTTCCATACCTCTCTATCGTTTCCTCTTCTCCCCTTTCTTACAATAACACTACACTCATGTTTTCTATCCCGGTCATATGGGGCCGCTGACCCCTCCCTCGACACTATTACTACCACTACAGTTCCCACTACCCTTCTGTCATCATCACAACAAATACTTAATCTCAACATAGGTCTTTTACACGTGCATTCCATCAAAAACAAACACCATTTAATCCATGATCTAATCCTTGAATATAACCTCCACATCCTCTGTTTAACCGAAATTTGGCTATCTCAGGGGGAGAAGGCCTATTTGACCCAAGCCTGCCCTAATAACTACAAAGCTAAATCCCAACTTTGTTCACATGAAAAAGGAGGAGGCCTTGCAGTGATTTATCAGAATTCCATCCCTTTCCATTCTGATATCCCCACTCCATGCAACAACCATCCGGTGGAAACTCTTCAATTTTCCATAAAACATTCCCACCCCCTCAATTTCCGTCTTACTTATCTCCCCCCCCCCCCAGTTACAAAATCTTCTTTAGCTACCCTTATTTCCACTATCTCAGACTTTAACATCTCTTACCCTAACCCTCTTATCCTCAGAGATTTTAACATTCATTTCAATCTTCCCAACCATCACAACACAGCAGAATTTCTGACCTTAATCTCTGATCTATCTCTAACTCCACTATTTGCTTTGCCCACCCACTCTGCTGGACACACCATAGACATGATATTCAGCCCAACATCCATTAGCCATCTTTTTCAAAACTTTCAAACCCATCATCTCCCTTGGTCTGACCACGTTCTTATAAACTTTCAACTAAATTCTTTCACCCAACCATCTTCCCCCCAAAAAACTACATACACCACCAGAAATCTCAACAAAATCACTTCTTCCACTATTCAGGACTCTCTCAAAATAAAACTACAAGATTTCTCTAATCTTCCAATAAAAGAACAATTTTCTCTTTGGACTACTTCAACAAAATCCTTAATGGACTCTCTTGCCCCCCCCCCCCCAGGAAAGATCATCAAAATCTCAACCAAATAGGAAACCGTGGTACAATTACCAACTCGCCCTCCTCCACTGACACCTCCGATCTATAGAGCATAAAAGGCGGAAACTTCAATCTAACAATTTCCTCGTGTTATACAAGGAAAAAGCTACCCAGTACAAAATGCCATCCAACAAGCAAAAATAGAATATTATTCTAAATTCATTACCACAACCCATAACTCTTCAGCACTTTTCAATATAGTTCAATCACTATCTCCATACTCTATTAAGAAACCCCCCCACTACCCATTCAACCATCAGCTTCCGAGCTTGCCCACTTTTTCGATAACAAAATTAAAGAGATCAGATCCCACCTCAGTCAATCTATCCACACTCTGCCTCAAGTTGACACCAACAAGACGACTCTTCTACCTTTTAGTACCTGTAACAACTTCACTCCTCCTTCATTAGCAAACCTTCAGAAAACACTTCAATCTATAAATGCTTCCAACAACTCAATAGAAAGTATTTCCCCCTTAATTCTCAAAAAATTATTCCCTCTCTTTGGACCATTCCTATTGGAAATGGTGACTAATAGTCTGTCTAATAGTCTTGTTCCAAAAGCCTGGAAATCGGCTCTTGTTTTCCCCAAATTAAAAAATCATAACTCAGACCCAACCTCGTTACTAAATTTCCGTCCCATTGCCAATCTTCCTCTCATCTCTAAAATAATTGAAAAAATCATACATAACCAACTAGCCAAATTTATCAATAAAATCAACGCTTTACACTCTCACCAAACAGGGTTTCGCTCATCCTACTCCACCGAACTATCATTATTAGGATTTCTTTCCACTATATACTATTTCCTTGATCACCGAAAATCTGTTCTTCTTATCTCTCTCGTTCTTTCAGCTGCGTTTGACACAGTCGACCACTCTCTCCTCCTCGACCGCCTTAGAAACTGTGGTATTACTGGCCAAGCTCTCCTATGGTTTATCTCATACTTTACTGATCGTAGTTTTAATGTCTACTCAAATAACAAAACTTCTTTATCTATAGCTCAAACTTACGGTGTCCCACAGGGTTCTATTCTATCTCCTCTACTATTTAATATCTTCATGGCTCCTCTTCTCACTCTAGCCCAGTCAATAGGCTTCACAATCTTCGCCTACGCAGATGACATTCAAATACTCCACCCCATTGATACCACAAACATCTCCGATATACAAGAAATTAATTCAAAATTAGACAAAATAAATGATTAGCTCTTTGCAAATAAACTCTCCCTTAACATTAATAAATCATGTGGTATACTTTTCTCAACTAACCCCAATGAATCAGTAACAGGAAAAATTTGCCTTAAATCTCATCCGGTCAAAATGGAAACTAAAATAAAACTATTAGGGGTTACCATAGATAAATATTTAACCTTCCATGATCTTATCAGTTCAGTGGTGAAAACCTGTTTTTACAAACTCCGACTTATCCGATCCCTAACCTCTATTCTCGAAACAGAAGCAATCACAACCCTAGTTCATTCACTAGTCATTTCTCATCTTGACTACTGTAATTCTCTTTACAATGGAATTCCGAAAAAAGAAACACAACGTCTTCAGCTTATACAAAACACTGCAAAAAAACTTATATATAAGCTAGGGAAATATGACCATGTCACCCCTATTTTGAAAGAAGCACACTGGCTACCCATTTCACATCGTATCGCTTACAAAACTCTCATGTTGGTCTTCAAATTCAAATCTTCCCGTCAACCATCTTTTCTTGACAAACTTCTTATCCCGTTCTGCCCATCACGGACTCTTAGATCTGCTGACCAAAATTTACTATCCATCCCTTCTATAAAGGCATTCTTCTATACTAGGAAAACCAACTTTTCTGTAGTCGCTCCTACTCTTTGGAACGCCTTGCCATCCCAACTTCGTCAGGAAAAACTTATTGATAAATTCAAGACTAATCTGAAAACATTCTTATTTCAAGACGCATTCTATTGCTCATGAATCTCTCTTCTCCAATTCACCCAACCGCTTTTATGAAGCGACTTCACTCCCTTCTGTTCCTCCCCTCCCCCTCCTTCTCATATTCAAAACTTTTTTTTTTTCTCATTTCTTTTACCCTCTTTTCACCACTAATAATGTAAATTTCCCCCTCCCTCCCTCGTCAATCCCACTTTCATGTCTGTCATTGTCAATGTCTTTAATTGTTCACTTCCCCTTTTGCTCTTTTATTTAGTTTTACAATCTATAAGCATAATTTTATTTCTATTTTATTGTAAACCGGCTAGATACCCATTGATGGTCGGTATATTAAAAATCAATAAACTTGAAACTAGATTCTAAACTAACCAATGACCTGGAAATCCTCACTTGCAAAATATCCAAAATGGACTGTAAAGACAACTTAATTGTTATGATATTTTACATGGCCCCTAACAAATGGAATCTAGCAAAAGAAGACTTCTACGAATTCCTCCTTACTAACTCAGCAGCCGGCATCCACAATCTCTTAGCCAGTGACGTTAATTTACACCTTGAGCAGGAAGAGAATTCTTTTAACGTAGCCGACCTGCTTTCCTTCCTCACATTGCTAGGCTTTTCCAAGCCTCCCCCGACTACAACACATAGGAAAGGTCACCACCTTGACTTGATTACTTTCCTTTCCAATGCCCCTACTACCCCCAGTATAAGTCTCATAGGTGAAACCTGGGCTAGCACCCCCTGGTCGGACCACCTCCTTTGTAATTTTGAATTAAGCTGGATCAAAAAACAACCCGATAGGAAGCCTAGGTCCATCCATATAAAGAAGATGATCTGGACAAGAGAACAATTAAACCCAGTAGAATTCTGGTCGCACTACAGCCTTATTTCCAACCCCGCCCTAGACCCTAAATTCCTCCTAGATTGGAAAAATTTCAGCGACCAAGTCCTAAACTCCATCGCACCACTGATACTTCGCAAGAAAACACTTCGTTCTTCAGACAGCTGGTTCGATGCTAACCTATTAGCCTTAAAACGAGAAGTACGAAAATTTGAAAGAACATGGTGTAAATCAGGGACGGACAACGATAGACTCAACTGGCGACTAAAAGTCAAAGAGTACAAAAGAATGATTAAAGATAAATGCAGTAAACATTATTCCCAAATAATTAATTCCCCTTCACTGAATAGCAAAGAACTTTTTAGAATAGTCAATTCTCTGTTTGATATTGATTTACATAAACGCTCCAACTCAGACTTCCCACCCTCTGCTACAATCCTAACCGACCATTTTGCCAACAAAATTCAAAATCTGAAATTGTCTCTCGTAGTTTCCAGCATATTCAACCAACCTACCGTAGGTAACGAAGGTTCAATAGCAGACATGACCTGGAATCATTTTGAAAGCCCAGACTGGAACCTATTTCTCAAGCTTTACTCTAAATATGCTAAATCCAATTGCCTACTAGACAACTACCAACACTCTATCATGAAATCTGCCCCCCCCCCCTCCATGAAAAGCTGAACTTTTCTTTTTTTTTTTTTTTTTTTTTATGCTTTTACAAATTAACAAATCAATTAATACTTGAAAGGAAATATAACAATCCAATAAGGAAAACATGTACTAATTATAAAAAAAAAATAATAACACATAGTGACTATGACTAAAGTCCACAATTTGAGAAGAGAGGGAATCAATCACTTCCAAGGGTAGTTGGATTCAAGGAAATAAAACTAAATGATTAATCAAATAACAGAATGCAGTTGGAGTTATTTAACTAATGGCCTGCTTGCTGATTCCATGGAGGTGTCTGGTATTCTTGTGGTTACTTTACCTTCAAGAAAAAACTGCAATTGATCGGGTTCATAAAAAATATATCTATTACTCTGATAAGTAATGCAACATTTACAGGGGAAACGTAATTGAAAGGTTGCCCCTAGACTCAAAACAGACTGACGACAAGCCAAAAACTTCTTACGTCTGGATTGTGTCCACTTAGATACATCAGGAAATATAGAAATTTTGAATCCATTAAATTCCACCTTATCAGTCCTATAGAATAGACGAAGAATTGCTTCTTTATCTTGAAGAAAGACAAAAGTTACCAATAAAGTAGCTCTAGCCACTATTTCTTCTTGAGATGTTTCCAGCATACCAGTGAGATCCAGTTCTCCTGGTACTGTGTTCCCTTTGTCTTTATCCTCCTTTGGTAAATTTAAGTAATATATCTTTTGTAATGGTGGCATATTATTTTCAGGAAATTTCAAAACGGTGTTTAAAAAGGACTGAAATAAATCCCTAGGAGATTGAGACTTCAAAACAGGAAAGTTTAAAAGTCTCAAGTTCAGATTCCTATTAGCATTTTCCAAATTTTCAATTTTCCTAGCAAGTAAAGCTTTCTCCTTAAGTTGTAAATTAGTAGTAATCTTCCCATCTGCCACAGATTTCTCCAATTTGTCCATTCTAAGAGACTGTTGCTGGAGTTTCTCTTCAAAAGTTTTAAATTTACTATCAGAATTTTGTGTGGAAAGAACAAACTGGGAGCATACCTTATGTAAAGTCTCCAAAGCGCTCCATAATGCCTCCATGTCTATCACCGCTGATTTAATCAGAGGAGCAGGGATAGCTATTCCGGGGGACTCCACCATGGGTTCCATCTCCACCTTCCCCGCTTCCCGCTGACATTCAGGTCCTCCGACTTCCAATGCTGACTGTAAAGGAGTCAGCAAGCTATGGTTTTCATCTGGGGTCAGGGGTGAGACCTGCAGTGCCGCCGGAGACATCAATTCTGGCGCTTCCTGTGCGTCTTAGGGCGTCCCCGACATCATCCCGGGACGCGGAGGAACTCCAGGCCCGAATGGGCTAAGCGAAACGGCGCCTTCCAAGACCGAGGTCTGCCCTCCTCGGTCAGCGGATGCGCCCACTCCAACTGGAACAGCATAAGATGTTATTGCCACTTGCCGAGTCAATGAAGTGGAAGAGGAGGCAGGAAGTACGCTCCTCTGCTTACCCCTGCGCTTGGGCATAGCAGGTAAATCTCTAAGGAAAAAAGCTGAAAAATTGCCGAACGAAGCAGGAGTCACTTGATCGCTCGACTCACTCCAATGCCATCTTGATTCCCAAGCTGAACTTTTCAACTGGGTTTCACTATGCTTGTCCACTGGCCACTTTCCGACGGAACTTGGCCACACCCTTGTATCTCCCATTATTAAACCAATCTCTTCCGCTATCAACTACAGACCCTTTGCCAATATACCACTCTTCCAAAACTTATGGAAGGTCTAGTTAATTATGACCTCATGTAATACCTAAAGAAGTTCAACCTTCTTCATGATTCCCAGTCTGGCTTTCGTACAAATCATAGCACAGAAACTGTTTTAGCTTCACTGACCAATTACCTCTTCCACTTGTTCTCACTGGGAAAAAGCGCCCTGGTACTTCAGTTCGACTTGAGCAGTGCTTTTGACCTGGTTGACCATGACATTTTGCTCAGTTGCCTCGATTCCATTGGCATCACTGGAAAGGTACTAAACTGGTTCACAGGATTCTTTAAAAAACGCACTTACCAGGTCCACTGTAACGGAACCTTCTCCCAATCCTGGTGCAATCCCTGTGGAGTTCCACAGGGCTCCCCCTATCTCCCTCTATTCAACATCTACATGGCTTCGCTGGGATGTATGTTATCTGACTTAAATCTGAAATCATTTATATACGCAGATGACATCACTATTATCATTCCCTTAACCTTGCTGACACAAGAGACGGAACAATTCACCTCTTCCATCCTCACCAAGATAGAACAATGGACCACACAATTCAAATTAAAACTGAACCCTGAAAAAACCAAAATTTCCTGGCAAGCCCTACCTATAAGCTAACAAATACATCCCTGAAATTAAATGGGTTAGACTACCCAATCAACCCCACTATCAAAATCCTTGGAGTCATTCTGGACCGATGCCTGATCTTCGAAGACCATACTAGTTCTCAGGTTAAAAAATGCTTTTGTACCCTCTGGAAACTTCACACCATCAAACGCTACTTCGACTTCCTCTCCTTTCGACTGTTGGTCCAATCACTAATCTTAAGCATCTTAGACTACTGCAACATTATATACCTGGGATCCTTTAAGAAAACCATCAAAAGCTTGAGAATCGTACAAAATGCTGCCGTTCGCCTCATTTACGATCTCAAAAAATCTGATCATGTAAGCCCTTATTACAAAAAAACTGCACTGGCTGCCGATGGAGGCAAGGATCATCTTCAAATTTGCTTGCCTCTGCTTCAAAACCTTAACAGGCTCTTCCCCAACCTAACTGTCGGAACACTTTGAATTTCTAGGCCCCACTCGCACACGAAATGCCTACCTGTTTGCCTTCCCGTCCCTAAAGGGCTGTATCTACAAGAGATTCCTTGATAGATCTCTAGCATTCCAAGCAGGCAAATGGAATAAATGTCTAACCACCCTCATCTCTAATTCACCCTTCTACCAAACTTTCAGAAAATCAATCAAAACCTATCTCTTTGATAAATTTCTCTGACTCCCCCCTATCTGACTCCCCCCTGCCTTGATCTCTGATATGCCTCCAGATTTACCCAACTACTCCCGACTTGTTAAGTTATACTGAATATCTAAGTTAAACTGAACACTAAGTTTAACTGAACGTCTTGTTTATAACACTATTATCTTGTACGCAACATCGCTGTAAATGTACAGTCTCTTCCTCTGTTAACCACTCTGAACTGCCATGGTACTGCGGTATACAAAAATAAAGTTATTATTATTATTATTTTAACACTGTTAAACAATTAACGTGTTAATTCCATTATTAAAGCATTAATTGTTCAGCCCTACTTTAAAGTGCATGAAAGAAAAAATAGCATATGTTCATGAGATGATTAATTAATTAGAGAAGAGAAACTATGGTAATGAGAGAAAAGAAATGGCACTGATAATAAAGAGAGAAAATTAGTAGGATAGATAAATTTGTATGCAATAGCATTCTTGCCTTAATCAAGCTTTGATGAGGACAGGCTTCATCATAGAACATAAAAAATGAAATTTATACTCTGAATTCTGCAAAAGATATTGCATACCCTATGGGAATACATTGTTCCTTACAAAAATTGTACTGGAGCTACTAAATCCCTGATACCATTGTTTATAATAGTCAGAACTTTTATTCTTTACTGAATTCCCTACTGTCTTCTAATATTTTGATAGTTTATTTTATTAGTTCCTAGATTATCACTCTCAAGGGAATTTAACAAGATGCTGTCTTTATTTCTCATATATAAAATATGCATGGGAATCCAAACCCCTGTCATAATGTTTTATCATATTCTGTATTTTTTATTGGTGCATAGTTTCCATTTTACTTCACTATACTATTCTAGCTGTTAGGCTTCTAGAATTTCACTCAGTGTTGGACACTAAAAAAAGCATACTTAAAACTATTTTTGAAGTTATGGACTTTAGCGATCCAATTCTCAGCTAAAATAGTATTGCTATATTGTGAACATAGTTTTTCTATGGGGCCCTTTTACTAAAGGGTATTAGCATAGGAAAACAGGCTATTGCAAAAAGCATTGTGTTTCACAGTATTTTGCATTTTTGCACATGGTAACTACACTTCCCCCTCCCCATTCGTGGTTTCCGCACTCGCAATTTCACATAATCATGATTTTTTGGGGGGAGGGGGAAACCCCCCCTCATATTTTTGCCTTCCCCCCGGCATCCCGGCCTTACCTGGTGGTCTAGCGGACTTTCGGGGCAGGAGCGATCTTCCTACGCTCCTTCCCCGTGTAGATCGCCAATAGAAAATGGCTGCCGTGAGCTCCTGCCATTGTCTCGAGAGACTACGAGAACTCACGGCAGCCATTTCCTATTGGCAATTTCCACGGGGCAGGAGCGTAGGAAGATCGCTCCTGCCCCAAAAGCCCGCTAGACCACCAGGTAAGGCCGGGATGCCGGGGGAAGGCGGGAGGGAGGCGGGGGTGGGTCAGAGCTGGATATTCACAGTATTTCCCTATTCGCGTTCCGGCTCTGCCTCTATCCCCTGCGAATAATGAGGGAGATGTGTAGTGCATTATATAATTATTCTGAAATATTTTGGGGAGTGTCTCATGGGCAGAGAATGGGCATAGAAGCATTAACTAGATAGTGTGTTATGTTTAGTATGCACATATTGGTTAATACAGAGCAGAGAATGGCATGGGGATAAATTTTTCCCCGCCCCCGCAGGAACTCATTTTCCTGTCCCATCCTGGCAAGTTCTTTTTCTGCCCTTGCTCCATTTCTGCAAGCTCTGTCATCATCTGCACAAGCCTCAAACATTTTAAAATTATAAGTGTTTGAGGCTTGTGCAGTTAACCCTTTCAGGACCAAGGAACATATTTGTCCCATAACTTTAAAATCCTATAAATTTTGATTGGGATAGTCTACAGTTCTAAATTTGATATGTATGGATTCCATATGATACTGCCTTTATGTAAACAAACTGGTTCCGACATTCATTCATTAGCGTCGTTGCCAGATTGACGAGAAGATTCACTTGCCACACTGTCCATAAGCCAGAAGTTTGATTTTTTTTTTAAAAAATAATGATATTTCACAAAAAAAAATCAATTTTTTGGCATCTGCAAGCCCTTTTTACCATAAAAATGTCATCAAAACCACAAAAATTGGCCTACGATCCTTATGGTCCTGAAAGGGTTAAGGTAGAGCCTACAGAAATAGGACAGGGACAGCGACAGCAACAAAACTCATGGGGACGGGACAGGGAAATTGAGTTCCTGCGGGAACTGGGACAAATTTGTCCCTGTGTCATTTTCTAATACAGAGTTAACTGATCACACGTAGCTTTAGAATGTGTTAAGCCCAGATTTCAGTGTACTTTATATGTGTTCTTAGAAACTCTGCGTTATGCATAAAACAAACCATTTAGAAGGAGAAAAGATAACGTAAAACAGTGAATGGAGACCTGTAGATATCAATTCAAATTCAATTTGTTAGATACAATGACCAAAAATTATTGTAACCACAGAAAGGTGGTATATCAAATCCCATCCCTATCTATCTTTCCAGTTCTATATTCATTAAGTAATTAGCTTTCAGTTATATGGAAGTATTTTACTTCCAAAACAAGATGTAAAACCCTAAAAAATCAGAATGTGAAAGTACTTGATACCTAACATGATTGTTTTTCAGTTATCTAATAATACAGAGATTGTTTACAGATGGAGACGACTTAGTCCCCACCTAGTTTGCCTCTTTTTGCTAGACTACTGTGTTGCCACAAATTATACTCGATCTGCATTCTTCTTTCCTACTTTGCCAAGGTTAAAAACATAAGAATAACCTTACTGGGTCAGATCAGTGGTCCATCTAGCCCAGTATCCTGTTTTCACAGTTGCTAATCCAGGTCAAAAGGTTCCTTTATGTCAGTCTCATACACACTTAAATTCTGCTACTGATTGTTCCTATGACTTCTGAACATCTGTTGAAGGTGTCCACTACTTCACAGTGAAACTATTTCCTCTTATTCTGTTTAAGCTTTTCTTCAACTTTAAATGATGATAAATACAGTTGGATCTTACTGCAACTTTTGACACAGTTTCATCCTAAATTGATGCAATATCTTAATGATATTGGCATCAAATTAGTGGTATTGCGGTGGTGTGGTTCTTATTTTTCTTCTAAAGTGGTTTTAGAATCGGCCATTCCACAACGATCACTTTTCACACCTACCCTTTTAAATTTATATTTGGTTGAGGGTGCTGAAACACACCGCTAGCCTTGTCTCTAATGCAGATTTGAGGGAATGTCACTTTCGCACTGTCTTGCGAGCCTATGGCTCTCAGTGTCAAGCATATTATATGGGCTGTGTGGACACCTAGCTTTGTGGGAGATGTTCTGCTGGGGTCAACTCTTACTATCATGGTATTTGGGGTTGTCCAGGGATCCAGGCCTTTTGGTCAGCGCTGGCCTCCTTTTTGCAGGGCCTTCTTCGGGTGTCTGTCTCAGTGTTTTCTATGCTTTTTGCACATTTCCCAATGCTTTCAGAGTACTCTTCCTCGGAGAAATTGTTCCTCAGTAAGTGTTTTATTTTGGGGAAGAAATGTATCCTGTGTTGTTGGCATGCTTCTGAGCCGCCTACCTTTTGGTTTTGAGAAATAGGCTGCATGAACTCATGGGCTGGGAGGCTCGGCTGGCTTCTTCTCGCCGCCACAGTAAAGCCTTTGTGGACACCTGGACTCCATATTTGGACACTTTGTCACCACTGAGTCATAGCCATGTTCTGAATAGATTACAATGGTACTCTGCCTTACCTGCTTAATATCTTTATGCTGTCTGTGCACAATAGTTCTCTCTGTTAGGGGGGGGGGGAGGTTGGGGGAGTTGGGGGGGGGCTTCTGTGAGGATGGGAGGATATATTGTTTGTAACCGTGGAGGACATCAGAACACAGTCCTCCGGAGTTTGCTCTCTTTTGTAAACATGGTTTTCAGCTGGTATTGTTATTGTAGTGTTCTTTGTTTAATAAAAAAAGGATTTCATATAAATTTATATTTGGTTACATAGAAACAGAAACATGATGGCAGATAAAGGCCTAATGGCCCATCTAGTTTGCCCATCTGCAGTAATCATTATCTCTTTCTCTATCCAAGAGATCCCATGTGCCTATCCCAGGCCCTTTTGAATTCAGACACAGTCTCTGTGTCCACCACCTCTTCTGAGAGACTGTTCCATGCATTTACCACCCTTTCTGTAAAAAAGTATTTCCTTAGATTACTCCGGAGCCTATCACCTCTTAACTTCATCCTATGCCCTCTCATTGTAGTTTCCTTTCAAATGAAAGAGACTCGACTCATGTGCATTTACATTATGTAGGTATTTAAATGTCTATCATATCTCCCCTCTCCCGCCTTTCCTCCAAAGTTTGGTTCCTTTAGCAAAATTGATGGATAGTTGAGAAATTAATGATGATATCCAGTTCATTATTTTTATGAAAAATAATCATGAGGATGTTGTCTCTGAGTTTAAAAAATTCAGATTCTAACAGAGTGGATGTGTAAGCATGATATTAATTTTAATTGCTGATAAATCATCAGCAATGTGGTTTTCATGTAAATATAATGTTTTATGTGTTCTTCCAGAAGTATGTGGTAGACCTCTTCCACCTCTACAAGACATAGAGGAACATTTTTGATATAGCATCCAAATACGGGAATAGATGTCTCCTGGAAGATGCCCAAAAGTCAGCAGTTATAATCAAAAAACATGTTTCAAAAATTGGCAAGAAAAATGTCTGGGAAATAGGCGTCTAGAGACGGTATCTCTGTTCTCTGATAAACATCGCCGCGTGTTGAAAATACACCACAGAAAACATCTGCAGTGTTACTGTGCTTACAGAATGTCAGCGATGACGTCAACACATCACCGCAGTAGCAAAACGATGGTCCCGTAACATGCTGAATGTGTATATATTTATATTACATGTAAATCGCTTTGAATTGTAGAGTTGCAGTATTGAAATATAAACATTAAATCAAATCACTACACGTGGAAGTGAGGAGATGAAGGAGTAGAGGACATCCTTTGGTTGCATGACACTTACACCGCTTCTCAGCTGAGGACTGGAAGAGCACCTGAAGGGGCAAGGACAGGAATGCTAGTGAGTTGTGGCAGGCAATGTTCTCTCTAAGCCAGGAAAGCAGATGTACAAGTCATGATGTGCTTTGAGCAGCAGTTGATTTGGACTGGGCTGGCGCTTGGTGGTGGTGTGCAATGACAAGCAATTTTTGAAAATTATGCCAAATTATATTTTAAAAAAATTGAGAAGTTAAATTATTTCTATTGAACTGGAAAGAAAATATAAAGTTGTGCATAAAATATATGTATATTCATATGCATATTAAAACATTATTAAAAAGTAACTTAAATAGGAATACAGTAATGTGAAAAAGTTTTACCCTCCCCCCAATTCTGATTTCCCGTATGTCACATTGCACTACAACCATAAAATAATTTACCTAGCAATGTTTTTGCCAAAGGTTCACCAGGCTTCATCTCCACTAGCCTTTAGTTTGCTGATTATCAAACATGGTTAGAGTAGTCAGCTGAGAACTAGGAAAGTCAGAGCTCAAACCCCACTGATGTTGCTTGAGTCACTTAACCCTCCATTGCCTCAGATACAAAACTTAAAAATTACAAGCCCTCAGGGACATGAAAAATACCTACTGTATTTAATGTAACTTGCCTTGAGCCATTACTAAGAAAGGTATTATCTAAATCCAAAATCCAATACCAGGTGTAGTGTGAATTTAGGTAATACAAAACACTACAAATGTCTTTCAAGACCCATAACGGAATTCTAAGATACCATAATAGCAGTAATTTCCACAAGTCACACACGCACCTACCTAGGAAAAGCAGTACCCAAAATACTGAAATGACCACTAAAACATCAATAAACCTATTGGAAAGCTAAACAAACCAGATTAAAACAGATTAATCATGCAATCTGCAATCTAACAGAAAATCATGTCTCTTTCAAACATGCAGGACACAGATCTTTACCCAGTAGAGAATAAGTAACCACAATATAAAAATAGAAATAAAAATTAAACTGAACCTCCCAAGAAGTCAGACTCTTCATACAGTGCAACACCGGAGAAAGAGAAAGCAATATGTATCCCCTGTACTGTGCAAAGTATAATAATAGCAGACTGACATACGAGCCACTACATTACAAATTAACTAACGCAAATAAAACAAAAAAAAAAACAGAAAATGATACCATTTTATTGGACTAAATGTATTTTTCAGTTAGCTTTCAGAAACCAACTTCTAATCTTAAATTTCTTACTTGGAAAGTGGTCTTCTTAATCCGTGTCACTTCTGCTCATAGAGTGAGTGAACTTCAAGCACTTGTTTGTGATCCACTCTTTATAGTGTTTCATCACGACAAAGTAGTTCACAGAACTCATCTGAAATTCCTTCCTAAGGTAGCCACGGATTCTTACCTCAATCAATCCATTGTATTGCCTGTTTTCTTTCCAAAGCCTCATTCTCATCTTGGAGAAACAGCTCTTTGGACTGTAAGCGGGCCTTGGCATATTTACAACATACTAAGCCACACAGGTCTTCACCTCAACTGTTTGTCTCTTTTGAGCCTAACAGATTGGGCCTTCCTATAACCAAAAGAGCTATTTATATATTGTTAGTGGCTTACATTTCATTGTGCTATGCTCAGACTGGGCTGCAGCTTGAGGGACATGTTATAGCACACAAAGTCCGAGCAATGGCAGCATCAGTGGCTTTTTTACGTTCTACTGCCTTTGAAGATATTTGCAAAGCAGCTACTTAGTCCTCAGTTCACACCTTTATATCTCACTACTGTCTGGAAAGTTTTTCCAGGCAAGATGGCAAATTCAGCCAAGCAGTGCTACAGAATTTATTTTCCTCTTAATTGCCAGCACTCCCTCCATCCCACTTCAGACAGCTAGGGAGTCCCACAGGTGAGAATATGTTGCCTGCTTGTCCAAGGATAAAGAACAGTTACTTACCATAACAGGTGTTATCTGGGGACAGCAAGTAGATATTCTCACATCCCTCCCACCTCCCCTAGTTGGCTTCTTAGCTTGTCTTTGAAACTGAGGAACTGCGAGCTGACGTCGGGTGGGAAGGCAGCTGCGCATGCGCAGTGCGGGCAGTCTAGAAGCTTCAAAAGCTTAAAGTGATAGTACGCTTTTGTACTGTTTGTACTGGGCTCCGTGGATGATGTCTGCCTGCTGTTACAGTAAGTAACTATGCTTTCTAGGATATAAAATTATAAGGTAGCCTATGCTGCTTAAAATAAAAAAAATAGTACATAGCACAAGTAATTGGAAGAATTGGAGTAGACTCAATTACAGTTTTTGGTGGAACTCGTTGTGTCACATTTATAAAATGGAAAGAACAATGGCCATACAAAAAGGAAACTAATAAATTTAAAGAGATTTGGGGGCCATTGACAAATTATTGTAATGAATAGATACAATTTTTCCATTATAAGTATAATTGCAAATGAAGGGGGTGGGGTGGGGGGATTCGGAAGTTTATTAAATGTTTATATCAGTAGGAAAGATTATTTTATATGATATATTTGATTGCATGTGTTATGGTAGGGGTGGGAAGGAAGGGGTTCAATTTTATGCATTAATGTTGAATATGATAGAAATTCAAGTGATGAATTCAATTTCAAATGTTAATTATTGATACACTTGATGTAAGATGTTAAAATGAATAAATATTTTTTTTTAAAAAGTACATATTTATGTCATTACTTAACAGTATGATTTACATTGCTTTCTTAATTTTTCTAAACACAATGCAACATTATTTGTGAGATCATATTGTTATTCCCATTATAATGATGCTCTCTACAATACTTGTTTCTGATAGATTAGCATTGTTCTAAAAGGCTTCTGTTTACTGAATAGCTCTACATTCCAACTAGCATAATAGGTTTAAATATGTATAAAAAGTTTGGCAGTGAAAAAAATACTATTAAAAAGCCAAGGAGAGCATACTAGTAAAAAGGCCCTTTGACAACAGAAATTTATCAAGGAAGAATCAAAAATGTAATCCAAAGCTAACCCAATCCATTATACCATATTGCTTAAGTAATAAATACTTTTTGGTTGGAAACATGAGATATTTTCAAATAGAATGGTAGTTTACAGGGAAAACAATTTACATATATGTATAGACAAAAACAATAATTGGATTTGATCTCAATACTGTTTTTTATTTGTTAAAGAAAAGTTATGTCCATTTTTTTAGTAACTTAAGTCCTCCTCAGGAAATCCAAATCTTATTAAAATTTGTATGTGTTCTATATTTACCTAACTAGAAATGCAGAGTTTTCTTGAGATATACTTTCCAAGTGTACAGTATAGTATGCACATACTGAAGGAACTGTGATATTACTGGCAATTTAGTTGATCTGCTAACTCCAAAGAGTCTTGGTAACTGGGTTTCGAATAACCTACATTTATGTACTGAATCATAATCTGTATAGGACAGGAAGATCTGGTAAAGCTAGAGACAAAAATACTTGGAGGACATTCATTCTAAATATGCTTGACTGATATGTGGAAACACCTACATTAGTGTAGAAGAGATTATACCTACTGTTTATAGATTGGCAACTCCTATTCACTTATGAGCTTTTTAGGGGTGAGGAGTGGCCTTAGATATCTGGCCAATCAGGCCAGTCCCAATGCATCCCAGAATGCAATGGGAAGGAGGGCTAAGACTCCAGTTGGTCCCTTGCTGGTGCATTCCAGGACGCATCGGGAAGGGAAAGGACTACCATTGTGAAGAGGCGGCTTTTTGCTGAGCAGTTATATTTTATAGTGTACTGTTTCTCATTGGCATGAAGTTGGATGTTCATGTTGTATTTGATATCTGTTTTCTTTCAATAAATTCATCATAACTTGTTTTTAAAAAGGTTTGGACAAGTTCCTGGAGGAAAAGTCCAAAAATCATTATGAAGAGGGACTTGGGAAATTCCACCAATCCAATCCAATCCTTAGATTTATATACCGGATCATCCCTAAAATAGGGTTCGACTCGGTTTACAGATTAGATACTTAAAACATGAATGGCTACCAGTACTAGTAAAGGATTACAGAATGAAAACATCATTATGTAAGATCTAGTTTCCAAATAGGAGGATCTATTAAAGACTCCTGAAATAGTAACGTTTTCAAAGATTTCCAAAAGCTTTGAAGTGAGAGAGAGTTCTAATTTCAAAGGGACGATCATTAAAAAATTTTGCAAAAGATCTGAACATATAACCTGATACTTTAGTTCTCTTAAAAGATAGAATGGCAAGTTTATATTTTTGGGAATTTCTTGAGTTTAACAACCACAGGAAATTAAAAGCAATGGAAACCAATGGAGAAAATATTCTATGTAAATTTTAAATATTACGTTAGCAGATTTGAATTGGATTCTTGAATTAACCGAAAGCCATTGGAGAGCCTTCAAAAGAGGGGAACATGATCATTTTTTATTTTACCAAATATTAGTTTGGCTGCTGTATTTGCATAAGTTGCAATTTTTATAGATTGCATTTACTTTTACTTAAACTGATATAAAGAGAATTTGCATAATCCAGCTGTGCCAGTATAATAGCCTGCACCAGCGCAGCAAAATGTTGTTGATGAAACAAATGGCGAACCTTTCTCAACATCCGAAGGCTGAAAAAAACATTTTTTTAAATAAATTGTTGATCTGGCAGCACATAGAAAGAAAAGAATCTAGGTAAAAGCCCGATATTTTGGCTGAAAATTCAATATTCAAAAGATCACCAGATGTCAATATCAATGAAGAGGGTAATTGGTCTTTTTGGACCAAACCATAAAGTTTCATCTTTGGTTGTGTTAAGTTTCATCCGTACAGAAGTGGCCCAGACTTGAAGTCTGTGAATACAAGAATTTATATTCATTATCAAATTTGTTAATGTAGGACTTCTAGTAGGATAAAAATATCATCTGCATAGGTGAAAATTGATTCTGTAGAACAGTGTTCCGCAATCTTTCTCGAGCTGCGGCACACTAAAGGTGCCTGGGTGCCTTGGCTTGAGGCACCCAGAAGTGCACAGATGTCGCCGTGATGATGTCATGTGCATGTGTGACATCATCACATTGATGGCCGTGCATGCACGAAGGTCCTCCAGAAGGGCCCTGAGATGCCAGTGGGGTGCTAGTAGGGAAGAGGGCCAGAGAGGAGAGGCACTTGTGCCCGCTAAGGCACATCCTGTAGGCAGTCAGCTGGTGTCGGTGCCTCTCCTCCTCCCCAGTGTGCTGCGGCACACCTGAAATCTCAGGAGGCACACTAGTGTGCCGTGACACACACTTTGAGATAAACTGCTAGAGAAGATAATTTAAGATTTTTTAAAGTAGTCATGTGACTATTGAATAAGATAGGAGACAGAGGTAAGCCTTGTGGCACCCACAAACTGAACTGCACTTGGTAAGATCGCAAAGTCAAAAATCCTTTGAACCAGTTTAGAACTTTTTTGATCTAAACCACTTATCCCTGGAATAGTCAGCATGGAATGTATCTACTTTTTGGAATCCTCCCAGGATCTTTTAGCCTGGATTGGCCACTGTTGGAAACAGGATACTAAGCATGATTGTCCTTTGCTCTTACCTTGTTAGGCAATTTATTATGTTGCATGTGCATGAAAATTGACTTGCCAATACTAATTGGCAATTCAGGGAGGTAGTTACTAAGCTGCAGAAAAATAATGCATTTTATCACTTAAGTCTCTAACCTGCAGTTCCACAGGTTAGTGACTCCAGTGGTAAATATTAAGAAAGGGCAACTAGAAGATGTTTGATTCTTATCATTTCCCATGTGGTTCAGACACAGTCTCTGTTTCCACCACCTCTTCTGGGAGACTGTTCCATGCATCTACCACTTTTTCCATAAAAAAAAGAATTTCCTCAGATTACTCCGGATCTATCACCTCTTAACTTTATCCTATGCTCTCTCATTGCAGTTTCCTTTCAAATGAAAGAGACTCGACTCAGGCACATTTATATTATGTAGGTATTTAAACAACTATCATATCTACCCTCCAAAGTATACAGATTGAGATCTTTAAGTCTGTTCCCATATGCCTTATCACAAAGACCACACACCATTTTAGTAGCTTTCCTCTGGACCAACTCCACCCTTTTTATATCTTTTTGAAGGTGCGACCTCCAGAATTGTACACAGTATTCTAAACGAGGTCTCACCAGAGTCTTATACAGAGGCATTAATATTTCCTTTTTCCTATTGGCCATACCTCTCCCTATACAACCTAGCATCCTTCTAGCTTTCACCGTCACCTTTTCAACCTGTTTGGCCACTTTAAGATCATCACATACAATCATGGCTTTCTTCCTATCTTTCCCATTGCACCTTTAGCCTAAGCTCTGGAGGATCCTCCTCTACTGCCATTCCACTTTCGGTCCGGTCAGCGTACCTCAGGGATCTGTCCTGGGACCTAATCCAGGCCCAAGTCTCAGCCTGCCTCTCTGACCTTGCTACCTGGATGTCTTGCCGCCATCTAAAATTAAACATGGCCAAGACTGAACTCCTTAGATTTCCTCCTAAACCTGCCTCTCCCCTTCCCCCTTTCTCTGTAACGACAGATAATACCCTCATCCTCCCTGTCTCGTTGCTTTCCTTCTCCTCATATCCAACAGACTGCCAAAACTTGTTGTTTCTTTCTCTATAATAGTGCTAAAATCCATCCTTTCCTTTCTGAGCACATTACCAAAACCTTCCTTCACACCCTCATCATCTGGATTACTGCAATGTGCTTCTCACCAGTCCACCGCTATGCCATATCTGTCCATTTCAATCTGTTCAGAACATTGCTGCACGCCTCATATCCTGCCAGGGTCATTATATCCACATTCCTCCTCTCCTCAGGTCACTTTGCTGGCTCCAAGTCTGTCTCCACATATGATTCAAATTCCTCTTACTGACTGACGTTCAAGTGTACTCACTCTGCAGCTCCTCAGTATCTCTCTTCTCTTGCTACTCCCTATACTGCCCTCATCAGACAAGTCCCTCCTCTCTGTATCCTTCCTCTACTGCCAACTCTCACCTCCATCCCTTCTACCTGTAGCACTGCTGGCTTCACTGCATGCTTGGAACAACCTGCCTGGCTTGCTACACCAGGCTCTGTCTCTGGTAGTATTCAAAGCCAAACTAAAAACCCACTTATTTGAATACTCTGTTTAAACACTGACCCAACCAACATATCTGTCTATCATTCCTGTAATAGTCCCCAACCACCTTTTAGCCCCCTCTGTGTGTCTGTCATAATTAGATTGTAAGCACATCTAAGCAGTGACCATCTTTTGCATGTGCAATGTACAGTGCTACATGCGCCTGGTAGCACTATAGAATAATAAATTGTTGGTGGTGGTTGAGAAGCACAGTCCTAAACGACATGGCAAATGACATGAATCAAACATTTTCTAGCTATCCATTCTTAACATTTACCATGGGAGTCACTAACCTGTGGAACCACAGGCGAGGGATAAGAAGTACTGGTTTAGGGGAATGTTTGTTTTGTTTAGGAGTTCCCCTTCCCCCCACACTCTTTTATCATCACAGGATATGACACAAAATGAAAATTTTCAGGACCTCCTTCCTGCAGCACTCCCTGCCTCCAAGAGCAGATGCCCACTACCCCCCCCCCCCCAATCATCGAACTACCTGTAGGCTCCACCTACCTAGCAGGGATCCATTGGGGCAGAAGTGATACCCATGGCTGCTCTCACATCTCTAGTGATACTGTGAGACTGCAGTGAAAGGACACCTTCCCTCTTACCAGTGAGCCAAAGAGAAAATGTCATAGTCTTGGGAAGGAGCAAATGGGCATCACTCTTAACTCAACAAATCCCTGCTAGGCTATCTTATTCAGGTAAGCCTGTGGGGTCATAGAAATATCCTTGGATTGTGGGACAGCCTGATACTGAATTTTTTTTTTTCTTTAAGGGGAGCAGGCCAGAAAATTGTCCCAGAAGGCCAAAACCAGCTCATGGGCTGAACTGTGGAGATTCCTGTTCTAAATGCTACTTATTTACTTACAGGTCTTTGCATGAGAAGCTCCCTATTTCTTTTACCCTCTCAAAAAGAAAGCATATGTTTTCCTCACTAGTGGAACATAAACAACAAAGAAAAATAAAATACACCTGATCTGAGATATTTATTTGGATTTAGCTATATACATTCTACCCTGAAAGCACCAAAATAAGCTTGATTTACAGACCCTCATAATGGTGTATGGATTAAGACACTGATTTGATTATAATTTCTACCACTTTTAAATTGCTGTTGAAGTGTGGGTATACAAAAGAGCTAAATTGGAATCATTTCTTCTGCAAGTTAAGTTTCCAAACTTATCTCATATGTTTGTTTCATTTTTACAGGGGGAATATCATCTCGTAACCATGGACGAGCAAACTTTGGATGATGTTTGTATTCAAGTAAATAAAAGATGGTTTTCATTGCACTTTTATGGTACTGCAGCACAGATGGTTCTATGGAATATTTACAAAAATAAGAGCTGTCAAGTAATGAAACCATGTTGTGAAAATAATCTTGTATGTACAGGCTAAAAAGGGGATTTTTGGGCTATACAAACAGATGTTCACAGTGTCTGCAACGTGGTGCAGGTCTGTTTTTAAAGGCAAATAAAAGGATATTCTAAAAGGACTTTTCTCTAGATTCAGAGGCAGTCCAGTCCCTCAAGAGATGCAAACAGGTCTGGTTTTCAGTAGTGGCATCTGGCAAATTATTAAATTGGGTAGACATTGAAATATAGGGGCAGATTGATGGTAAATACAGTTTATACTAAAATTCTCACCACTCACCCTTTACTCATTTCTCTCCTGTACTGTTCTTCATATTTCCCTGTCTCAGCTCTTTTTCTCGCCTTATCTGCTTTGTGCTATTGTGTTCATCTTTATTTTCCTCTCCTCCTTACTAATCTCTTTTCTTTCCCTTATTTTTGTCTTACACACTTCATCTGACCATTCTTTCCTCTTTATGCATCTCGCCTCACTTATCTGGCTCAGCACCTCTTCTGTAAGTTTATTGTTTATTTAAAGCTTTTATACCGCTAACTAATGACTAGGCAGTCAATTCAGAGCGGTTTACATGAGCAGTTTTGATGGACATATGAACATTAACTTCAGTAATGATGGTACAGTACATGAGTTACAATATATGAACTATAGACAAGGAGTGACTACTATACTGCTGAAGTTATGACAAAAGAGCTTAGGAATGGTGTTACATACAGAATTAGATTGTTTCTGAAATATCCATTATACATATACACATACAAATCATTTACCTTAGTCTATCCTTTGATTGAGTGAACAATTAAGAATACAATAACCCTATATCCAATCATTATACTTTTTGATATCATTAACCTCTATAAATATATATACTAAACCTTTTAGTTGTCATTTAAATGTATCATCATTTAAACTTCCTTTTTATATCCTGTTTAATTCTATCATGTATGAACAATGAAATAGTGAGCTATATTTACCATATTATTACCCCCACTCCCGGATTAGTGCAATAGTAATTAAAGTATTCTGAGAAAAGTAAGGTCTTCATTCCTTTCTTGAACTTAAGAGGCATTTCATCCTTTTCAGCTAGTGAGCTCTGGTGAATGCTGCCCTTCTGATCATCAACTATTCGTTTGATTTTTAATCTGAAAAAACATGATATCAGTGTATATTATCAAAAGCTTCACTGGCTACCGTTTGAGGCTAGAGTACTATTTAAATTTGGATGCATTTGTTTTAAAGTTTTATTTGGCTTAGCACCAGCTTACCTTGTTTCTCATTTTAGTTTTTTTTATTTCTAAGAAAAATATTCGTAGATCTGGGTGGTTTTATTTTCCTTCAGCAAATGCATGTCGTTACAAAAAAATTTTGGATAGGACCTTAGCATTCCAAGCAGGATTAATGAATTCATGTTTGAATCTTCTCGTTTCTCCATTTCTTACTATCAGTTTCGAAAAGATCTTAAAACCCACTTATT
This sequence comes from Geotrypetes seraphini, assembly GCF_902459505.1. Lineage (NCBI taxonomy): Eukaryota > Metazoa > Chordata > Amphibia > Gymnophiona > Dermophiidae > Geotrypetes > Geotrypetes seraphini. Next base: position 68,098,856 of record NC_047085.1, read on the forward strand.
TAAACAATATAATATACATTACTGATTTTCATATTATCATGTAGTTATAATGTACTTTTTATCTGCACTTATTTTAGTTGATATCATTAGTTTTAATGCTTGTATTAGTTACTTAGAATTTTATTATGTATGATGTTATTATTATATTGTATGCTGAGCACCTATTGTGTAAACCGCTATGAACTGCTGGTTAGGCGGTATATAAAAATAAAATTATTATTATATTATTATTATCCTCCTCCTTGACTGATATGGTTAAAAGGGGAAGGAGAGGCTCCCTCCCACTTAAACCATTCCGAGCTAGCTAGCTGCAGATATTCAATGGTATTTAAGCAGGCAGTGGCACTGAATATCAGCTCTGACTACCCAGGCACAATCCAAGGTGTCAGGGACAGAATCAAGGTGAGACTGATAGGTAAGCAGGCACCAGTGATATAATGCCAGTGTCCACATACCTATCAAGGTACCACAGAAAAGGCAGTCCTAACTTTGCCTGGTTAGGTATGAAGGTTCAGCACTGAATATTGGCAACATCTGCATAACTTTCAAATGCCATCAGAGACTCAGATATTAAATGCCAATGCCTGGATATGATCCAGCATTGAATATCCGAGTCTATTTTAGTCAGTGGTAGTCAGCATTTAGAAAACACTTACCACCACTTGCTAATATTGACTAGATAGACTTTTATAGCAGATAAGGATCTCAAGGTTCATATGCTACCAAGCATCATTTGTGTGCAGTATGATAGACCATAATTGATCTTTGGCTTTCTCCAGATCATTTGTAATCGGGAATCTTTACACTTAGCCTATGTTTGTTGAATCAGTTGTGCTTATCCCATGTTTATTGAGTTCTTTCACTTTTTTCTATCTCTACCACTTCCACCAGTAAGCTATCCTGTTTGTCCAGCATGCTTTCAGTGAAGAAATATTCCTGGTGTGGCTTCTGAATTTTCCCCTCTTGTTGTAGAACATTCTTTCCTTTGCTTAATATGCATTACTGATATCTGAAAGTTTTTTCCTATCCCCCGGTTTCTTAACTCCCCTAAGGTATTCATATTTAGGTCCGTAAGTCTATATGTTACTAGAGTAGTAATTATGTGCTTCTTTTTTTTAATTTGAGCTACTGCACGCCAATTGTTTTTATAAAACATCTTGAGCTCCTTAATTTCTATATCAAAAAATGATTATGAAGTTTCAACATTCACATTTTTTTCAACATCCCATGGATCCAATAGGTCTTTCTTGCTTATTTGCAAAATAATTCACAAAACCTCAAACTAACCAGGGAGCGAAGCATCAGAACCTTTGCATGAGTAAAGGGATTATGGGGCCTCTTATAGCACACAGCTATTCCAGAACCCACTTCACCAATCCCAGTACTTAAATCATTTGTTTCTCCCCCCCAACCTTCCTATTACTACATTTATATTGCACAATTCCTTTATATTAATCACATCTAAAACATTACATATAGAATACATATTACATCGATAGCGTGTGAAACTGTCAATGTTTTGATGCCTGGGCACAGCTAGCATACTGTCCCCTTTTGGCGTTTCGGTTATCAAACCTTCATCGGGGGATTTTCAGCACACACGTTTGTCGGCGTAGTGCTCAGGGAAACCACAAACTTCTCCGCTTCCTACTTTCTGCCCAAGGCCTGTCAAAGTTTCAAATTTCCTACTGTCAAAGTTTGACAGGTAATGGTCGGACCAGCCCTGACCCTACCCCCTTTCTATATTCCCAAACCCTTTCATACAAATTATAGTCTAGTATAATCACCTAGCAATTGTGTGACTCTCTGAACCAGATCTCCATGATAGCAACAATATCTTGATCCACTTCAATAGTCAGTACTTGCAAGTCTGGAATTTTATTAACTCATAGTTTGACCTCTCTCCCTGCCCTATGTCCTTCTATATATAAGTTCTTATAAATAAATATACTTACTCTATACAACAGATAACTCTTTGTCCACTGATTCAGGGGAAGACAAGACCTCCAAGGTCGACAGGCTAACACTGTGTCCTACACAGGGACGCTCATTATACCCATACTTCGGACCAATCTCAATCATATGTCAGAAAAATCTCCTTCTGAAATTTTCAAACTAAATCAATTTCCAGTTTCAATAATTCATACCACTTAGAAAAAAGTAATCATCAAACCCCAAAACTTATCTTAAAGTACTGATCCCAATGCAACCTGTTTCATCAATGGCTTTGTCAGGGGATTCAACTTGTGCTTACATCACATTACAATAGCATTACATACTACTGGGATTGCAGGGTTAGAGGATCCACCACTACATATACTGAAAGCACAATGGGAGAGATAGGAGGAAAACCAGGAAAGAACCGAACCCTGGAATCCTAGCGAGGACAGCATATCTAGGAGTAAGTGGTGATTGAAGCAGACAGATCGAGAAGGATGAGGATAGAGTAGAGGCCATTGGATCTGGCCAGGAGCAGGTCGTTAGAGACTTTAGCAAGGGCAGTTTCCATAGAATGAACAGGGCAAAAGCCCATTGAAGTGGGTCAAGAATATTTTGAGAAGAAAGGAAGTCCAGGCAGCAGTGGTGAACAGCACATTCAAGTAGCTTGGATAGGAAGGGGAGGAGGGAGATGGGGTGATAGTTGGAGGGGAGACATGGGGTTGTGAAGGTTTTTTGAGGAGAGGTATAACTGTTTGAAAATATCAGGAACTGTTGCAGTGGAGAGTGATAAGAACATAAGAGTAGCCTTACTGGATCATACCAATGGTCCATCTAGCCCAGTATCCCATCTTCACGGAGGCAAATCCAAGTTCAAGTACCTGACAAAACCCCAAATAGTAGCAATATTCCATGTCACTGATCCAGGGCAAGCAGTGGCTTCTCCCATGTCTGGTTCAACAGCAGTTTAGGAACTTGTCCAAACCTTTTTTAAAACCAGCTACATTAACCACATCCTCTGGCAATGCATTCAAGAGCTTAACTATTCTCTGAGTGAAAAAATATTTCCTCCTATTGTTTTTTTTGTTGGTTTATTTTTTTAATTCTTTATTCATTTTCAAAATTACATTAAGTGTTAAATATATTCATTCACATTAACAATAAGTACATCACTTACAACAATCATTGGTACATTACATAACTTCTTATTCCTACCCCTCCTATTGGTTTTAAAAGTATTACTCTGTAATTTCAAGTGTTGAGGTTAGGGGTGTGACAGATGGGAGGGATGACAATGTGAGCAATAGCTCCAAGTAGGTGGGTGGGAATCTGATCAGAGGAGCAGGTGGTTGATTTGGAGAAGGTGAGCAATTTCCTCTTCAATGACTTCAGAAAAGGAGGAAAAGGTGGCACGGATTGAAAGGAGGTTGGCAGAGCGGACAGCTGGAAGGGGTGGTGGGGGGAGGTGACTTGGTTGAGAATTCAAGGTGTATCATGTGAATCTTGTCATAGAAGAACTCTGCCATCATCTGGGGGATAGTGAGGTGGAGATAAGAGGTGGACGGTACTTTGAGTAGAGAGTGTGGCAAAGAGACGGCAAGGGTTTTTACTAAGAGAGTTAGTTAAATGGTTGCAGTATTCTTGTTTGGCAAGCAAGAGGGTAGATTGGAAGGACATCAACATGAATTTGAAGTGTATGAAGTTGGCATGCTTGTGAGATTTAGCCAAAGATTGGAAGGACATCAACATGAATTTGAAGTGTATGAAGTTGGCATGCTTATGGGATTTAGCCAAAGACGTTCAGCAGCGCGGGCACAGGAGTGCACATAATAGATGTTGGGTGTCAGCCAGGGCTGGGGTTTAGCATGTCTTACAGGACGTGAAATGGGAGAGGCGAGGGTATCAATAGCAGAAGAGAGAATGGAGTTATAGTTACAGCTTCATTAACAGACTTGTGTGACATAGTAGTTGGAAGGATGGATGAGACTGGTGGAGAGTGTGTCAGGTCAATATCCTGAAGGCTCATAGAAACATGATGGCAGATAAAAGCCAAATGGCCCATCTAGTCTACCCATTCGCAGTAACCATTATCTCTTCCTCTCTCTAAGAGATCCCACATGCCTATTCTAGGCTTTCTTAAATTCAGACACAGTCTCTGTCTCCACCACCTCTTCCAGGAGACTGTTCCACACATTTACCACCCTTTCTGTAAAAAAGTATCTCCTTAGATTACTCCTGAGACTATCACCCCTTAATTTCATCCTATGCCCTCTCATTCCAGAGCTTCCTTTCAAATGAAAGAGACTTGACGCATGTGCATTTATGCCACGTAGGTATTTAAACGTCATATCTCACCTTTCCCTCCTTTCCTCCAAAGTATACATATTGAGATTTTTAAGTCTGTCCCTAAACGCCTTATGATGAAGGCCATGCACCATTTTAGTTTGTCTTCCTTTTTATATCTTTTTGAAGGTGTGGCCTCCAAAATTGTACACTGTATTCTAAATGAGTCTTATACAGGGGCATCAATACCTCCTTTTTCCTACTGGCTATACCTCTTCCTATGCATCCTAGCATCCTTCTAGCTTTTGCCATCACCTTTTCAACCTGTTTGGCTCCTAAATGTATGGGTAGTGATCAGCTGGGTTTAGGGGGGAGGGTGATGAGTTGTGAAGGTTAGCATATGATGGTCAGAGAGGGGAAAAGTTGAGATGCAGAATTCAGTGGTAGAGCAACTGAAGGAAAAGGCAAGGTCAAGGCAATGGCTTTTCTGTTGTATAGAGGTGGTGGAGCATAGCTGGAGATTGTATGAGGTTGTTAAATTGAGTCAGAGGGGTCATCACCATGGATGTTGAAGTTGCCGAGGATGAAGGAAGGAAATGAGGGTTCAAGAAAGAAGGAAAGTCAGGAGTCAACATCAGTTGAAGGAGGAGGACTGCTAATCTGAGAGGTAGAGGAGTGAATAGACAGATGGAGTGGACTTCAGAGAAAGAAAAACAGTGATACTGAGGCATATTTACAAGATGGTAAGAGTAAGAATCCAACACCATCTCCATGGCCATCTGGATGAGGTGTGTATGAGAAAAGATGCACTCCATGACATAGGGCATTAGCTGAAGTAGAGTCTTCGGGGCAGATCCAGGACTCAGTTAGTGTTAATAAGTGGAGAGTTCTAGAGATGAAGAGGTTATGGATGAAGATAAGTTTGTTGGAGATAGAGCAGGCATGCAGGCATTCCACAGGGTGCATCAGAAGAGCAGGGAGGAAGGAGGGGAGGAGATGAACAGAAATAAGATTGGTTACATTGCAGTGTGATCCCCATGAGTAGGCTGAAAGCTGATTGGGAGGACCGGGATTAGGATTGATGGCCCCTGCAGAGAGCAAGAGAAGGAGTAGGAGAATACGAGTGACTGTGGGAGTGGCATGAGGCCTGTGCAATGCTCGAGATGTGTACAGGTAGAGTGGAGAGGGTTGAATGAGGGAGAAAGTGTAGTAGCTGTAGGTCTGAGAAAAGGGATGTCCACTCCCACTGCTGGTGATCCTCAACACCCCAAACATTCCTGGCAGAAGGTATGCCCACTTTCTTCCACTGCAGGTGATTCCTGATACCTCCGGCAGGAGGGATGCCCACTCCCTCCTGCCAGGGTCCCTCGCCCTCCCAACCTCACAAACCTCACTTGCAGGGATAGGGTGGGTACAGGAAAAGAACTCACTGGGATGGGAGAATGAGTTCCCATGAGGATGGGGAAAGATTTGTCCTTCTGTCATTCTCTAATCAGGAGCAAAAGGGGTATTTTGTAAGATCTCGTGCGCTTGTCTACTGACAAATGTATATACTAGATTTATTATTTTTTATAACAGCTTTTTAGGAAATATGTCAAGCTATGTCAGTTCAATGACTGGTAGATTAAAAATGTAATTCTCTGGAAATAGCCAGATATTTCTTATTGTATTCCGTCTAGAACTGAAAGGTTAATGCAGAATAGAAGTCAATAAATGTAAGGTAACGCATAAAGAAAACACGTACCTTTCTGACAGGCCGGCCGGAGGGATGCCTACCCTCTCTGTCCAGCAGGCCCACCTCTTGAAAATGGCAGGCCTTCCCAGTGCATCCTGGGATTACCAGGGATGCACTGGGGAGGGGCCTAAGGCTCTGATTGGCACAGATGCCTAAAGCCTCTCCCATAGGAGGGGCTTTAGGCACCTGGGTCAATCAGAGCCTTAGGTCCCTCCCCGGTGCATCCCAGGATGCACCAGGAAGGGGAAGACCTGCCATTCTGAAGAGGCAGGCCTGTCAGCTGGAGGGAATAGGCATCCGGCCGGCCTTCATTGGAAAGGTACTGTTGAATGTCGGGTGTGGGGGAGCCGGCAGTGGAAGGGAGTAGGCAACCCTCCTGCTGGGGGTGTCAGGGGGGTGGGATCACCAGCAGCAGGAGGGAGTGGGGCACTGTCGGGGGGTAGGCGATCCCGGTGGCAGGAGGGAGTGGGCATTCCTCTTGTCAGGGGAGTATCAGGGCACTGTTTTATACCGCTTATTCAGATTTCTAGGCGGTATACAGCAATAATAAAAGAGATATCTTTAAAAGAGACAAAACAAATTAAAATTAAAATATTATACAGGACAGTGTTAGGTTAATCGATATTAACAGAAGACACATATACAGACTACAAACCATTGGGAAAGAAGAGCCGAACTACAATTTTTAAATAAAGCACACTTAGGGATAGAACAATAGTTAGGGGAGGGACTTTAGTTGATTTAATCCTAAAAAGGACAGTTTTATCCAAAAGCATCCTCAATTTAAAATGTTTTGAGTTTTGTTTTAAATTGCTTTGTCGAAGATTCTGCTCGCAAGTGATTAGGCAAAGAATTCCATAGGGAAGGTGCAATGACGGCGAAGTTATTAGAGCTCAATGTATTAATTAATTTTAAAGATGGTACAACTAGGAGGTTTTGTGATATAGAGTGAAGAGATTTAGCGGGATAATAAGGAGTAAGGAGTCTGTCACGGAGGGAGGGGTACGGGGACCCTGGTAGCAGGAGGGAGTGGGCATCCCTCCTGCTATCTTTCAATTTAAATGTATAGAGGGATTGGCGGGTTGTCGGGGAAGATGGCATTGGACCCCAGTGATGGCAGCAGTGACAGGAGGGAGTGGGCATCCCTCCTGCCAATCTTATACAGGGTGTTGAGGGGGGTCCAGGCAGTGGAAGGCAAAGTGGGTTTCAGCAGGAGGGGGGAACTCTTCTTTCTCCTGCCCTCCCTGCCTGTTAATCAGCTGAGCCAGCAGGACTTGGGGAGATCTGTGGCTCAGTTGATTGGGGCAAGGAGATCAGCTTTGACAGAAGGTGGAGCTGTGCATAGCGAGTGGTCTTCTGAGCAAGCACCAGGCACAGTTTCTCCTGCTCTTTACTGGTGATTCTCCATACAAATAGCATGCATATAATTTGCATGCTATTATACTGAGAATTGCCTGTAAAATAAAAGTCGCTCCCACTACAGGCACTACATCAACTTCATCAGACAACACACACAGAGATGTATCTGGTAGTCTTTACTGCTGCAGCACAGGATTTGAGCTATGAATAATAATAATAATAATAACTTTATTCTTTTATGAGGCAAGCTGGCATCAAAAATTTATAAATGGTTATAAACCAAATGCCACTATGCAAACATTGGGAAGAGCTTATTATTAGTACACTTCTTCAATAAAAGAAAATCAGAGTAAGGAAATAAATAGATGAAGAATTTAGTTGGGAACAGGGTATTGTCAAAGTAGGCTCTGGTTCATTGCATGTAGTTTTTGGGATGACCAAGATTTGCAAATGAACCAGAGACCACCCACGTGCAAATGTATCAGAAGAATATTCATTATAGAAAGCCTGAAAACCAGACCTCTTTGTGATTCTGGGGGGGCCTAGTTGTTTGTTCTAATGAGTTGTTAATCTGGAATTTTATTCTGAAGGCTGGTGACTGCCAGATTTTGGGTGTTCAGGCTTCTTATAAAATTATCATATGTAAAAAGCAGGTACACAAGGAAAATAAAGGCCTTTGAGTAGAGGAGTTGCCTAATAGTTAGAACAGCAGGTCAAAAACAAGAGAAACTGGGTGTAAATCCTCCTCTCACTCCTTATGATCGAGCAAATCAACCCTTCACTACCCCAGGTACAAACCTAGATTGTAAGCCCTCTGGGAACAGGAAAATACTGTACCTACATTATCTGAATGTAACCTGTCTTGAGTTATTGCTGAAAGATGTAAGCAAAATCCTCTTTCTCTTATCCAAGGGATATTTATGGTGCAAGAAGCACATATTCTTAGGTGACCCATTTCAAGCATGTTCAGGGGCAGCATTTGGGTGGCGTACAGAGTCATGATTTACATGCATGTTGAAGTCCACTCATGAGCAGCTGTAAATGTCCATGACTTTTGCTAGACATATAGGCACCCGTGTCTTTATAAAATAGGCTGGAAACAGGTACTTTTTTGGACTTCACATAGGTGACCTTTTCTAAAATTACCCTCTTCAGAGGTAAATTTATAAGGGTATGTCTACAGTTAAAGCACCTTTCAAGGCACTTATGAGAAGCCTATTTTATAAAGACAAGTAAGTCATTTATACACATATGTGGTCAAATCCACCCATAAATGATTAAAATACACCAAAATGGGTGTGTACTTTACACACCTCATAAAATACCCTCTCAGGAGGATAATTTAATAAGAGGGTCCATTTCTAGGCACCAAGAATGCACCTAAATGCAGTTATAAATGGTCATGCCTGCATGTTGCTGATATGCAAAACATCTGATTCCATCCATGTGTGTAAGTGGGAGTCCTGCCCATGCTCCATTCATGTGTACACCACTCCTTGCAAATATGCACTATTTGGAGAACAGCAATTAGGTGGAATTTTGGCATTTACATACTTATGTGTGCACAAACATGTGTAAATGCCATTATTCTAAATATTTACACTCATAATGGTAGATACATTTTAGAGCCTGTTTTATAGAATTGCCCCCATGATGCACATTTGAGGTGAACTATGCTCCCAGGATTTCAGAATTTTTAAGTATTTGGTTTTATTGATCTTTTAAAAAGTTAAGTTCTTTTACAAGGGTATATGTAGACTTATTTTTTGTGTGTAATTACCAGCTCTATTACAGCTTGATTTTGGGATCTGTGTTTCTGTAAAAAATAATTATATTTGCATCTTTAAATTTACATAAATAAAAATCTTTAAATCTGTAAGGTATATTGCTGTTTTGTTTTGTTTTACATACATTTCAACCTACAGTATCTGAGAAGCAATCAGCCTTACAGTAAGGCACTAGAAATTGCATATAAATATCTGCAGTAATTATAAATAGCACCATAGTAAAATTGTAAAAGATTTATAGTCTCAAATACCTGAATGATAGCTTCTCAAGTCAGGAACATTTATATTAAACTGGTCTGTATTTACCAAGCCCCAGTTTAAAAAGTAGTCAATATGAACCCATTACAGGTTGCTACATACATTATACCATGGGTGCTGAAAAAGGCCTAAATTCATATAATTCTGATGTATTCTAAATCCTTTTAGTGCTATAGTTGAAATGGTTCTCAGTAATTATTATGGTAACCATGTATATTTTTTAATAAATTGTACTCTCAAAGGCCTTTACATTTAACAATCTAGGCTTATCCCAATAAACTCTTCCTCCTCCTCCAACCCACAGATGCAGATTTCAGAATACTAAGTGCCATGTAATGATGACATCCTTGGGGATGTTGTTCCTTTCCCTGCCCAATCTTATCTGCCTCCAAGTACAAAAAATATCACTTGTGCTCCTTGCAGCCACCAAATGCCAACCAAATCTTCCTTCTCTCAACTTGCACTTTGGCAGCAGTTGTATTTTTAATGCCCCAAATGCTGCATAATGATGATATCAATGAGGTCACAGTTCCCTTGCCTGCCTGATCTTCCCACATTGTAGGGATAGCCTTGGGGTGCAAAATATATCATTTATGCTCCTCTCAGCCACAGGCATGGTTCCAATTCAGGAAGGCACTGAAAACTCATCTATTCACTTCTCTGCACTGACCAATTATAACATATTCATAGGTATGAAGTTTATACTTTTGTATCATTTCTAATATTATGTAAGCTACAATGATTCCTAGCCGACATTTGCAGGATACAAGAATCAGTATGGTATGGTATTCTCCCGAAAAGACATCAAAATTTAACTGGTTAAAAATGTAAAGCTGCAGGGGTGGACATAAGACTTAGCCAGCTAACACCCATTTTCAGTTTCTAACCAGCTACTAGGGGCTGCTGAAAAGTTCTCAGCCCAACCACGAAGGGAATGATGTGGAGCCATGAAACTTACAAGTTATTCCACATATTCAACCCTAAGTTCAACACACTTGGCACATCATGTCTGAAGTTTCTGTAACCCTTCCTCAAAAATACTGTCTGGAAACAGAAAACAGAGCAAGATCTGGTGAGCAGGGTGGATGGTCTGTGCACTGAAACCCCAACTGCATCAAAAACATCTACCTTTTGCCAGCCTTGTAAGCAGGGGTATTGTCTTGCAAAAAAAGAGATCTACTTTCCGCAGCTTCCCTCTTTTTTTTTTTTTTCTGTCAATGCCTCCTTTAATCGGCACAGCAAGTTACAGCAATATTCTGCAATAACTGTTTGACCCCCTTGAAAGATAGTCATTACAACACCTTCCTGATGTCAGTACACTGTGGGGATGACCTTTCCTACTAACGTTTGGGTCTTGAATTTCCTTGGCTTTGGAGATCCTGAGTGCCGCCATTGTATGGACTGTTGTTTTGTCTCAGGATCATAGTGATGTAACCATGTTTCATCAACAGTAACTAGTCATTCCAAAACAGCAGCTAGAGAATGACATGGAGATAAAATTTCCCCCATCCCATAGAAACATAGAAGATGACAGCAGATAAGGGCCATAGCCCATCAGGTCTGCCCACTCTACTGACCCACCCCCAAGTCTACTATCCTAGGGATCCCACTCCTTGAGACAGGTTCCCTTGGCTTAACCCTCTAAGGGATCCCACATGGGCATCCCATTTGCTCTTAAATTCTTGCACACTGTTTGCCTTGATCACCTGCACCGGGAGCTCGTTCCAAGGATCAACCACACTCTCGGTGAAGAAATATTTCCTAGTGTCACCAAGAAATTTCCCACCCCTGAGTTTGAGCGAATACCCTCTTGTGGCTGAGGGTCCTTTGAGAAAGAGAATCTCTTCTTCCATCTTGATACGGCCGGTAATATACTTAAACATCTCGATCATGTCTCCTCTCTCCCTATGTTCCTCGAATGAGTACAGCCGCAAATTTTTCAGCCTTTCCTCGTACGATAGATCCTTGATCCCCGAGACCATCCTGGTGGCCATCCATTGAACCGACTCTACTCTCAGCACATCCCTGTGGGATCTCTCCATCCCTGTCCTGTCCCCATGAGCTCTGTCCCTGTCCCATTCCTGCAAGCTCCAGGCTCCATAGAGGCATATTCAGTAGCAGAAAGGAAGTGTTAATGCCTATGTACAACCTCTAAACACTGTAGGTAAAAGTGCACACACACACATAGATTTTGTGCAAGCTTAATTCCACCAGTAAAACACTGTTTTACCCAAGGAAATGGCCTTGAAAATACCAATGCTAACAAATCATTTTGCCTGGTCTGATGGTAATAATAATAGATTCCTGTATGGGGGAACTCTATATCGGGGTGACCTTGCTCATTCCATTTCTTGGGTGTCCTAGAACTGAAAGCACTGCTGTCAGCCCCTGTAGGAAGGCTCTGTACAGTCCTGAAAATTAAATCATCATTGATGCTGGTGACGCAATGATGACTAAGCAATTATCAGAGTCATAGAGCAGCATACACAAAATGAAGGGATCGCTGTAAAAATCTTAGAGCTTCACTAAAATCTAATTCGATCAATGGAAGACAGTTAAAGCACATTGCAATGAACTAACCAACCTGCAGCCAAAATCAAAAGCGACAAATGCTTTCCTAACACTCTTTTTATGCAGCTCACAGATACTCGGTTCTTTTTTTTTTTTAATTTTGCTAATTAATCTTTGTTTCCCCAGAGTAATGTGAAGGTTTCACGTCAATAGAAGGCAACATCCACAAGCATTCATTTACAATTTGCTCTAAAGCTGCACAAGCTGTTCTGACTTCTTTTATACACATCCTTCATGGGCTCACATCACAATTAAAACATTCGCTCGTTGAACTGAGTTCAGAGGCTGCTATTACAGTGTTGGTATTTCAGGGATTTTTTTTATTGGTGTATGTTTTCCATCCTAATCTTGCCGATGTCCTTCTGGAGTTTCATTTACAAATATCCTGACTCAAGTAAGCAAGGCTCAGTAATTAATGCCGGGGTGGAAGTTGCATGCTGTGGCAACCTCCTGCCTCCTACTTTGAAAAATGCTACTTTGTTTGTTGAACACTACATTGGCCGTGGCCAAAACGTACTGTATGAAGCTGGTTTCAAGAAATCTAATCAGCTTACGGTGCATTTTCTCATGATTGTTGACACTTGTCTGTTGCCAGATCTGTTTATCATGAGGCTCACATCTCAACATAGTAGAAACATGAGAGCTACTTTGCTTTAATTTAATATTTTTTTAAACAAAACAAAAGTAAAAACAAGATGTTGTATGACAAAAATGTTTGATGGTTAAGCAGATTTCTGGTTTAGTGGTACAACCATTCTTGTAACGAGCTTTATGTGCGTGACAGACTTTTACCATAAATGGTGAAAAATGGCCATTGCTTCATATTCCAGCTACACTGCACACAGTAGGAAATACTTTCACCCTTTTCTCTAAATTCTTTTACAAACTCATTGGCCTTTCAGGTGATTTTTTTTCTTTTAGAGTGGAGTACCCTAGAGGTTAGAGAAGGGGTGGTCAAACTTTTTGACTCGTGGGTCACAATGGGTTCTTAAATTTGACAGAGGGGCCATCCCCGTCCCTAAAGCTTGGTCCCCGCAAAACATCTGATTCCATCCACACAAGCCTCGAATAGTTTTATACTGAACTTATTTTATTAAAGTATAAAAAGAAACCATATTCTGTACAATTGGCATTTTATAAATCAAAGTTCTGGCTGGTGAACTAGAGAAAGAGATGTTCAGCTGGCAGGGCTTTGTTTATAAATGTTTATCAACACAACTAATACAGTGGTACTTCGGTTTACGAGTGCACCGGTTTGCGAGTGTTTGCAAGATGAGCACAACATTCGCAAAATTGGCGCCTCGGAAACCGAGCGTGCCTCGATTTGCGAGCGGCACCCCCCGCGATCCGGTACCCCCCGCCACGATTCAGCACCCTCCCCCCGCCGCGATTCAGCACCCTCCTGCCGCAATCTGAAGTCCCCCAGACCCACCCGAACCCGCTTCTTACTGTCATCTGGGCCTCGGCACCGGCACCGGCATGTCCTGTGCATTGGTGCCGGTGCCTGAAGATCGGCCTCCTCTTCTTGCTGGGCCTTGAGCATCTGTGCATGCTCAAGGCCTGCGAGTTCATGCTCTCTCTGAGATTCACGGAGATCTCGGAGAGAGTGTGAACTCGTAGGCCTTGAGCATGTGCAGATGCTCAAGGCCCAGCAAGAAGAGAAGGCCGATCTTCGGTTACTGGCACAGGCCATGCCTGTGCCAGTGCCGAGGCCCAGATGACAGTAAGAAGCGGGTTCGGGTGGGTCTGGGGGACCAGATTGTGGCGGGGGGGGGTGCCGGATTGGGGGGGGAGGGTGCCGGATCGCAGGGGGGCCTTCAGGGGGAACAATGCCAGTTCTCGGGGGGGGGGGGAAATAGAGCAGCGCCGCTGGCATCGGGGGGTGGGAACGTATCAAAGCCAATTTCCATTATTTCCTATGGGGAAACTCGCTTTGATATACGAGTATTTTGGTTTACAAGCATGCTTCTGGAACAAATTATGCTCGTAAACCAAGGTACCACTGTATACTACTTTATCCTAAAGCAAAAAAAAAGAAAATAAATAGAATTTTTTTCTACCTTTGTTGTCTGGTTTCTGCTTTCCTCATCTTCTCCTCATTCAATTCCTTCCAACCACTGTCTGCCTTCTCTTTCCCTTTCATCTCTCTCTCCAACCCCCCACCCCCCATTGGCCTAGTACCCATCTTCTTCCCTCCACTCCCCCCATAGTCTGGCATCTCTCTCTTTCCCATTTCCCTTCAGCGTCTTCTCCCCTCTCTCTCTTCCCCATTTCCCTTCAGCATCTTCCCCCCACTCTCTCTTCCCCAGTTCTCTTCAGCGTCTTTTCCCCTCTCTCTCTTCTCCAGTTCCCGTCAGCAGCGGTTTCTCCCCTCTCTCTCTTCCCCAGTTTGCTTATTTATCGCCCGCCTTTATCCAGGGCGAGTTACATGTTAACATACAAAATAAAACGTAACATTTATTGTACAAAATGCATCAAGACTAACACTATAAACAACTACATATATACATATAAAATCAGATTGCATAAAACATACTAACCAATCCTATCCTAAATCAAAATGTAAAAATACATAAGGCACACAAGATGCCTCAATGAAAAACATTTTTATGCCAAATGAGACAAACTAAACCATTGAAAACTTCCGTAACCAGCACTCAGCCCTCAACAGTCATCACTCCTACCCCCTCAGCCAATCTCATACCATATATTTCATTTTACAGAATAGAGGTGTCTTTTCAACAATTTCTTGAAGTTCTGTAAGTTTTGCTGTTGGCAAATATATCCTGGAAGGTTATTCCACTCCCTGGGACCAATACAGTGAAAAACACTGTTACTGGAAGAAGAAAACCTTAAGTCCTGCACAACTGGCACAAACAGATCACAATGCTCAATTGAGTGGAGCAGTCGAGCCGGCTCATGAGGCAAGATGCTCTGGACCAGGTGTTTGGGGGCCAACTTCTGTAAACACATGAAAACATTTACCAAGAGCTTGTAACGTATCTTATCCCTTACTTTCAACCAATACAGCCTTAGAAAATATTCTGTCACATGCTCACATCGGTCCAATTTAAATAGAGAGCATAAGACTGAATTCTGGGCCACCTGAAGCACACTCAGCACTGACTCTGGCACTCCCAACAACACCAAACTGCAGTAGTCGAAAACAGACAGCACCATCAATTGCAACACCATCTTAAACCATGGAGTCACCAAATAGGACCTAAGTCCATTAACTAACCTAAGATGAAAATACATCTTCCGAACTACTGCAAGCACCTGCCTCTCATAGTAAGTCCTGAATCCAGAAGCACACCAAGATACTTCACCTCACACCTCACACCTCACCACTACCTTCTCCCCCAACAACTCAACTGTCTCTGGAACATTAGCACCCAGTGTTATTGTAACACACAACACCTGTGTCTTCTGAATACTTAACTTCAATCTGTTACGATCAATCCATTGTTTAACGGTCACCACTGTAAGCGAGATGCTGCCTTATCAAATCCCCAACAATGGGGAAAAAGAATTGGATATCATCAGCATACAATCGGAGGATACGTTAAGGTCCAAAAGCAGTTTACACAGCAGAAAAGGTACAGATTGAATAGGGCCGCAGAAAGAGCTGATCCCTGTGGCACCCCTATTTTGACCTCCTTACGACTCGACAGTTTTTCACCTATACGAACTTCCTGCTGTCTCCCCCTTAAAAAGGACTCAAACCAGGCCAAAACTGATCCACAAATCCTACAGCCCCTTAGTCTGCTTAACAATATTGCAAGGTCCACCGTATCAAATGCTGCTGGAATATCCAGAAACACCTCTAGGAATTGTTTTCCCTCATCTAAACCCACTCTCAATTCATCAAACATAGATACCAACAAAGTCTCCATACTGTGGTATTTTCTGAAAGCATATTGATGGTCATCTAAGATATGATGATCCTGCAGAAACTGATGAAGTTGGGATTAAATCACCTTTTCCATTATTTTTGCCACTACTGATAATGACGCTACCAGATGGAAATTGCTCAATTCTCGGGACCCTCCTTTTTTGTCCTTCATCAGTGGTTTAATTGTCGAAATTTTCAATGACTCTGGAATTTCACCACTCTGCAGAATTACATTAATAATCCTTGTGAGTGTTGGAACCACCTTCCCTGCTAATTTCTTCAATATCCCTACAGAGCACACATCTCCAGAGGATTGCGTGGGTCTGCAAGAACTTAAAGAAACTCATATGTCACCTTCCTCCACTTCCTGAAATACATTCCAATCCTCCCCTTCATCAACCCCCTGATCAAACAATCTCTCTTCACCTTCCACCACTGGTAGAGTATTAACAATAAGCACAATTTGTCACTATTTGTCATAGATTACAATTTTAATTGTATTTAAGTGCTTTTATAGTGTAATATGATTGTATTATATGTTGCACTTACTTATGACTTCAAAATGAATAATGAATTTAAAACAAAACAATAATAATAATAATAATATAGCGCAGTACCGTTAAGTTATATGCGGTTTACAAAAGATTAGTGAAGTACAAGTTAAGAGAACTTAAAGGATGGGAAAATAAGAGGGGGATAGGGTAAGAGAACCGTAATAGAGGGGAAAGAGA
This sequence comes from Geotrypetes seraphini, assembly GCF_902459505.1. Classification (NCBI taxonomy): domain Eukaryota; kingdom Metazoa; phylum Chordata; class Amphibia; order Gymnophiona; family Dermophiidae; genus Geotrypetes; species Geotrypetes seraphini. Next base: position 68,115,413 of record NC_047085.1, read on the forward strand.
GGAACAGGTCAGCTGTCTAGATACTTCAGGAACAGGTGAGTTTTGAGGCGCTTCCTGAATACCTCGTAAGTGGTGGGCGAGAGGAGTTGTTCTAGATCTTTACCCCATAAAGCTGCTTGATGTGAGAGAAGGTGTTCATGGTGGTTTTTTTGTTTGCAACCTCTAACCGGGGGAGAAACGAAGTGCAAGTGGGAGCTTCTCTTGTGTCTGTTGGCTGAGAAGGAGAAGAGGTCATTTATGTATTTAGGGGCTAGACCGTAAAGAATTTTAAAGCAGAGGCAGGCAGTGGCGTACCTAGAGGGGGGCGGGCCGCCCCGGGTACCAGCCCTGAGGGGGTGTTCCCGGCCTTGCCGCTCAGTCCCCCCCCACGCCCGAAGGACCGCTCGCCCCACTGACCTTCCAGCACACCTATGAAGCAGCCCGCAGCAGGATCGCGACGTCATCAATCCCTCAGCTGCTTGGGCGCTGCTTCCTGCGCCACGGTCCCGTCCCTCCTCTGACGTCAGAGGAGGGGGCGGGACCGCGGCGCAGGAAGCAGCGCCCAAGCAGCTGAGGGATTGCTGACGTCGCGATCCTGCTGCGGGCTGCTTCATAGGTGTGCTGGAAGGTCAGTGGGGCGAGCGGTCCTTCGGGCGTGGGGGGGGGCAGTAGCTTAAGGTAGCCCGGCGCAGGAAGCAGCTCCTAAGCAGCGCAAAGATAGCTGACGTCGCGATCCTGCTGCGGCTGCTTCATAGGTAGTGCGGGGAGGCCAGGGGGGCGAATGGTCCTTCGGGGTGGGTCGGGGCATCAGGCCTTCAGGGTGGGGCGGGCGGGCGGGCAGGCAGACTTTCAGGGGGAGGGGGGTGACAGGCAGGCAGGCAGGCCTTCAAGGGGGGGTGCAGGTCTTCGGGGGGGGGTGCAGACCTTCAAGGGGGGACAGGCCTTCAGGGGGGGTGCATGCCTTCAGGGGGGGTGCCGACCTTCAAGGGGGTGCAGGCCTTCAAGGGGGGGACAGGCAGGCAGGCCTTCAAGTGGGGGGACAGGCCTTCGGGGGGGTGCAGGCCTTCGGGGGGGGTGCAGACCTTCAAGGGGGTGCAGGCCTTCAAGGGGGGGACAGGCAGGCAGGCCTTCAAGGGGGGGACAGGCCTACAAGGGGGTGGGACAGGCCTTCAAGGGGGTGCAGGCCTTTGGGGGGGTGCCATCCTTCAAGGGGGGGTGCAGGCCTTCAAGGGGGGGGACAGGCCTTCAAGGGGGGACAAGCAGGCAGGCCTTCAAGGGGGGGACAGGCCTACAAGGGGGTGGGACAGGCCTTCAAGGGGGTGCAGGCCTTTGGGGGGGTGCCAACCTTCAAGGGGGGGACAGGCCTTCAAGGGGGGACAAGCAGGCAGGCCTTCAAGGGGGGGTCAGGCCTTCAAGGGGGGGACAGGCCTACAAGGGGGTGGGACAGGCAGACCTTTAAGGGGGGACAGGCCTACAAGGGGGTGGGACAGGCAGACCTTTAAGGGGGGATAGGCCTTCAAGGGGGGACAAGCAGGCAGGCCTTCAAGGGGGAACAGGCCTACAAGGGGGTGGGACAGGCCTTCAAGGGGGTGCAGGCCTTTGGGGGGGTGCCATCCTTCAAGGGGGGGTGCAGGCCTTCAAGGGGGGGACAGGCCTTCAAGGGGGGACAAGCAGGCAGGCCTTCAAGGGGGGGACAGGCCTACAAGGGGGTGGGACAGGCCTTCAAGGGGGTGCAGGCCTTTGGGGGGGTGCCAACCTTCAAGGGGGGGGCAGGCCTTCAAGGGGGGACAAGCAGGCAGGCCTTCAAGGGGGGGTCAGGCCTTCAAGGGGGGGACAGGCCTACAAGGGGGTGGGACAGGCAGACCTTTAAGGGGGGACAGGCCTACAAGGGGGTGGGACAGGCAGACCTTTAAGGGGGGATAGGCCTTCAAGGGGGGACAAGCAGGCAGGCCTTCAAGGGGGGGTCAGGCCTTCAAGGGGGGGGGGACAGGCCTTCGGGGGTGCAGGCCTTCGGGGGGGGTGCAGGCCTTCGGGGTGGGTGCAGGCATTCGGGGTGGGTGCAGGCCTTCGGGATGGGTGCAGGCCTTCAGGGGGGGACAGACCTTCGGGTGGGGGGTACAATCCTTCGGGGAGGGTGCAGGCCTTCAGGGGTGGGGTTTAGGCGTTCAGAGGGGGACAGACCTTCGGGTGGGAGGTAAAGTCCTTCGGGGGGTGCAGGTCTTCAGGGGTGGGGTGTAGCCCTTCTGAGGGGGGACAGACCTTCGGGGGGGGGGGGGTCCTGGTGTAAAAGTACACAGAGGGAGAGGGGGAAGGGGGGGTTCAAAGATACGTGCATATGCCAGACTTTGGGGGTTAGAAATAATGGGTCTAAAAACAGAGGAGTGGGAGAGAGATGGTGCATAATGGGATTTAGGGAGGGAAGGAACAGAAAGGGAGAGAACTTGGAAACAGGGGATGGTGTGGAGGGGGGATAGAGATACTGGATAGGAGGATAGTTGGGAACAGAAAGGGAGAGATGGTGGATCCTGGGGTGGTGGGGAGTTGAGAAAAGGTGAATCTGTGGATGGAGACAAAAAAAAGGAAAGATGCCAGATCTCCGGGGGAGGGAAGGGAAACGGAAGGGGAGAACAGAGATGGCAGACGGATGGTTAGCACGGAGAAAGGAGACCCTGGCAAGCAAGACAACAAGAGCCTGGGACCAACAAGATTTGAATATTGATCAGAGAACAAAAGGTAGAAAAAATAATTTTATTTTCTGTTTTGTGATTACAATATGTTAGATTTGAAAAGTGTACATGAGACAGCTTGAAATGGGAACTTTTCTATTTTTGTGAATGGCAAGGCTGAGTTCAGTTAAAATATATGCTTTATAAGAAAATATAATAATGTGTTTTATAAAGTTTATAAGCATTGCTGGCATACTCGGTGAGGTGTTCCTAGTGTTGGTGGTGGTGGTAGCATGTCAGTGTGTTGAGAGGAAGAGGTAGTCTGGGAAATTCTGCTGAGCAAACTCTGGGCCCATTTCCACCCCCAGTTAGTCCACTCCACTCAACTGGTTCACACACTGAGTGGGTCTTTGGGTGTTATTTCTGGGTAGTTGTTTTAGAATCTCTTCCAGTGGTTTGTCAGTATCTCCTTCTGGTCCAAGGAAGGAAACTTTGTCAACCTTAGCATTGACCTTCAGAATATGTTTGTAACAGCGCTGCTTGTGTGGCATTAGGCTATGTAGTGATCGAAAGAAAAAAACAGACCTTTGCACATTTTTGCACTATATGGTGGGTGTATGAGGAGATTCATTTCCTGCACAGTTAAGTCCATGTGAAGTTACCTTGTGCTGTATTTGACATCTAGCAAGGTCTCTGTTTGGAAGGAAAGATCTAAGCTTAAAAATGAAGTGGCCAGAAGTTATGTTAAAAGTAGATAGCGTAGCTGGTTTTAAGAAAGGTTTGGACAAATTCCTGGAGGAAAAGTCCATTGTCTGTTATTAAGACATGGGGGAAGCGTCTGCTTGCCCTGGATTGGTGCACTCAGCAGCAACAATTTTTTCTACTGAATAATAGTCTAGGTACAATGAAAGTAAATAGCAAAAATGTTTGAGTAGATAATTAAGGAAATCTTTTTCATATTGCTTGCTTATGGACTGGGAAAAAAGACTGTTCAAGCAAATGTCTCCAGAACTGCTTTAATGGAAAAATGTGATTTTTTTTTTTAAGTACTTTGTGAAATTTATTGTTGTTGTGAAATTTATTGTTATACTTTGTTTAAACTTAAAAAGCGGTGTCATTAACAGTGAATCTAATCGAAAACAGGGTGAATCGAATCGAATGAAATATTTTTCTCTGAATCGGGCAGCACTATTGGCTACCATGAGAATGGGCTACTGGGCATGATGGACCATTGGTGTGACCCAGTTAGGCTATTCTTATGTTATGTTCTCATCTGTAGGGGCCTTTGTTTTCACTTCTTATTTTAATGTATTTTTTTCCTGGGAACTTATCAGTGTTTTTTTATAATGGGAACAAAAATGGAAGAGAATTAATGTGTGTGGAATGGGGGGGTAACTAATTTCTTCAGCTAAATAATTCAATCCACTTCAAACAGACATAGGAGAACTCACGCACCATTCACACACCCTCCAACCAAAAACGTCAAAAGAAAAAAACTGTTCGACAACCTCCTAGCCATTCGAGCTGCAACACTTGACCCCCAACTCTACAACCTATTGACCTCGACCACAAACTACAAAACCTTAAAAAAAGAAATAAAAACCCTTCTATTCAAAAAACACATAAAACCAAACTAACATAATCAGAACTGTCCCAAGCATCACCTGCAACTACTCCATATGTACTTCTGATGTCATGACAATTCCGACATAATTTATGTTATGTTATGTTTGGAATAATGGTTACATAAATGAGGTTCAATAAAAGAAAATTTTCACTGCCTGTTTCTTTTTTTTTTTTTGGTGCCGTTTCTATTCTGACCATTTATTCCATTTCATGGTTATTGCAAAAAAAAAAAAAAAAAAAATTTTACATGGGGGGGGGGGGGGGTGTCAAAAAATGATGGGCCCCGGGTGCCACATACCCTAGGTACGCCACTGGAGGCAGGCGAACTTAAACTTTACACGAGCTTCCAACAATGGCTGTAAGTTGAATTCCAAGAACAAGTCAGGAAATTTCTTAAAATTAACAATGTCATCATATAATTGATACACATATTGGACACTTTCCCCTATGTTTTTATGCACTTTTGGTTAAAAATTAATTGATATTTTTTTATTTTTTTAAGAATGGAACATAGGACTGGACTTGATGGACCTTCGGTCTGTCCCACTATGGCAATTCTTATGCTTTGGGGAAGTATTTTTTTTATATATAATAGGTACCTTTTTTATGTTCCATAGAGGCACCCTATTATAGAATTGAGCACTTTATACTATAAACTGTAGGATATTCAATGAGCCTGATATTCAAAGCACTTATGCTTCAAACTTTGGGGTCTTTTTAATAAAGCTGCAGCAAATATAGTCTTACAAATGGGAACCAAAGTGTAGGCAAGTGTTTTTACCCAATTCCAGATGCTTTTGCATCAGGAATGGAATCTGCATGCCCAGCAAAAGAAAATACTCACCCCCCAAATTTAATGTAGACAATAACATGTTACATGCTGTCAAGGGGGGCAGATTAGACTATAGCTCTAAGAAAAGAGGGCTTATTTGGGTCATGGGTCTTTTGAAATATGTGAGGCCTCTCACAAGCCTTTTTCAAACTGAAGGTATAAAGAAATGTATTTGCTTGATGCACATATACATTTTTGCCATAAATTATTTTTAAGTACTATGTGGGCCAGAATCAAGGTCTATTTCTTCATTAAGATGACCATTTTACTCAGTGAAAAATTACACTCATTCCATGAAAATATCCCACAGCCCCAGCATGAGGCTGCCACATGTTTTGTCCATGCATGTTGGAAACTGAATGCTGACGTGAAACACTCTTGAGTGGTGAAAGATGGATCTGCCTAGGAATTTTTTTTTTTTAAACATCACAGTGTAAAAATTATGAACATCTAAATTGGTTAGAATGTATCTTCAGGCTTTTTCCAAACCACAATCCCAACACAGTTTTCAGTGACTGCATTTCTGAGACATGCAAACAGCCGCCTCTGATATATAGCCAACATCAGTAATTCCAGTGCAGAAATTCAGAAAGGAACAGTATCCCATAGTTATCAGAAAGATTAATAAAAATGAACTGCTCTGCTTCAGAACTTGAAAACATTAGCACATGTTCAAAAGAGACATTTACATTTGTGACTTTATCAAGCATGAAACTTTCTACTGGCTTTTATAGATCTACTTGTCATGCACAAATCCCTCCTGTCTTTTATATAAAGCTGTCAGGCACATGGAAGGTCTCACAAAGCCATTGCAGTCTGCTTTAATGCCGTGTCTGTAATGGGAGCTCTTTCCACCTATTGAAGCCCTGATAAAGAATATTTTAGAACCTACAAATACAGGCAGACCCTGGGTTAAAAACAAGTTACATTTTTAAAGCTGTTCTTAAGTCAGATATGTATGTAATTCAGAATATATGAGAATATGTGTGGATTTGTATATATATGTACAATATACAGCATATAAAACCATTGAAGAAACAGTCCTTACAATAGTTTAAATAGAAAGACAAGAGGAGGTTTACACTTACATTCATTCTATCACCTTCTTACACACCTGCTTATTCCCTCTCCCATGGGCCAGCATCTCTCCTTCTGACACCCTGAATTATTTTCCTTCCCCACCCTCCATAGCTTTGGTCATTCTCTCTTCTCTTCCCCTCCACAGTCCAGCATTTCTCCTCCTTTCTCTCTCCCTGATCCACCACTCTGTGGGTCCAGCAGCTCTCTATGTTTCCCTCCCCCTGTGTGGGTCTAGCCTTTCTGCTCATTCCTCCTCTTCCACCTGCATGAATCCAGCAGGTCTCCCTGTCCCATTCCCTCCCCCTCTCAGCACACGGGTGCGGCTTTTCCATTATGCCCCTTCCCATGGCCTTCCCAAAGTGGTCTCCAATACTTCACCCAACCTCCACAGTATCCAACATCCCTCTCCACAAAATTACAAGTTGTTCCAAATGCTCTCATATATTTCAAATCTGGCAAAATGTGGTCTCAGGTACATCTCCTCCACCCTTAATAATGTTCAATAGCGGTGGGGATACCGGTGTTTTTGTTCCTCATTGGCCCATCTTTTATTGCAGTTATTTAGGTAAACTTTTTATTTTTTTAACTTTTTTATCCACCATAATCTTTTTAGAAGTTTCCTTGAGATTATTCTATTTAAACATATTCAAATAAATTGTATACTTAGCTTAGTAAGCTACTGGGTTACATGATCCGACATGTTTTGCAACAATTTGCTTTATCAAGGATCCCCCAGAGCTATTATGTCCACCATCTTACTCAGAGTTTTTTGCAAAGTAGTGACAGAGTTTTCCCCAAAGTGGTGACAGCTGGCTGGCAGAAGCAGCACTGTAAACAGGATGCTTGAGATTGGCCCCATTGGGGCCTTTCCTCTGCCGCATCTGTCCAAAGGAAGTGACATCATAGGAAGCAGACGCCTGCACTCAAAAGCTGTGTGGCCTCTTCTTCTATCCACTTCATATAGGCTGAGCGGCATAGAGCTGAACATTCTATATTCTACTCAGTTAGAGGCTGTAAGGAAGGCTGAGTTGCCATACTGGGATAGACCAAAGGTCCATCAAGCCCAGTGTCCTATTTCCAACAGTGGCCAAACCAGGTGACAAGTATTATATCATGTCTGATAGTGCACTGTGATTTGCTCCAGTGCATTGTGAAGAGCAGAGAAAATCAAAGGGGTAATATTTAACCTGCAGTGGTCAATACTTTTGTAAATGCTGGCTGCTGTAGGTTTTTCTAAGGTTGGATATTCAGTGCTGGACAGTACCTGGATACCACTGTTACTTCTAAGCTGAGCGGGAGTTCTCCACCTGCAGTCCTGCCAGTGGGGTTGTTGTTTCGCTATCACATTTTCAATAGGGAGGGACAGGCATGCTATGAAGGACTTCCAAGAACCTGCCTGACCTTAGCAATTGAAAACACAATATTGAAGCACTACTGCCTACTGGCAACAATGCAGATGGAGGACTCCCACTCAGATTAGCAGAAACAGTGCCAGATACTGGCACCTGGATATCTAGGTACTGCCAGTATTCAGCACTGATTCCCGGATAGCTGTCTGAGCAAGTTAAGAAAGTTAATAATATGGCCTAAGTTGTCAGGATATTTATTTGGGTACCAACACTAAATATCAGCGGTCCCTGGATAACTTTTGGCTCTAACCCTGGACTGCCTTGGAACTACTTGGAGAGTGCCAAGATGATATTCAGTGCAATTATCCGGATTATATTGTTAACTATTGTTGTCTAGATTACATGAATGCTAGTTATCCAGGTAGCAGGTGCTGCTATTGCTCCTACACAGGGAACTAGATTTATATATCAGTCCTACGTTAATAAATCAAGTAGGTTGATTATCCTGGGATTGAAAAGAGGATTTATTGGGGCTTGAATGAAGATGAATAGACCAATAATGAGCAATTTTAGGAAACCCTCCCTCTCTGGTACAGACTTTGTAGCATAAATTTGGCCCAAGCAGCCTCTGTAGTGTGTGGATGGGGGCCTCACTTCAGGGGTCCTTTCTGTCACTTGATACCCTTTGACTTGTACTTATAACATTGGGCAGAATGTATTAACTGCACTTTTAAAGCAGCATGAAGTTCATTTATTTCCTTTTCAGCAGCATCCTGATTTGGTAAACTCATAGAGCATATTCAAGATTGATACCAATGAGCAATCAGAGGTTTATCCATATCTGACTGTGAGCCCTGTCTCATTTAGAACTAAGGGGGTCTTTGACTAAAGATTAGTGCATGTTATTCCTATGGGTCTTGTTGCAACTAACATGCACTAATCATTAGTCAAAGACCCCCTAAGATAGCATGCTGTTTTAAAAGGCTACTGTATGAGATCACATGATGCCATGGCAGCAAGCAGATGCTGAATAGCTGAGCTCCGCCACACCTCCTCACATTTTACTGCATTACTGCAACACCAGAGCTTATATATTCACAATTTTTTTGCACCTTCAGCTAGCTCATGTTGCTGGGATTCATGTTGAGGAGGCAGCAAGTACTTTTAGATGGAGTAAATGGATCTAGTCGACAACACAGGAGAGATTGGGAAAAACCTTGTGGGGCCGCAACTAAAATAGCTGCCATGGACACCCTGCAGAGCCCATTTGTGTGCTCGGAATGGTCCTCCAAAATCATTCCGGAGGTAAAAGCAGCAGTGGAATCTGCGTTTGAGTCCAAATTACAAACGATCCTGTATAAGGTTGATGAGACTCATGAGTGCTTGGACTCCATGGAGTTAGAGTGCACGGAACACCAACAGCGAATGAGTGATCTGGAGGATCGAATGTGAGACTAGGCCCAGACTACTGAACAGCTGCAGCAACGTGTTACAGCTATGGAAAAGAACTTGGATGTTCTTGAGAACCGGTCTTATAGAAAAAACCTACGTCTGATTGGTCTGCTTAAATCTTTGGTGTATGGTGAGCTATGTGGCTTTTTGGAGACTTGGCTCCCCAGGGAACTCCAATTAGATGATCTGATGCGGCTCTTCCACGTGGAACGAGCCCATTGACTTGGCCTGAGGAGGAGAGGCGGGAGAGCATCTTCAGCCTGTCATTTTTGGGATTTTGAATTTTGCTCACAAACAGGTGATTTTGCTGGCCTTGCAATCTGGGAAGACATTTATGTACAATAATAATAAAATTTTGTGTATTCAAGACTATTCAGCGCTCGTCCAGGCTCAGCACAAGGCTTTTGCACTGGCGTATAAACTATTGGAGAAGCACATTAAATGTGCACTGTTGTTCCTGGCAAAACTGTGAACTGAACATGCTGGGCAAGTGAAGTTTTTTGACATGACCTGAGGAGCTTTGGAATTTTTACACTCGTTCCAGGGTACCTGATTATTCTTGTATTTCAGGGGTTGGTTTGATTACAGATTCTGAATGCTCCCTCTGGGGTATCCATTTTTGTGCATGGGAGGCCAGCTTTTTCCTGGTGCTGGCTATTTTGTTTGAGGGGTTTTCATCTTAGTATGTGTGTGCATGGGGCACTTTGTAGCGGCTGAGGGGATGCTGACTGAATGCTGTGTATGCGGTTAGTAGCGGCTATGATGAGCGGTATTGGTTGGGTAATTGGGGTGTGAGTGCACTTCTAGGGTACGATGCTGAGAGGGTGTAGGGCGTGTGATGTGATTTTGTAGAAGCTGGAGGGTGGATTGTTTGGAGGTTTGTATGAGGGGGGGAAAGGGGGTTTCGAGCATTACATGCACAATGAATTTTGCAGTTACCGCACTGACCGTTTGGAACTCATTGCCTATCAAACTACACAACAAAATCTCTCTTGAAAAATTTAAAGGAAAACTCTCAGGAAATTTAAAGGAAAACAGAACGAGCTCTTTAAGGATGCCTTTAATCTTTAAATCTTTCCTGCTTCAGCATCCTGACTCCTCCTTGCTCCGGTTTTCAGATGAAATTACCCCTCCCTCTCCTATTTTCCCTTCTTTGGATTACTTTACTTTTTAAGATGAATTTCTTACCTTCAACGCTCTTGTTGCAATTAGTCTTGTTAGTCTCATTTTGTTAATCTCCTTTGTAGTGATTTATCTGATTAAATTATTTTACAATGTAAAACTACCTAGAAATATGATAGGTGGTATATCAAATTTTTTTAAATAAACTTGAAATTTATTTGTGTGATTGAGGGTAGTTCGGGATTTGGGGTAGGCTTTTCTGGTTGTGTAATGACTGTTGGGACTAGTGAGGTATTGATATGGGTTCAAGGATGCATGTGGTATGTAACTGGGGCTCTGGCGAGGGCTGGGTGTCAGATCCCTGGGAATCCTTTGAAAGGAATCTTGATGTTTTCTTGATTTCTTAAGGTTAGGGATGGCTGAAATTATGATAGCTTCTTGGAATGTGATGGGGATTAATTCACCAGCTAAGCGCACCAAGATCTTGCAAGCCTTGCGTAGAAATAATGTTAAGATTGCCTGCCTTCAGGAAACACATTTGACAGATTTGGAATATGGAAATCTTCAGCATCAGTGGGTTGGGGAGGTGTGGCAATTTTAATTAGGAAAGCTCTGCCAGTTTCTATTGTTTGATCTGCTGGGGTGCTTTGTGTTGGCTCATTTAAACGTTCAAGGCTTGAACTTGGTACTTATGAATGTTTATGCCCCTAATGTGTTTGATATGACATTTTTCAGGCTTTAGTTAGAAAATGTGGTTCTTATCTTCATTTGCCTTTGGTGGTGTTGGGGGACTTTAACACAGTCAAGGATCCTAGTGTAGATATAATGAGGATGCCTTCTCTGGGAGATTTTTGTGCAGCTAAAGTGCTTGCTGTTTTTTGTAAAATGCTGAACTTAGTGGACATCTGGAGGGTGCATCATCCACTGGATTCTGATTATTTGCACCTTGCTAGGGTTCACCAGTCTATGTCTCATATTGATTATATATCAGTAAAGGCTGAGTTGTTCTCGCGAGTTTCCCAGACACAAATCGGCAGCCCTACGCTTTCGGATCATGCTTTAGTGTCAATGAAGTTGAGCAGGGTTTTGGTGGCACTGCTTGGAGGTGGGTTGCAGTTCCTGAGTCATTTATATAAAGATCCCAAGTTTCAGAAATTTATAGTAGATAAGTAGCACCAGTTTTCAGCAGATAATGCTTTGCACTAGTCTGATGCCCTGCTTCTTTGGGAGACTGCAAAGGCGGGGGGGGGGGGGGGGGGGGGTGAAACTATTGCTTATGTGGTGTGTAAGAGACGAGAATATGTTTGTGAGGTGCTTTTCCTGGAGAGGCAGGTGGATCACTGCAAACAGGTTTAGCTTGGGACGGGTAGTAAGAAGGCTAAAACTAATTTGCAGGCCACCCGGGTAGCTCGTAATACTAAAGTGCATGAGTGAGTTCTTAGATCAGACTATTATTGTACATATCGTCTGTATCACATTGGGAACCGCATGGGTGCGCTCTTGGCTTAATTGATGCACCATTGGCGAAGCCCTCTGGCTTGAGGAGCTTTATGCCACAATACTTCAGTGGTGACTGATAGTCAGCAGATTGTTGAGTTGTTCACTGATTATTATAAACAATAGTACTCATCTCAGGATGTTTCTATGGAGGTTGACTCCTTAGACTCCTTGGATCTTGCTAAACTGGGAGAGGAGGAGGCATGTATTCTGCATGGCTCAGTCACTAGTGGAGAAATTTGAGAGGTACCCAGTCACTAGTGGGGAAATTTGAGAGGTAATTCATTGGACACCCTTGCAGAAGGCCCCAAGCCCCAATGGTTTGACTGCCGAGTTTTACAAGTTATTGCAAGATCATATTGCTCTGCCATTGGAGACTTACTTTGTGCAAGTTTTGCAGTGGGGTTCCTTTCCTCTTCATGCTAATCGGCCTATCATCATTGTTTTACTGAAACCTCAGTTGTTGGAGTCCTACCGCCCGATTTCTCTGTCTAATTTTGAGGTGAAATTGTTTGCAAACTTGTACAGAAAGCATAATCTAAGACATAAAAATTAAACAAGATTCATCAAATAGAAATAATGATACATTCCTTAATTACACTCAAGTCCTCATAAATGATCCAAGATGTAGAGAAAGGAGTAATTACTGAAACATAATATATATAATAAGGATATATATAAATGCTGCTGAAACAATCCTTTTCCAAGCATTTTAAGGAGAGAAAACTGACTAAATGAGAAGGATCTACAAACACATATTTAAGAGAACGGTATCTGATAATACACTTGCAAGGGTACCGTAAAAAGAAGATACCCCCTAATTGGGTCACCCCTGGTTTCAACATTAGAAATTCTCATCTCCTCTTCTGCATTTCTCTCGAAACATCAGGAAAAATCTGTATTTTAAACCCCAGAAAGTCCTTAGTTCTCTTTTTAAAGAACAGTTTAAGAATCCAATCTTTATCTGGAGATAATGCTACAGTCAACAATAAAGTGGCTGGTACAGCTACTTCTGTATCGGATTTCTCCAAAAGTGCAGAAACATCCAAAGGACCCTCTTGCTGATCACAATCCTGAATTTCCTGAGACTTCATAGGTAAATAATAAACCCTTGTAAGGGGAGGTAGGGAATTTTCTGGTATTTCCAATACCTCAATGAAGTAGTGTTTAATCATATCACTAGGAGTGATTGAGGGAATCTTGGGAAAGTTTATCAAACGTAAGTTGTTAACTCGATTACAATTCTCAAGGGCCTCAATCTTCCTCCTTAGCATAATATTGTCTTTTACAATTAAATCTTGATTTTGTTTAACTGTGATTATCTCTGTATCCATTTTTTTAGTCTAATGTCACCAGTGACAAATCTTGTTTTAGAAGCTTTATTTCTTCTTTCTGAGTTTTTATTTCTTTATCCAAATGCTCTATTTGTGGACTAAGAGAATTACCTAAATTTGCCACCAAATCCCAAAGATAACCTCTGGGGGTTTAGAAGGTGAAAAAATTACTGCTGGTGTAGCACAGTATAGTTCTTGAGATTGTTTTACCTCCTGAGGCGCTTGTGCCTCATAAGCCGAAGATGTTCCAACCGCTTTCCCATTCAGAGAAGAAAAACTTCTCTGTGTTGTTTCCATAGGCAAGCTTTCCATAATACTAGCCTCCGAGGTTAAGAGAACTTCTGGGATATTCTCTTCTCGCGGGGTGCTTGCTCTTTGCGATATCGGTTGTAGAGGCAGAGTCCTGAGTCGGGACTCAGCGTGACATCTAGCCCAGGGATATCCACCGCAGCATTACTCCCTGCCGGCAGCTCCAGCAGGCGATTCCCCGACGATATTTGTCCTCGTTGAAGTCGTCTAAGTATTTCATCTATAGGTATGGTTGATGGTTCCGGGCGTCGGAAGGCTCCACTGACGCTCTTTCCCCTTCTCTTAGGCATAATTAGAGAGAAACCTCTCTCCACTAGCAGGAAAAATACGACGAATATTGAAGGCGTCCTCTCAGCAGCAGGTAATGGCGTTCATCTTGGATCCGCCCGTTTGCATTTTTACACAGCATTTGGCTCCCCTGTTGCCTGGGATTATTAACACAGATAAAGTAGGGTTTGTTCAAAGTAGACACACAGTCTGGAATGTCTGCAAAGTAATGACTGTAATGGGTCAGGCAGAGACTCAGCAGAGGAGGAGTTAGTGGTGAGCTTGGATGCAAGGAAAGCGTTTGATTGTGTGCATTGGGAGTATTTGTTTGGACTGTTAGTGAGATACGGTATGGGGGGGGAGGTCCATTTTTTTATATGATTAAGGTGCTCTGTAATAACCCTGAGTCCACTGTATGGGTGAATTGTTTGAGGTATGAGGGGTTTACGCTGGGTAGGGGGATCAGACAGGGGTGCCCATTATCTTCACTACTCTTTATTCTCTCATTGGAGCCTTTGCAACTCGTATTCGCTTAGATGGGAGAATATTGAGTATGAAGGTGGGTACATAATCTGTGTAATGTTTGGTATTTCCTGATGATTTGCTGTTGTGTGCATCTCACCCATGTGGCTCTGTTTTGTGATTGTTGGAGCTGGTACGCCAGCATGGTAGTGACTGGCTTTATGTTAAGCCTTGATAAATTGGAAGCTCTTGCTGTGGGGGATATTCTTATGAGAATTGGAACTCTCCCTTTCCTTTTAGGAAGGTTGACTGCCAGATGCACTATTCCTTCCAGTGCATGTGGCTGATGCATAAAGTGAATTATACTGTATTATTACAAAAGTCTCTGGATATGTTTGCTTTGTAGTCCAAGCTGCCCTTATTTCTCAGGGGGCAAATAGCACTCTATAAGATGGTGCTGATCCCTAAGTGGTTATTTGTCCTACAGACATTTCCTGTGTATTAGACTAATAGACATTTGAATACTTTTCAATCAGTGCTGCGTTGGTTTCTGTGGAATAAATCGGAGACTGTGTTGTACACTTCAATGGTTGTTCTGCCGTTTTGGGCGAGGTGGTTTGGCATTACCAGACTTGCGAAGATACAATGTGGCCTTCTTGATGTGGCACTTGGTGGACTGGATAAAAGATTATACTTTTTTCACTCCTACTCAGCTGGAGAGGCAGATTGCTGCCTCTGCACATTTATTGTGCTATCTACATGCTAAAGCCCCACATAGGATTGTGCCCACAAAGTGTCACTGGATTCGCAAGTAACTTCGGGTGTCACCTAGATCTACTAGATTGCTTCCGTTATTTGGAAACTTGGATTTGGACTCTGACTCCTCCAAGCATTTTTTGCACACTTGGAAAGTCCAAGGCCAGGTCTATGTTAAAGATCTGGTTATGAAGGAGGGCACTATGCAGTCTATGAAAGACCTTCACCTGGACATGCGGGCCTGGTTTGAGAATGGCCAAGTCTGAGGATGCTCTGGATGGGGTGGTGGAACTTTTCTCCTTGTCCAGGGACACGACACCTAATATTTCTTTTTATTACAGAAATTTGTAAAATCTGGTTTTTACCACTTGATTTTGGCAGGGTGGTGACTGCTTGGAATGAGGATGCTGGAGGAGACCCGGTGATTTCTGAGGCTGCACTTCACATTCTCCTAAAGAACTTAAGGATTATTCCAGATCTTCTAACTTGCAGGAATTAAAGTATAAGTTTCTTTTACACTTGTATATGGCTCCCCAGCGTGCATTTCAAGCTGGTATTGCTGCTTCTTCCGAGTTTCCTAAGTGTCATAGCTTGCAGGCGTCTCTCTGTCATATGTTTTGGACTTGTGAATCCAAACAATGCTTTTGAACTACAGTTTTACATTATCTTTTTCAAGTTTTACATCGGAAATTGCCTAGCCTGATATTTTGTTGTTTTCCAATTTAGTGTCTCTGGGCACGAAAAGCGCAACTAATCGTTTGCTTGAAAAATTGAGCCTTCTGACATGGAAATTCATATTAAAAAACTGGAGACAGAAATGCTCTCTTTCTTTGATGGAATGGAAAAAAGAGATGGATGCTCTCTTGCTTATGGAGAGACTTGATGTAAAATAGTAATCCCCCAGAGCTTGGAGACAATTCAAGCCGATTTGGGACACAGTTCCTCCTAATGCCCATGTTTATTTGTTGAATATGTAGGTGGTGGGGGGGGGGGGTTAATGGGCTGGGTGGGTTGGGTGAGATGGATTGGGGTGCCTTAGACTGGTGTAGTGTTTTCTGGACCGTTCTGAAGAACAAACATGAGTTGCTTTCTTTCAATAAAGAAAAATATGATTTTAAAAAAGGCTACTGTATATGGAAATTGCAGGGAGTCACATTATTATTGCTGAGAGTGAATATGGAAAGATTAATGTGGCCCAGCCATGCTAGTGTTAGTGCAAGTTGCAAGCATTTTAGTGAACACAGGTCTTAGAGGCCTATGCCTAATCTATATTGTTTCTAAATCATTTCTTCAATAATTTCCATACAAATGTGTCTATTAAATTATTAGCTTTGTAAACCACTTAATACTTATGTACAAGCGGTATATCAAATTCAATGAATACAATACAATACAATATTGCAATCGGCCTACGATTCCCTAACATTGTTTCATCCAAATCTTTCTTTAATAATGGTCAACTGTTGCAGCTTTTAACATTTCCGGCATCACACTAGTCTCTAAAGATTTATTAATAATTATTAAGAGTGGTATATGGCACATGTTCTGTATCTCAAAAACTAGAGCTGATAGGAGAAAACTGGTGCCCTTTTTGGAATTAGCAGGTCAAATATACCCAGAAACAGGCCTAACATCTGAGGCACCAAAATGAGTGTTGGCCAGTGTAATCATAGTCAAGGTAGACACTACTTCTTTTTCTAATTGTTTCACTATGGATAGTGAGCAAGGATCATGCATTGATCTTGTAGGACATAGAGCTTGTAAGGATAACTGCAGTTCAGCTTCCAACACTTATTCAAAACCCCCATTACTTCATTGGCATTTTCTCTTTCCTTACAAAATAATTTGTTGCCCTTACAAATAGCTCCTTTCAGTTTTGCCTACTGCTTTCCTACTTCTTCCTGATGTTCCCATCCAATTCCTGAAGTAATCTCCTGTCTGAACAAAGTTAGATTTTTTAAAGTCTAGAACCTTCACTTTCAAATGAGCCCTCTCTACACCTGTCTTAATATTAAACCACACCATGTGGTGATCACTAGATGCCAAATGATCACCCACTATAACATCAGAAGCACATTCCTCATTTGTAAGCACTAAATCCAGTATGGCCCCATCCCATGCGGGTTCCATTACCAATTTCTGGAACAATTCTACTTGTAGAGAATCCAGGAACTCGCTACTTCTAGAAGAACCTGCAATAGGGATACCCCAGTCAACCTCTGGCATATTAAAATCACCTAATAGTAGTACTTCCCCTTTTACAAATGTAAAGGCTCTCCTCAACCACACTGTGCATCTCGGCTGTGTTCTACCCCATTGCATATCAGAGGAGTTGGACCCAGCCGAGATGCATAGTGTGGCTAAGGAAAGCCTCTAAATCACTGCACTGTACTGCCACTGGAGGGAAGAAGCCAGGAGCCATAAAGGAGGTTTGAGGAGTGGGGAGGGAGTAGAAGTGAAAAGAATTAGGGGGGGGGGGGAGAATTAGATGCTGACCCATAAGAGGGAAGAGGTGGAGATGGCTGAGGTGGTGGGAGGGGGGAAGAGGAGAGGGGTGTAGTCTTCTACAGTTACCATATGCCTCCAGAAAAAGTAGGATGGATTGAGATATCTGGGTTTTACTTCCATTGAAAGAAATGGAAGTAAAATGTGGCTGTCTCAATCTGGAATTCGTTAGATTGGAAGTGGGGAGGAGAGAGAGATAGATGGCTAAACTGAAAGGGTAGAGGAGAGAGAGGAGAATATTCAGGGCTAGGTTTACCAGACTTCCAGGAAAACCTGGATATGTCCTCTTTTCAGAGGACTATTTGGGTGCCTGGACAGACTTTTCAAAACCTGGTAGTTTGTCTGGGTTTTGGAAAGCCCCAACCTCCCGGAGGGAGAGGGTATAGAGACATTGGATAGGAGGGTAGTTGGGAAGAGAAAGGGAGAGATGGTGGACCCTGGGGTGGTGGGGAAGGAGGGAGAGAGATGTTGGATGAAAGAGTAGTTGAGTAAAGAAAAGATGGAAGGGCTGGGGCTGGTAGGATCCATTGTTGCAGCTGCTCTTTCACTCTTTGGCCCACTAGTACGACTGAAGTAAACATGCTGCTACTATCCCCACTTAAGAATAAGCAGCAGAGGGAAAAATTCCAGGCCGCCAAAGATAGTGTGCTTTATTCATGCTGTTGGTGGCCTGAAGAATGCAAGTACATAAAAACATAATTGCCATACTGGGACAGACCAAAGGTCCATCAAGCCCAGTATCCTGTTTCCAAAGGTGGCCAGCCCAGATCCCAAGCACCTAGCTAGATTCCAAGTAGCAAAACATAAGCAGTGGATTTCCCCAAGCCATCTCAATTCTAGCACAGACCCCTAAGAAACCCCACTATTTACCACTACATCCCTCTGCTAATACATTATTTAGTGATGACTTTGTTTCCACTGTGGTCCACACTGGACTTCTCCGGCATACCTTTCTCTATAGGGGAAAAAAGCCTCAGATCCTGGCACGCCCCCTGCACTTATCTTGTAGGCTGTGTTAGATAGGGAAACTACTTCACAGGCTTAAGAAAGCCCCCCAGTTGCTAATGTCTATCCTACAATATTCAATAAACTTCTATTATGCTTATCCTTAAATTCTTTAAACAGCATTGAACATTGAATAACTTTGTAAGAAAATCGTGGGAAACTTTTCTTTATGATCAAAGTGATGCTGGTCTTGTGCTGCAGTAATTCAGGTTCTACTCACACCATTCGGAAGTTCCCCTCAATTTTTCTGGTTCTCATTGTTTTTATTTATTTATTTGGGGTTGGTTTTTTTTTTTTTTTTACATCATTTGTTTTTATGACCGAGTGTACTCAAAAGCACAAGACAACAGAAAGTTGTTCCATAAGTTTCTCATAATTAAGACTCCTGATAGAGGCCAGTTAGGCTGAAACAGGGACGTTTTGAGTTGATATTTGAATTAATAAAACTGTTTGGTACTCAGAGGTTGCCTTCCCTGTCTGTTCTTTCTTTGGTGTGAGAAGGGATTTGTCTCCTGTGCTTGCCACTGATTTTTAGCCTCATCCAGTCACAATTCTCCCTTTTATGTTAAGTGCTTGTGTTTTTTAATTGAGTTATGGACTGTTTGGCATATATGCAGTGTATAATTAAACATTTTGTATATGCATGATGCATTTTTTAAAATATAAATTAGAGGCATTTCCAGCGGCAATTGTATGGGCTACTTCGACACAAGTTGGGCATGAGATAGGCTGAAAAATTTTTTTGCCACCTGGCAACCCTGCCCAGGCTCACCTTGCTGACTCTGCTGGCTGCCCAAAGACTAAATCGCAGTGCTGAAGTGTAGAAGGTAGGTGGGTGACAGAAGGGGAGAGCCTGACTCCAGTGTGGGGGCTTGCGAGAGTCCAAAACCTGGATATACTTCCTCCAGTTCAGGAAACCATCTGGATATATGGCAACCCTAATTTGGGTCCCTCCCAGTATGGTATTCCTCCCCCCCCCCCGGACCTATAATCCGGTAATTCCTTCTCTCTCAAGTTGGCCCCTCCTACTGGACCTGGTGAAGCACTGATAAAGGGTGTCAATAACTTAGGGCTCCTTTTACAAAACTGCGGTAGAGGTTTCTACCGCGGATCGGCAAGGTAAATGTTCCGAAGCGGGCCCGCGGTAGAAACCTCTACTGCGGTTTTGCCATTTGTCCCTTTAGAAATTCTGAAAGTAGACTAGAAGGATTTTGGCGCCAGGGAATCACCCGGTTGAGCAGACCCTTAATAATATTACCCCATAGGAGCACACCTTGCCCTACACCTTCTCTACACCCAGGTATCCCACATTTGGAAGCCAAAAATCCGGTACTGTAATCTTAAATATAATCTTTTGCCCCAGAAAGAGCGTTTCCAAGCTCATTAGTGTACATTACCCTAATGAAAGATGGCCGTCGGTTGCAACCAATCTAATCAACCGACGGCCATCTTTCATTAGGGCAACGTACACTAATGAACTTGAAACGCCCTTTGCAGCCAATCAGCCGTGTCTTGCCCATCTGACGGCTCTTAAGCATCACGTGAAACTATCAAGCACGCTGTTGTCCGCTTTTTGTTCCTCATCGGCTACCGTGTGTGCAAGCGGAAGTGTGGCAGTGCGACTGCGTGCTGTCGCGGAGTCTCATAGAAGGACACTTTAGCCGCAGAGTGAGGTGAGTTCAAGTAGAGACTCGGTGGCATACAGTAATTTCGTTTGAGGCTGAAACGGGGCAGCGGCAGCGCGTTTTCTCTCTCACGTCTCGTGTGGAGTGGAGAATATGGCGGGGGCCCCGCCCCCACGTTGCAGCCGGGCCCTATGGGGGACGCGACCTTAGAGGGCACTGGCGCACGCTGAGAATTCTGCAGTGGAACGAACGAGGGCCCTTCCATGGGTTTCTTGCGTGCCTCGCTTTGATTTTCCTAGCTGCTATCTCGTATTAATGTTTCTTGTAGGGGGGGGGGACACAATAGTATATGTCAGGGGTAGGGAACTCCAGTCCTCGAGAGACGTATTCCAGTCGGGTTTTCAGGATTTCCCCAATGAATATGCATTGAAAGCAATGCATGCAAATAGATCTTATGCATATTCATTGAGGAAATCCTGAAAACCCGACTGGAATATGGCTCTCGAGGACCGGAGTTCCCTACCCCTGTGTATGTGGCCTGTTAATGCACGTGAATGTACAGAAGAACAGCGCAGACAGCATGTAAATTTATTTATTTTAAAAAATTTATATACCGTCTGGAGTCTCAGCAGTTTCCCAAAATGACATACATAAAAGTTTTCCTTATATCCATGCCGAAAATTTGGGTCTCTACTCATTTCGTTTTTGGTTTCAGTTCTTTCCTTTCCCTCACTGATGCAGCAATCCATGTTGGTTTTTGACTTATGTTGGTTTTTGTTGCTTATGTTGGTTTTTGACTTTGTCACCATCTTTCATAATGAGAACTCCCTACATTTGTGCTTTTATCGTGATCCCATTAGGATTTTACATCACCTTGAGGTTTCTTTATAGTCCTTTCATAGTCCAGTTCCCCTTCTTTTCCCCATAGTTCCCCCCCCATAGTATTTATTACAACCATCATTTTTTGCCCTTCATCTCACTTTATTTTATCATACATATATTTATATATTTTTTCCCTCTTGTTTTTACTGGATCCACACATTCTTTTTCAGCCATTTCCAGTTGTTACCCACCCTAAGACTTTTGGGAGTCATGATAGATAGAAGCTGTACCATGCAACCACAAATCAACACAATACAGAAATCATTCACGGTCATGTGAAACTTAAGGCAAATCTGAAAATTCTTTGACAGAAAACAATTCCAGCCCGTGATCCAATCCCTAGTCCTAGGATTTCTAGACTTCTGCAACATACTCTTATCTCCCCTACCCCGCCGCAATCATGATATTTCAACTACAAACAGTACAAAACACAACCCTGAGAATGATCTATTCGCTGAAGAAATATGACCACATCACCGCCTCATACATCGACTCACACTAGCTCTCAATACAAGCAAACATACAATTAAAATTCTACTGTCTACTATGGAGACATCCCAACCTACTTAAACAGCCGCCTTATCTAACCTTCCACAACCAGGTTAAGGAGAACCCAGACACCACCATTCACTTATCCCCCAATCAGAGGCATCAAATGCAAAAAAAAATGTACAATGGCCTACTGGCCACGCAGGTAGCGAAACTTAACCACCAACTATCCAATCTACTGATCACGACATCAGACTACAAAACTTTCAGAAAAGAAATAAAAACCCTGCTATTCAAGAAATCAATCAAGATAAACTAACTCTGCAGGAAGCATTTCAATCCCCCAAAGTAACCCACTCAACTATGTAACTCCTCTGGAATTGTCCAGATAACTTCTTATGTAATCCGCCTTGAACCGCAAGGTAATGGCGGAATAAAAGTCACTAATGTAATGTAATGGTACCCTAGTATGTGATACTTGCTAGGTATGTATGATCGCCCTTTACACACACACACAGTTTTTATACATTCCCTAATGTCAGTATTGGTGGTGTTTCACCTCATTTTTTTCCCATTGTCAGTTATCCGGCTCATATGGTTCTATTTTCCATACTGAGAAGCATGGCCTTTATGTGAATTCACTTGATTGACCAGTATTTACCATCACATTCACATTACCACAAAAGAGCTTAACAATCACACTAAAACAATATTGTAATATGTCTTATCACCACTATTTTTCTCAGTGTCTCAAACTTTCTCGAGCCGGGGCACACTAAAGGTAGTGACCACCCTGGGGGCATGAGGCACCCAGAAGTGTGCGGATGTCGCCGTGATGACATCACGTATATGAATGACATCATCACGTTGACGTCCGAGCATGTGTAGAGGCCCTCCAGATGGGCCCTGAGACGCCAGTAGGGGGTGCCAGCAGGGAAGAGGGCCGGAGAGAAGGAGAGGCACTGGAACAAGCTGATTGCCTACAACAGTGTTTCTCAACTACTTCAAGCTAAGTACCCCCTAAGTCTAACAAATATCAACTGAGTACCCCAACCACAGACCTTACTAGGCCCACCAAAGCTCTTGCCCCAGATCCCATCCCCTTTACTAATTGTAATGCAATTTTTTTCCATTCATTTTTCATATACACACAATATACACAGCAGATATAAATTCTCAAAACTGATACATTTCAATCACTATATTGAAAATAAAATCATTTTACCTACTGGCGATCCTCTGCATACTGCTGCAATTAGCTTTAAAGGCTAGGGGGGAAGCTGGAGGACGCTAGAAAGAAGGGGGAAACATGCAGGCCTTTGGTGAATCAGGCAGCGCTGGCGCTGTACCACTTAGGGAAGTCAGCTAGCAGGCACCTCTCTTCCTCCTCAATGTGCCGCGGCACACTTGGAATCTCAGGAGGCACACTAGTGTGCTTTGGCACACAGTTTGAGATACACCGATTTCTTGGATCATCTTGTCATATTTTTGCTGTCACCGCTCACACTTCCCTTATTAATACATACATATCTGTTTCATACACCCAATTGTTTACAATAGGACCCCTGAGGAAGGAGTGCTTCTTTGAAACACGGACTGTGTCTCGTCCCGGTTCATCTACCTCTTGGACCATATATTGGATACAAACTGTTTTTTGTTCATATTTATGTTCATTGATTAAAGACTTGGCATTTAGTACACCATTCCTGCAGTTTTTTCCTTTTTCGTTGTTGTACATAAAAATAACATATACATAACATACAATAATTCAAATCAACTCAAGAAGTGGAACCGAAAACTCCTTTAGATCATCCTTCACTATCATTACAGTTCACTATCGGAACAAAATCCTAGAAAGCAAAATCTTCTTAGAACACAATAATACGAAATCCTGGGGAGGAATTCACAGATATGCATCGACAAAAAGCTTAGTTTTAAGCAATCTCTTAAACCTGAGATGGTCTGAACATAGCCTTAATTGACCCTGTAATTTATTCCATAGGGAAACACCCATGCACAAAAACATTTATAATTGTATGGCCACATATCTTATTTTCGTAGCCAATTGAGATATCGAAGCTCGGGATGGTCTGTAGACCTCCTAAAGATGCTGAAACCAATTAGGCACATAATGGTACACAGACTAGTGCACCAAAGATAAAACCTTAAAATGAATACGTTCTATTGGCAGCCAGTGAAGTTGCTTAAGTACAGTCAAATCTTATATAATAAAACGCTAGCTGCGCATGTGCACTCCTCTCGGCGTGCTTTCATGATCAGTAGGTCTGTGGCTGCAGGAGTGTGCATGCGCGAATCCCCAGCACCTACCTACACTCGTCGGAAGGACTGGACCCCAGCGCTGGATATCCTGCTCTCGTGTCGGCTCCTCTCACGAGCCGCACCAGCGTCGGAGAAGGCTTCCGACGCTGGCGAGGATCGAGAAGAGCCGCGGCGACACCTCAAGGGGTGGGAAGGGAAGCGCTGAAAAAAGACTTCAGCCACTACTTTCTTCGCGGTCCCGATTCCAAACGCCGATTCAAGCAGCGTGTGCAGCAGTCTGCAGACGTGCCAGAGTAAATCAGGGCAGTAGAAGGCCCCGAAGCAGCGTGTGTAGAGTGCTGCACACGCTTCTGGAGTCGCAAGTTTGTCGGGAAAGGGGAGCAGGAGAGAAGACATGCACAGCCACTTGCAGCAGGGGCTTAGAGGGCAAGAAAGCTGCAATTGGACAGACTGAGGATGGAAATCTTCAGATAAAGAAGAGCTGAGACTGAAGAAGGAAAGAAAATTGGAGAGACTGAGGTAGGAAATGTTCAGAGAAAAAAGAGCTGAGACTGAAGAAGGAAAAAAAATAGGAATAAATACCTACAGGGAAACACAAGATCAGGAGCATACAGAGAAAAAAATACAGCATAAAGGTTTGCAGGAATAAGGAACACATAGAGAAAATAGAGCAGAGACCCCTGCAAGAAGAGAAAAAGAGCAAAGAGACTGGGGATGAGAAAGAGAGCAGACATGCTTGCAGGAGAAAAAGCAAGGCAGTAATGTTACAGCTGGAGAGTGCAAAGTGAGGAAGAAAGCAGAGACGGCGCTACACAGGGAAATGGAGGGGGAGAGAGACAGAAAGAAAAAAAAAAAGACAGACATATTCTAGCACCCGTTAATGTAATGGGCTTAAAGACTATTGAGCTAATAAAACATCTTCCAGTGCTCAGAAAGAGCACCTTAGAAGAAGCTCTGGCTTACAAATTAGGATTTTGGCAGGTTGTAATTTAAAGGAAGCTGACAATTTAGCAGGTGGAGTAGAGGGCTCTTCCTTTGCCTCAGTGTGGCTGCAGCCCTGCTCAGTGTTGCTAGATAATTTTTTTTTTTTTTTCTTAATAATCCTGCCCAATTACCTTGAAACAGCCTAGTGTATGAGGGGGTGCTGGTACAGTTTTCACAAAGTAGTATCTGAATGTACTCACAGAAGATACAAAAGAACATTCACAGCCACAAAACAA
This sequence comes from Geotrypetes seraphini, assembly GCF_902459505.1. Taxonomy (NCBI): domain Eukaryota; kingdom Metazoa; phylum Chordata; class Amphibia; order Gymnophiona; family Dermophiidae; genus Geotrypetes; species Geotrypetes seraphini. The sequence continues at coordinate 68,140,150 of NC_047085.1, forward strand.
CCCTTTCTAATCAGATTCAAATTACTTTACAGATATGGAAGTTTTGTAATATGCTACAGGGAGAGGACCAGACAGTGGCGTACCTAGGGTATGTGACACCTGGGGCAATCATTTTTTAACACCTCCCTCCAATATAAAAAGGATCGGAGCTGCACCAGGGTGGACGGACTGCCTGCCCTGCCCCGCTCCTCCCCCCTTGGTACGCCACTGCCTGAAGAAGGGGATTTTGGTCTCCAAAACTTAGTAAAAAAATGTATTAAAATTAGTCCAATAAAAACTTACAATACTTCCATTTTCTATTTATAAATTTTTATCAATACAGCTACAATACTGCTTTATTCTAAAACAACAACAAAAAAATCTCTTTTCTAACTTTTATCATCTCTGGTTCCTGCTTTCCTCATCTTCTCTTCACTCTCCATTCCATCCAGCGTCTGCCCTCTTTCGCTGTCCCTTCCATTTTTCTCTTTCTGTCTCCGCTCCCTCACCCATGCTCTGGCATCTCTCCCTTCTCCTTTCCTTCCCTCCTTCCCACTCCAATTCATCCCATAGTCTAGCATCTGCTTCCCTTCCCCCATATCCTGGGATCTCTTTTCTCCTATCTCTCCTCCTTCCATTCTATGGCATCTCCTTTCCCTCCCTCCCTTCCTGATGGTCTGGCATCTGTCTCCTTTCCTTTCCTCACCCCATACCCTGGCATTGCTTTCTCCTCTCCTTCCCTTCCATCTCTTCCTCTCTTTCCGTGCTCTAGTATCTTCTCTCTTTCTTTCCCTCCCTCCCTCCTTTCTCCCTGGTCTGGCATCTCTGTCACCTTCCCTTCCCCCATGCCCTGGTATCTCTTCCTCCCCCTCTATGGCCTAGCATTTCCTTTCCATCGGTGTGGTCTGGCATCTCTCCCTCCCTCTCCCCAATCGAGTGCAACATTTCTCTCCCCCTCCCTTCCTTTATCACCCTGCAGTCAGCAGCGCAACATTCACAGTTTGCTGCTCTGGTTGGCATGGGGCCTTCCTCTTGGTCGGGTCTTGCCTTTGTGGAAACAGGAAGTAGGCGGGACCCAACAGGAAGTAGGCAGGACCCGGTAAAGAGGAAGTCACAATGCCGACTAGAGCAGCAAATTGCGAACTCAGGGGGGGGAGGGCAAGGACTGGTCTTCCCTCCCCATGATCTCCTATCTCTCCCTCTTGTTTCTGCTCTCTTCCCTGTATGTGATCCAGCACCTCTCCCTCAAACCCTTTCAGTGTTCTCCCCAGAAATTTTTTTCAGCCGGGTGGCATGAAAAAGTCGCCGGGTGGGGCGGGATGGGGAAATTTGGTGGTTAGAATAGGGTCATTAAATCCAGTGACATACCTAGTATATATGACAGCCAGTGCTAATCATTTTTAACAACCCTCTCCTCTATATAAAAAAGTTATTTTTTAGTAATAATCCATGAGTCACACAACAAGGGTACACCTAGGACAAGGCAGGATCTTAAACACTGCAGTGAGCACTAGAACACCAACACACACACTGTAAAACTAAACAAACCAGATCCTGCACAATCAATTGATCCTGTACAGTCGATGCCAACAGAAAACCATGTCCTTTTCATACACACAGAACACAGATACATCCTTGCCCAATATGGAATAATCACAAACTAAAAATAAAAATATGTAGACAAAAATTAAACTGAACCACCAAGAAACCAGAATCTGCCACCACAGAAACAGTGACACTTGTCCCCTAATACTGTGCAAAATATAAAGACAGTAAATGTAAATTTGAAAAAACTGATACATAACAATCACCGCTTTACAAATAAAAATAAAACATAAATTGAAGATAAGAATATACCATTTTATTGGGCTAATCAATTTTTCAATTAACTTTCAGAGGCCACAGCCTCCTTCTTCAGGTCAATATAGTATACTGCTGTTACATTATACTGTCCTGACCTGAGAAAGGAGGTTTTGGTCTCTAAAAGTTAGTAAAAAATGTATTAAAATAAGTCCAGTAAAAAGATTACCTTATTTTCTGTTTCTAAAAGTTTTATCAATACAACTACAATATTATTTTATTCTAAAGCAACAAAAAATCTTTTTTCTATCTTTTGTCGTTTCTGCTTTAATCATTTTGTCTTCATTCTCTTCTTTCTAGCCAGCATCTGTCCTCTCTCTGTCTTCCATGCAGCATCAGCCCTTTCCATTCACTGTCTGCCCTCTCCCTGTTCCATATGATATCTTCCCTCTTTCTATGCTCCTTCCATAAACTGTCTATCCTGCGCCCCGTCTCTCCTTTGTACATAATTGATTTCAGCTCTGCCAGCTCTCCATTTTTCTCTCTCTGTCACCACCTCCTCTTCTCCTTTCTTTCCTTCCCACCCCACGGGCTGGCATCTGTCTCCTTCCCTTCCCTGATTCCCTGGCATCTCTCTCCTTTTCTTCCATCTCTCCCTCCCCCTCCATGCCCTGGCATCTCCTTTCATTCCTTCCTTTCCCACCCTCCCCCATCTTCCTTCTCCCTTTCTTTCTCCCTCCAGTTGCGTGCAGCAATTCTCTCCACCCTCTGCTCCCTTTCCTCCTTCTGTCACCCCATCCCCGGTCATGAACTTCTTCGGGCAGCAGCATTTACAATTTGCTGCTTTTGCCGGCTTCGGGCCTTCTCTGTTGGATTCTACCTTCATGGAAACAGGAATTAGGCAGGACTTGGCAGAGAGGAAGGCCTGAAGCTGGCAACAGCAGCAAATTGTAAACACTGCCCAAAGAAGTTAATGACTCTAGGCCTTGGAGCAACCAGAGCAGCCCACTTCTCCCCCCCCACCCCGCTGACCCTCCTATCTCTCCCTTCCATACGAACCCCACCGTGAGATGACCGACAAACCTCCCTCCAGGAGCATTGGCAGCTGCAGCAATCTAAACAGTTATAGCTATAATACCAAGAAAATTGCTTCATTAATAAACAATAATAGCAAATTTTAAGAAAAAGGGAGCTTTGTAATCAGTGATTTTGAGGGACCCCAGGAAGGGCTTTCAAATTTTTTAAAAAAATTATTTTCTCATCAAGTACAATCAAATTCATGGGGAAAACTTCAATTCAATTTTTCCAACTTTAGATTTTTCTGAACAGCCTATGAAAGCAGACATGGAAGATTGGCTCAGCCTTCTGGACAGGACAATGTGATGGTGACACTTCTCACTCACCGTTTGTCCTTTTGTGGGAGGAAGGCCCAGCTGTGAAAAGGAGGAGCAGGAAAAAGGGAGTGGGGGGCTCTGAAAATGACAATGAAGAAAAAACAAATTCTGTAGTGACAGTAAAGGAGAGGTAAAAGACTGCTCAGTTTGGCTCTTCTGAGCTGCCAAAAAAAAAAAACAAAACCCCAGCTGAAATAACTACCAAGAAAACAGCAGTATTAACAAGGGGGCTTGCAATAATTTCCATTAAGATGGCAATTCGTTAGTGCACTTTTTAAACGAATTATTTATAGCAGTACAGCCACTCTGCTCACACTTTTATTTTGAAATTCAGCTGGTTATAAGTAATAAAAAACCCATATACACCCCCAACAACCTCACGGGGCCTGATACCTTCTCACTCTGGTCACTTTCTACCCCCATTCTCGCTCTTCCCGTGCACCTGCGTTGTAGAAGTGATTGAGCACGCGGTCTCACCAAAGTCCAGTTTGTTGAAGTGCAGCGGCTCCAGGGCGGCTGTCACACTCTCGCACGCCTCCCGCAGGCACTGCAGCACTATCGCTGGGCTCGCCTCATTGATTACATAAGGCCACCATCATCCTCCTGCTGCTACTACCTGCGCCAGTAAAGTGCTGGCTGTGGTAACCACAGCCGATGGCCCCTCACTGCACCACTTCAAAAAACTAAGGAGCGATGTAGAGAAGTGCTGCTGGGTCCTGCCTTCGCGGAAACAGAAAGTAGGCAGGACCCAGCAGCAAGAGCAACAAATTGTAAGTTTCCCGCCTTAGCCCGTAGCGAACTCATGCTCCAGGGCTCTGACGTGTGTGCCGGTTTCCCTTCTCTTCCCCCCTCCCCGCCCCGGACATAACTTCCGGTTTCGGAGGGAAGAGAAGGGAAGCCGGCACACACGTCAGAGCCCTGGAGCATGAGTTCGCTACGGGCTAAGGCGGGAAACTTACAATTTGTTGCTCTTGCTGCTGGGTCCTGCCTACTTTCTGTTTCCGCGAAGGCAGGACCCGGCAGCATTTCCCCCAATAGAGCCCCGGAGCATAAGCTCGCTACGGGCTGAAATCTCCAAGCCGTTTTTTTTTTTTTTAATGTTCAGCAGTGGCGGCAGCAGCAGATGATAGCCGGGCGCTTGTCTAAATTAGCTGGGCGGACCGCCCAGCTAAAAGGCCATAGGGAGAACACTGCCCTTTCCTCACCACTGCATGCTACCGTCAAACTCATGAGATCACCCACCAACAAGTCTACAGCTTTCCTTCTCCTTCCTGTCCAACAAAGGTTGTGCCACAAGTTGTGCCATGATGCAGCCCAAATTATCATATAAAAATCTAAAACTAGCCCCAAAATACACAACCTGCAGCTACTCAAAATTTTCCGCAACCAACGTTCCAAAGCAGTCCAATTGGGCGAGAAAACTGCGGACCTGGCAACTATGGCCCTGCTGGCTCTGAGTTAGTGATTGCTGCTGCTGAAGGGGGTAGGCGGGATTTTCAAAGACTGAGGGAAGGGACAGCCCCTGCTTGCCTGTTTATTTTTAGCAGGGGGCGAAGTCATTTCCATTCAGTGGGGGCAAACCTTGAGATAATTGCAGGCAGCTGCCCCCTGCAGACTAGAGCCTGTGATGAAGAGTAATGTGTAGCATAACCTTTGGGAAATATAGACACAATTATTATTGACAGTCTTTATCCATGTCCTCTGGAAACCCTGCCTTCTTTTCCCAGTGCCTGCTTCCCGACTCATGGGGTTGGCAGAGAAAGAGTTTGGATGTGGGAAGTTTATAGTGCGAGGCAGAAAATGAATATTGAACTTCTGCAAGATGGGCGGTATATCAAATGCCTTGGGGTTGTGGACCTGAGGTAGAAATAACATCAGAAGTTTGTTAGTAGGAAGAGAGTAGGAAAAAAATCCATAGCAAAAAGTCATTAAAGTCTTACTCTATTCCCCTCCTGCATACCAGGTCAGACCCCAAAACCCATTAAGTGGCTTCTCACTTGTGGGCTAGCACGGATAACAGCTCTTTTAATAGAGCTGCCAACACAAGACCCATGCCGCTTCTTTTGACTGTTCTGCCTATACAAGATTCAGTGCCTCTTCTGTGAATCCCTGTGGCTGTCGACTTTGAACTTTATGCTGCTGACACTGTTTTTTGTTTGGAAAGGGGAGTGTTGTCATAGGAGTCTGTTCAGCTACTGCCGTTTGCTTTGTTATTAAATACACTTATTTGTACTTTGAACCTGTGCTAAAATAGCTGGTCACACTTCCTCTTGCTACTGATCTTGTGCCTGTAATGTTTGCACACACTCATGGTACTCACATGGGTAATAATAATAATAACAGTTTATATACTGCAGGACCGTGCAAGTTCTATGCGGTTTACAATGATTAAAAAATGCTACAAATTGAGTAAAATTAACAAAGTTAAAAGCTAGGGATTAACAGCTCTAGGGATCAGTTATTGTGGAATAAGATTGTACAGGTCAGTTGCCTAAATACTTCAGGAACAGATATGTTTTTAGGTGTTTCCTAAGTTCCCCATAAGTAGTAGGCGTGAGCAATTGTTCCAGATCTTTGCCCCATAATGCTGCTTGATGTGAGAAAAGATGTTGATGTCTGTTGGTTGAGAAAGAGAAAAGGTCAGTTATATATTTAGGGGCTAAACCGAA